>NW_028262380.1:34439500-34745000 GCF_047370975.1 Nipponia nippon
AGAATATACTATTTTAAAGCCACATAGCACTTGAAATACCAGTTATGTCACGCCGTGGTGATTTAGATTAAAATGCAAAAAAAATAGAATAACTTTTTAGACTTTTTATGTTCGTTCAGAACTTTCCACATAATCTTTTGTCTATGTATATAGCTTGAATAATCAGAACTTTTTTAAAGTTAGGTTTTCGTGTTCAACTGTATCTAAGGCAGTGGATTACAAAATAATAATATGTTTCATAAGTCATTTTAAAGGAAGAATCTATGGTTTTGTTCCCTATAAATGTTTTTTTCTTAAAAAAAAATGCAATAATTTTAATTCAAAAAACGTGTTCTTAATAGTGTTCTTAATTATGTTTTTCAGGTTTTCTGTTGGTTTGACAGTAAAAAAATGTAATGTCTCTGCCCTATTCTTGCCTAAAATAAAAGTTAAGAAGTAGATTTATTTTGGCATTGGTGTTTTACAAATAAAACAAAATAGATTTTTAGGTTGTTGAAGAGGAAATATAATAGGAAGTGTCTGAAATGTAAAGTGACCTTCACTAGATAAATTACAACTGTATTTATTCTTTCCTATGAGTCTGATTTTGTGATGCTTTTCCAATGCACTTCAAAAATAAATTCCAAATCTGTTCACTCTTCAGAAGTGTCTTCATTTTTTATGTATTAGCTTTTCACATGTTTCCTTTCCTGGTATTCCTCTCATATTCAAGAACCCTGGTTTTTGATGGCCAGGCTTGCCAAATTCCATACTAATCAGCATGTATTGTAGCTGACTTCAAATTAATCATTATCTTTCATCTCAGTTTCTATTTATAATTCAACTATTCTTCTGAATTCAAAATTATATATTTTAAATATATTAAGCATTCTTACTCTATAGGTCCATTAAAACTCGCTAGTACTGTTCTGATTAAATGCCATGCTCAGCAAGGCTGTTATGCACCAACTCACATAGATAAATACTTTTCAAAGGGTCTTAGAACATAGGGGACCTATGGATAGATTTTATTTTACTGCAGAATTCGTTTCATTGTCATTACCAGACACTTCAAAGAGATTTAATTGCATATTTTCACATCTGATGTGTTTTCAGAGCTATTTGCAGCACCCGTATTTGTCCTGTCAAAAATAAAAGCTACAAATATAATTTCATTACTGCTTGCTGTCAAGAAACTCAATGGTACATGACTCTTTGACTTCAGAAAAACTGAAAAAAGCTTATTTTTTTAAAACATATCCTCTGGTTAAGTAGTATGAATAATGTTTGCATCTGAAATGATTGTCTAAGAAGAAAAGCATATGAAATCTATCAGAATGATTTGTTTATGTGATAGCAACAGTTACTGAGCTGACATTTTAAGTGTGAAAGGCTCATTCTCATTTCTTGCCTTTACTCCAAAGAAAAGGTACAAGGAGGAAGGAAGTGACCTTAAAAGGCCTGTTTGCAACTGGGAGAATTTGAGGCTATATTTTGAGGGGAAGGGGAAGAAAGACAAGAGGAGGAGCAGGGATTTCTTTTAATTAGTTTACCTCATTATTTTTCTAAGGTCATAAAAGATAATATCTATTTTCTAATGATTCTGTTATGCACTCTGTTATCGTAAGGAGTCAATGGTAGGCAACAAAAGCATTCACGTAACTCCGTGGTCCACTTTCATGATACTCAGTCTCTCCAGAAATGATATTTGAAAGTATTTCTCTCTCTCTGTCTCATTCTTTCACGCTTACCATTGTACCTGTTCTACAGCGTGCTAAGGAACAAATTAGGCTGCCAGATCAAATTTTGGGCAGTTGTATGAGCTACATGGGGAACTGATCCAGATCAAAACCAAAGCCAAACCACTGAAAATAATCTGGATCTGTTCCCTGATCTCATCCATTAATTCTCTGCACTGAGAACTGTGTCAGTATAACTGAAGAAGGGACCCAGACAGGTCTGGAGCTGGAGTACAGCAGCTAGCAGCAGCGGTTTCTACTCCAGAGCAGTTTCTGTTCCTGAGCAGTTTCTCGTTCTTTAAGCTGATATTGTTGGCAAACAAGTTTTATCATGAACATGGGCATGGGGGGAGAAGGGAGGGAGGAGATAAGATAGTCGGGTGAGACAAGATGATGCTCCATCTTTTCCATTAGTTCCACCTCCCTACAAGCTACAAAACATAAATACCAGTGTTATTCAACTAGAGTCTGCTAAAGGTACAGTTTCCACAGTGACTAAGTCAGAGTAAGAAAGTGGTGGTATTGTGATCTTGAGAAACCTGGGAAGACTGCTTTAAACCTGATATTTTTTTCCTGGGGCTGGTTCCCAGGATTAAACAGGTGATGTAAGTAATCTGTAATTATGCTCCAGTCTTCAGAACACTATGAGAGTTTTTCAAACACAGGGATGATTATATCTCCCTATATATTTAACATTCAGTTCTTATTTACTGTTCATAAGCAGATAGATTTGATATGGCTACAGTATTGTACTGTCAATTTTTTTGATAAATACAGTACTAGAGATCCTTATATTTTCCCATTTTTCCCCAGCCACAATCCCATCTAATGCAGTTTCTCATTCTTTTCGTATTATCTTTTAAAAAAAACATCCCCAAAAGGTAACTTTCCTCAGGGAAATCATTAAGGAGTTACTGAAACTGAATGTACTTCCAAATTTGGTTCAAAACAAGGTCACAATGATTTCTTTTTCAGAAACAGTTTATTTGTAGAAATTAGTTGGGTCAAGCAATCCCCATGTACTTAAGCTGAAAACACAAATAAGGAATAGATTCAGTGCATTTGTTCATGCTTGAAGAGTGCTTCCTGTCCCCCTGAAGAAACAAAATGTTTCACCTCAAGCAAGTACATTTCCATTATAAGAATGCAGAAAAATCCATCATTATTTTTTGAAATCACAAAATATTTATGAGTTTCTATTAAAACTGAATCATGGAAGGATTAACATATAGACTCCCTCTGGAATAAATGACAATTTCGCTCAGTTGTTGCAACAGAAAAATTCAGGTGTGAGGGAAAATAGTAAAGAAAACTGGGATCTAAACATTTCAGCAAAAATATTAACTTCTGATAATACCATCATAGCTCTATAATCTGAAGATTTTAAGGACCGGATATTGACTATGCAAATGTCTGTCCACACATGTATTCAAGATAATTCTCTGCTATAACATATGCTGAAGTAGTAACCTTTCGGATAATTTAAACAGCTGGCTTTAGAGGTAGACAGGCAGTTGTTAGAAATTTTCCCAAATGCAGACATCTTCTGTGTTTAATAAAAATTATTCATTTTGTTAAGGGTGTTGGAAGTAGAGCTCTGTAAACCTTCCAAGTAAATGGGATGCTGGGTACTAACATACAGAATTGAACTTTCATTTTGTTTTCAGAAGACCATTATGAATCAAATCAGAGAAAAGGCCTTCTGCTCCCCTCCTCTCAGTTTGTTAGCAGAGTATAACTCCATTTCAAACATGTGTGGGTTCCCTTGGTAATTAGTTGTGTGTTGCAAAGGAGGTGTGTAAGTACTGCATGGTAGTGGAGATGGATGTGGCTGAGAGTGATAAGTGGTGAGCCCCAGTTCAGTCCAGGTGTGTTTGGATCCTAATGGGTTGAAACCATTCAAGGTCTACAGAGGGCAGATGGATCAAGACATATGGAATACTTCTCTCAAGCACTTCAGAGGTGTGCTTGATATAGTTAAATAAAGATGTAGAATAGTTAATGACTGAGTATTATAGTACACTGTAATAGCAGGTGGTCATCATCATCTTTCCAGAAGATACGACCATCCTGAGAGCACAAGTGCAGTACACTAATACCAAAACCATGGTGAATAGCTGCCTGCTAAAAAGCAGAAAAACATGGAAAAAAGAGGTTTCTATATGCTTGATCCTGGAAACAAATTACCTTTGTCCTTACTGGAGAAAGCTAAGTAACTACCAAAGGGAGGAATGGGAGGTCCTGATGTGAGCCTTAGAAACCAGCTGGGCAGCTGGGGGTGAGGCAGAGCTGTCTTGCAATACCTTTTTTTTTTCTGTTCTTTCCTTTGCCATCCCCCCATAAGTAAAGGCTGTTGCTTTGGAGACATACTCATAACTTGTAGTGCAAATAACAATGGCTTTGATATTTTTTCTGGTGTTTTCTTCACGATTTTTTAAATACAGTAAATACACCATACATGAGAATCTAATTTTTGATATTCCATTAATTCTTTAAGAATAGCTGTAAGTGAGTGACCAGCCCCTGACACTAGCCAGTGCCAGATGCTTCAGGGTAAGACGCAGGAGTGCCTGACTTGAACAACTGCATAATAAAGTGCTCAAAAGAAAATTATTTTTTTTTTTTCCACAGAAATTTACCCGACAATGCTTTGCTTATCCTCTACGGCGTTACCTCCTTATCAGCAGTAACAACAAAAGGCTATCATTGTATACAGGACATACTTACCTGAGCAACAGCTGTTTTTTCAGGCCAAAGGGTTATGTTTTTATCCAATGGAAGCACTGAGCCTAGAGCTGTCTTTTTAAGATAAAGAATTATCAAAAGACAGACTGACTTGGAAAATTTTTAGAAAATCTGGAATTTACTAATGATTGTAATCTAAAGTATACTGCATGTAACGACCTAAGGATGTGCCAGAAGGTGTATTTCTTCATCCAAGAGAGTTCTATGGCAGAGCTGCCGTGAGAATTAGCTTCAAGGTTAGAAATCTTAAAATAGTTTTGTGCACCAGTCAGTGCTGGCTGGTGCATTATTGTTGGAGTCCTGGTTTTCATGCCTGTACATTTAAAACTATTCTAGAAAGTCCTTCTTCCCATTAGTAATTACAAGTTATTGGTAATATGTTTTAAGAAATGCCTCATCCATTTCTAAATCTTTTCATAAACTTCTGAGCTATGTATTGTCTTGGAACAATGAGTTCTACACCTGTGTTATGTGGCAGAGACAGTATTTTGTATGCATTAACTCCTGATATAAATACCATTGTAAGGATCAAATATTGTAGCTAGTAGCTTGAACAATTTATTCTTCCAGAGCTGTGGAACACATATTGCCTAAACCTGAAGATGTGTTTCCTGGTGATTGGTTAATACAATTTGAATTTCTTACAGCACCCCCTTTGGAGAAATTGAGGTAGCAAAATAAAATTTCACTTTAATTTCCTGAAAGAGAAGGTCCTTGACAATAATCTATTCCAACAATTTTTGTGCTAAAGTAGAATGCAAAAGAATAGTTTAGTGTCAGGTTATAAAGCCCTATGGTGTCCATGGTTTTACATTCAGCAACTGTACTGCTATGGCCAGCTTAAGCATTTCTCACCTTCCACCTCCTTCCTTCTTCAGTTTCCCGGTTGGTTTCAGATTCATGCTGAAACAATGGTCCTGACTAGGCTCCTATCCCTCTTTTAAGTCTAATCATACCCGTAGAAGGAGCTGTGCTCGCAAAGGGGGAGGTGGGATATATGGCTGACAGTGGGAGAAGAGGAGAACTGGACAATGAAACTGGCTCTTTGGCATCAGTCTACAGTTTTACCCAAGGAAGCTGTCTGCAAATTTGTAAGACCTACTACAGTCTGGTCTGCCCATCCTCTCCCTGGTGCCTACACAGGTGTTTATGCAGTGAATCAAGTCAAGAAGATGATCCAGGGCCCTGGATCTATCCCTAAATAATACGTCTGGGTCTCTGTTCTCCCTAAAGAGACTGATTTGTTAATCCAAATTATTATGTGGCCATACAAACCTATATACTGGCACAAGATGGGGAGCAGCTTGGTATTGACATTTGCAAAGTGACCCAGGAAAGAACAAGAGTGCAGTTTCCTAGCAAAGAATGGCTCATACAGGCTCAGCTTCAGATGAATGAGTATTCATTCCCATGGGTAGTATTGCTAACTTCAGAAGACTTCAGCAGGACTAGCCACATGCGTAAGCAATTTAGTGTAGCCCTTGGCTTCTCTGCAGTATCTTATGCTCAATCACACCCCTTGCCGTTGGTAACCCAGCAGTCTCACTCATTGCCTCACAGACTTCTATCTGCACATTACTGCCAATCTGACTCATTTACGTTAGCATAATGAGAAGGGTTGTGTTGGTTTTTTTCATTATTATTTTTGTAGAAAGCATTTATAAAGTAGTTAAAGCATTTGGTCCTGTGAAGTGCTGGGTCTCAGAGGCTCATTAATTTCGTTTGGAATGGAGTCTGCTGAGCATCTCTGAGGGCACTCAGACTCTTAAAAGATTAGACCATTTTGGAATACCATCCATTTGTGTCAATATTTTATCAGTAATACAGAGATTATGCATTAGATTGCGTCTTAGCCTGATTAACTGCTATACTGGAAAGGGATATTGCATCTTTATGTCCTTAATAATCTAGAATACAGTTTGATTTACACAGTATTAAAACATACAAAATAAACACAGATACTCAAAACACAAAGCATTAATACTGTCTGGATATCCTACAGCCATGAAATAAATATAATGTATAGACTCCTCAAAAGGTCTGCTGGAGTAAGTGTCTGACAGGGTGGACAGGAGGGAGATAGAGATGCCTCTCAGGGAGAAAGGATCTGTACCCAGCATCTGAACTATTCTGTTGCCCTGCCAGATACTGTGGGTAAGTCAGAAAGTCAAATGGTGAGAATAGCAGGAGAAACATGGTTGCTGTTTATGGCTACTGCACTGTTTTGTGATGGGAGACAAAAATGTTGATCTTGGAGAGCTGGAAAGGGTAATTTCTCTTCTTAAGGCTATGTTGTCAAGTAGAGAAGCAGAGAGGGAAAGATGTGCAGCAGCTATCTGTTCCTACAGGCTAGCTCATTGAAAGGGCAGAAGCACAAAGACGAAACATACTACAGAGTAATTTTTGTCGTTGGTTTCTTGCATACTGCAATAATATCCACATTTGATGTGACATGAAATCACAGACAACATTTTCCCACCCCTCAAGTTTTTTCCACTTTTGTTGGTCTCAGTATTTCATTCCTAGATTTTTATTCTCTCTGTCCTCCTCTCCTCCCCAATATTTCTCCCTCTTTTTCAGTCCAGAAAAAAACAGTCCATTCAGCTATGGATACTATGTTTAGTAAATGTCTTCCCAGGTCACCCCCTGATCTTGTTTTCCCAGGCCTTTCCTTTGCAACGTTGCCTCCTCCAGACCCGCTGCCTCGGTACTACCCCTTTCCCAGCCACTGCACATTTTTGTTTGAGGAGCTGCCTGGCTTTCATTTTTACTCCTTCTTCAAAATCCTTTGCCAGGAGGTATTTGAGATGTGGCAGAGCTATGACTGATACCCAGTGACCCTGCTCAGTCTTCCCACGTGGTGACAGCGCAGCACAACTGGCCCCAAGGAGAAGCTCTGTGCTGAGAGGTGTGGAGCAACCCGGCCATGCAGGGGAGGCAGTGACCAGCAAGGCAGAAAAAAGAGTACGAGTTTCAGTGCATAGAGTAACTCCAGAAGCATGTAATTTGATATTGGTTCACAAGAGGAGACAAAAGAGAGAAGATTTCTGACTCACTTTGAGGAACAGAGGGTAAAGCAATGAGTCACACAGGCAGCATTGGATGGCACAAATTTCACCGCAATCTTAAGAAGGTAGGAGCATTTTGTATGTGACAGAGAAGTGGAAAATATTACAATATATTTTGGTGAGAGAAAAAGAATGTATTTTGCAGAGCTGAAAAATATAGGTAGCAATGAAGTGGTGGGTATAACCATTTCTAAGCCTTAATCCATCTTAAATCAGAGAATGTAGAATAAACTATGTATTTACCTTTAGATTTGACATTCTTTACTAAGTTACTTCACTGAGCACTGCAACTAATACAGCAACTTCTGCAGCAGAAGATACAATTTGACTTATAGTGATTGTGAATTTTATTCATAATTTTATTTTCTTGTATGATTCATTTATAGCTGCACAGGATATTTATATCCTATGTTTATGATGCTCTTTTACAGTAATCACGATGTCATTTTCATTATCTATTTTCAAGTGTTTGCCATCTTAGACATATGTCTGGTGACATTTAAACAAATACTGTATTTACGTGTAATATGTACATAGGAAAAAACTGTAACGTAGGTTCTTAATGTGCAAGTAAGCACTATACTATGCCATTTTTGAGAGGTATTTTCAAGGTTATACGATGCATGGATATCATCAGGGCAAACAGATTTTTGAGAAGGGGCTCAATGAAAAACAATTTCATATCAGAAGTTTTTTCTGAAGACAAATGCAGAAAATTGAATGCTATGAAGTATGCACTATTTGAAGACATGAAAGATACCCAGACTTAATATTGTTATGCATAAAAATGACCTACCGTATTCAGAGCAGGATTTGTGAATGCTCAGCCATGTCAAAACTCTGTTTCTTTTGAATGTGAAAATGTTGAAACAGTTGAGCTACCACTGAATACTTTTGAATATCCCCTAAGAAATTATGAAGACTTGCTGATCTTGCTTCACACACATATTTGAAAGCCAAGGCATTTACCAAGATGTACTACTGATGTCAGTTCAGATGGTGAAGTTAGTCAAAATGAGCCACATAATTCTTCATTTTTACTGAAGCAAGTTCTCACAGAACTGCACCCTAACTTTGGAAGTTGTGTATTACATGAAAACAATGAATTCAGAGTTAGTTCAATACCAAATGACTGACTGGATGATACAAGAATACGTGGTACGATAAATAGAAAATGTTTCTCTCTAGCATCCAGATTACTTGACGAGGTCATCTTGGTGTGGAAAAAACCCCCAGTATTTCTTGTCTGGGTTCAGGAATTGCAAGAACATGAGGTAGGTGGGAGGCACGATGATACACTGGGAAACACAGTGAAAAGGCAACATTCCACTGAGAAGATAAAACAACTGATAATGTGAGAGGACTAAGATTTGTAAGGAGAAATGTGATTTTTATTAAAGCAGTTGACAGAGCTCAGGGGAGAACAATCTTTCAAATAGGCAAGATCATCTTCAGCTCTGAAAAAGAGTCAGAAATTTCAGGCTAGATACTGAAGAAATTGCTCTCAGTTAACACAGTTATTTTAATCAGCTGGCCAAACATGAGAAAAGGGTGGTCAGCACTTGTATAAGGGATAGGTATTTCCTTAAGTGTACTAGTTAATTATAAAATTAAAAATTATTATTCAAAACTGATTTGATGATCTGTCCACTTCTTCTGTAAAGAATACCTACTAAGGGCTTCCTGTTTTTTAAACAAGGTCTCAAGACTGTAACGTATGTTTATTTTGTGAGACAGCTGAAAAATAGGTTTGGAAACAAATCTTCTCCATCCCTTTGCAGCATGAGAACTTTTTCCCAAGCTTTCTTCCTTGTCATGTAATATATGGTGTTTTTGTGCGTGTGAAAAACTCTACTTGGTCTCCTGAACACCTACGAAAATGTTCTTATGCTCATCTCTGAGGCTAGACAATCTGTCCACTGGAAGGAAGACCTCTGCTCCTTGCAGGAGGTTTCCAGGTTTTGCTCAGGAGAAACTAGCTGTGTTTTTCAACAGGCATTTTGCCTTGCATTTCTGTTGGGCTTTCCCAGTTATTCCTAAGAGGGACACATCTTTTTCCCTTCCTTTGAGAGACTTTTTATCTGAAAGAAGGTGGCAGAATGAGGAATAGAGGCAACCTTTCCACCCTTCTTCTCACCACTGTCTTTTAACAAAATACATCGCAAATTGCAGAAATTACATAAAGAAGTTATGCCATCTGTCTCACAGATGTATGACTCCTTGTTATTTCTAGAACTTTAGCAGGATGAACTGTGCCACCATGTATGTGCATTCTAGATAAGGACAGAAAGACACAACGTTCTGGCACGTAAGACACTGAAAAAAACCCTACGACAGAGTTACATTTGATTATACCTTCTACTTATTTCATTAATACATTTACAATCTACAGAGTTCTTATGGCTAACTGGAACAGAATTCCATTTCCATTTTTTCCAAAAGAAAATTTCTTTTTCACGCAAATTTTTAAAAAGATTTTTTTTCTTCCATCAGGATGAAAGACAGACCTTTTAATACTGTGAAAATATTTTATTCCAATGTTTTGGAAAGCCAGAGAAAAGTTGATCAAAGTTGATTTAAAGGTTTAGACTGTTCTATGCCATCTCCATATGATGGCCTCACCACTGAGCTCTTGGCTCATCTGGTCTCTCTTGTATCCTTGGGGTTATTGTGTCCTCTGAGCTCTCCTGCTAACCATTGGGTTATGGGTTTTTCTGACTTCTTTTTCTGGTTTCAGTGAGGAAATCCATCCTGGACCTAAGAAAATTTCCTCAAAAAAAGACCAATGGTGCTGGTTTTAATGAGTCAGCATGTCTGACACAAAAGTTTTGTGAAAAATTTCCCCAAGAGCTGGTTGTCATTTCATTCATGATTCAGATAGCTTGCGGTTGTAATAATTTTTTGTGTCCCTTCAGCTTAGCTGTCAGCTTAAAATGCCCTTGTCATGCCTCTATAGCTTCCTTGCTTGTGATGAACAGTGAGATTTGCATCTCTTTTTGTCATACACTAAATTCAACTAAAAGAGACACATAGGCAATATGCCATTACTGGTCTCTGGTTTGTTTATGAGAACCTGCCAAGTCTCTTTGTAAAACAGCAAACTGCACACAATTCAAATACACATAAAAGTAATGCATTTGTTTTTATTGGACTGCAGGTTCCCTCTGCATCAACCTTGCAGTGAGATTACCATGAGATAACTTCCTGAGTGCCCCTTTTGCCCACCAGCTCTGGGCCAACTCAGCTGGCTACAGGCAAAAAAAGTCATTTTAGTTCCAAAATGCAAACATTTTTCAGAATGTCACCCAATGCCAAAAAAAATTATTTTTGCAGAGATTGGGCGACTATGCCATTTTCAATCTTTATTACTTTAGCCATTCATTTGGAATAGACCTATTATGGCAGGTCATATTACAATGTCAGCTATTTTAAACTCACCATAGTGAAGTCTCGACAGCATTTTATTGGGAGAGAAGTGTTTTCAGTAGTACCTGCAAGATGCTTCATGCTCTCCATTATTCTTTAATAAGCTACTCATTAGTTCTTTATCAGTCTGCTGGTTTAAAAGTATGACATACTGTGTTGGAGCTTTGAAAATTTTTAATGCAATAGAAAACTATTAACATTTTTAAGAGTCAGAAGGATCGCTCACTGTTTCAAATGTACAAGGTAGATCTTTCATACTCTAAAAAACCAATGTTGTAACTCCCTCCTGCAAATTTGTAGTCCAATCATACCTTTAGGTGTAACTATAATTGCTTTTCATACATGTTAAAAATGAAGCCTAAATAGAAATAAAGGGATTTATTATCAAGAGAAATTGTGCCCTTGTGCGAATGACATCTATTCCCATTTCCTTCTTACTTACAATCCATAACAGGCAACACAAAATGCTTCCAGCTGTCAAGTCTTGAAATCTGAGTTGAGAAACATTATGATAGTGAAGCAAATTGGTAGAAGTTTTTGCTAGCTGATACATATTGACTGTTCCTAGTATAAGCTAAAGCAGTTGAAGATACCAAAATATTTCACCTTCTGTACTATCTTTCTTAGTCATCTATGAAGTAATGAATTTATTATTATTATTATTATTATTATTATTATTATTATTATTATTATTATTATTATTATTATCTTTTTTTTTTTTGTAATATTTAGGATCCTAGAAATTGAGAGAGAAACTTTTCTAAAACAGGTGCTGTGCAAACATGGTGTGAAAAGATGACCCTGAAAGCTTTCACGCATTAGACTGCAAGAGAAACACTTACAGGCACACAGTGTTCCTCCAGCATGAAGGAGGCAGTAAACAACAGAATAATATTATTCAGTAAACTGTATATACTGTAAACTCTTCTTTGTCCTCTGAACTTTTGAAAAGGAGAAGACACTTTGATAGCTGGAGATAGTTTTAACCTTTAACTTGTCTGTTTTGCTTATGTGGGGGCCACGTAAGATTGAATCACAGTTTAAAGATGGTGAGTTCCTTTATATCTAGTTTTATGCATTGCAAAGATACCCAGAGCAAATGGTCAGAGTTTTCTTTTGTGGAACACTTCAATCCATGTAATGGACAGGTTTATACTCACAACTAAACAAAACTTAGAGCTTATATTTCCCCATGCTCCCCCTCCCCTTGCCCAGGATCCGTCTTTGAGTCTATACATGCTGCATATTTAACAGTAGAGTAATTATTAAGTTTCAGCAAAATTCCTACAGAGTTTCTCCATGTTTGTAGCTCATGATTCTGCAGGTTCAGCCAGCTGTAAGATACAGCAGAGCTGAAAAATTGCTTGCTCCTCTGAAAAAGCAAAAAAAGAAATTACATGGATTTATTTTCAGTAGGACAAGCCATCTGCACTTTCCACAGCAGCTTTCCAACCTGAAAGTGGGCAGTAAATAAGCACATTGCAAATATCGACCGACACATGCAGTGAGTAATTACAGCATCAAGGTATCACTGATCTAAGTGGTAAAAGTTATTGTAGTTAACCCACAGGGCAAAAAGAGCTTTGCCTTTCCATTAACACTGGTTGGTACATTATCTGGTTGCATTTAGAAACATGACCCCAGTTAGATCTGGGATTTGTCCCATTTGTTGCTGTTCAGCTAAGATATAGTGTTCTTTCTGCTAGATCGACCTATTCAGCACCTTTTTGTTATCTGAGGTTTGTCACCTCAGCAGTGACCTTGCTGTAGTCTGAGCTCACCATGGGGCAGTTTTTCTCCTGGGCATTTTGGTCATGGGAGACACTGGAACTCATCTGCGGGGGGATAACATTTTCCCACTTGTTTGTCCTTTTCATCGCAGAATAACTGTCCTTCTCCTTTTGTTTACTCTGTTGCTTCCATTGCTTCCTTTTAATGCTCTCATTGTTCAAGCACGTGCCTGTTTTCCTGTAATTATCAATTCAGTTTTCTATTACCCAGCTGTTTTTTTTTACTTACTTGTGAAGATATTAAAATTTTTAGGTACAGGCATGCAACAATTTTGTTTCTTAGCTTTATTTGTGCTTATCATCTGATCCTTTGTTTCTAGCACATGCCTTAAGAGGTGGTCAGTGGACTTCTTTGTTCTTCTCCTCCTCCTTAGTGGACAATAATAACTTGCTGTGCTAGAAGTGTGTCTCAATTTCCAAGTAGTTTTGTAACTGTTGACTTTGGTTTTCTTCTTTAGCAAACTGCTCTCTTATCCTTCTGTTTCTGCAATAAGATATAACCATGACTGCTGCTGCTAAACGAGATGCAAAATGTATATGGAGTTTGAAAGCAGGATCATAATTTTATTTTGTGTTCTAGTTTCATATATATTTTCTTTTCTTGGTGAAAAATTCCATATGCCTCACAGATCAGAAAATTTAAGAAAATAATCCTGGATTACAGTGACCAAATTCCATTCAAGAGATTAGAGAGACATTTTGTTAATAATACCTTTAAAAGGTAATGTAGATCTAAAAGCTTACTGAACGATTTGCTCTTGCCAGATACCTTTGCAGGAAAATGCAAAATGTTACCAGCTGGAATAATATACCTGGCAGACATTTGGCCCATGTCTGGATTATTATATAAGGTACACGTAAGTCAAAAATGAGCTTTCTGCTTTGGTTTAGATTATGTTAGATATGGAAATTAGACTCTTGAGGAGCACTGTGGATGTCTCTCAGATTCAACTCTACTACCATGTTTATTCTGATCTTCACAGAGTAGATGTACTAATACAGTTTTCGAGAGACAAATAGATATTGATAGTCAAAGAAGAATGAAAACTTGTTATGTCTTGCAGTGATCTTTTTTCATCGTTCATTTTGAACATGCAGCGTGTAAGAAAGAATGAGAACAGTTGAATCATATATCAATACTTATACATAATATATAAAATTATATATAATATATATTTTATATTTATATATGTAATATATAAATACATATATATAAATAAATAAAATATATACAAATATATAAATAAATAAAGTATACATAGTAAATATTAAAAAAAGAGTCCATATCTTAGTTAATCTACTGCCAGCCATGTGAGATCTGCATATATATATCAATAAACAGTTACACCAGGAAACAAAATTTGTTTTCCAAATATGGTCCGTGCATACGGACAGCCACTATAAATATATTGGTATGAAGAGTTTCGACATTTAATAAGATGTATTATCTAGGGAGAAGCATTAATGGGTATGCTTTGGAAAAATCCAAAACTATTGGGATAAAACAAAATGTAAAAGCAATAAAGTACCAGGAGTGAAAAACATAACATAGCAAAAGCTGTATATAATTATATTAACACTAGGCCTCTCCTGTGCTAGCTAGTTCTATTTCATAGTGATGCATTACAATTCATTTGGCTTCTGCAAGCTTCTTTTTTTGACTAATCAAAGATAACTAGAGCATATGTGCTTGTTTTGTGACCTACTGGATCACAAAGACTTGCTACTTCTATCTGTTTAGCTACAGGAACTTTTCTTAGTAAATGCTTGACAGCAGCAATTCTGTAAACTGTTTTTATTTATGATTTTATAATTAACCACTCTCTGAATTTTTATTAATTTAAACATCTTTTCAAATAAGGATTGTGCATGTATTTTCAAGGGTTTTTTTGGGAAACTTGTAGAAAACTGGAAGGCACAATAACAATCTATCATTTAAAGTGGCAAAGTGAGTAATTTTTTAAAGCCTTTCAACACAGTTTTGAAAATGTACATGATTTCTCCTTATAAGACAAAACAAGCATAACATTTTTAAGGTAACTTGTATATCCAGAGTTCAAAGGGCTCTAAAAGCAAATTTGGGAACCTAGTGCTGTCCATACACTTAAGTGCAGATATTACCCCACATTCATACTTAGGTATAGAGTTCATTGAATTTTTGGTGACATATTTTCAGTAGATTATTCTAAAGTAGTTATTGAATATAGCATTTTAAAGTGAGTTACTACAAATGGTTTTTGGAAAACGCATATGCAGTGGCCACGTCCAATATGTGCGGACAGTCATAACAAATATGCACGCAGATGGACAATTAGAGATTTAGAACCTCATCTAAAGACCATGGAAGTCAATAGGAATCTTTGAACTGACATCAATGGATGTTGGACCAAACATCAAGCTAACTGTCAGAAAGGCAAAGCCAACCTTCCCAGAGCACAAATACTCCCTAGCCGTCTTAAACAATTATCCTTAAAGACCATCAGTTTCACAGTGTAGATGCATATAAATTAAATTAGATTTAAAGTTCATCTGGAATCAGTGTTGAATTAGCAAATTTGGATGCTTTGGACAGGCAGCCTGCACAAGGTTGCTCACTTGGATCAAGGATGTCTGGCCTGTGGCCTGGTTTGACTCATGAGAATTTTGCTGAAGAGAAAGTACCACATAACAAGTAATCAAAACATGGGTATAATTGCCAGATGATGACAGCTTGGCAAGAATTTCTTTCCAAGCAATGTTGCCTGTAGTGTATTTTATAAGGAAAGGTCTAGAGTACTTGGTACCTAATGAGCTAAGGTCTCTTAAGAGCACAATAAATGTGCAGAACTGAGTAACAATGAGAACTGAAGTTCCCTCAGATAAGGTATATTGGAGACTGCCTTTTTAAAGAGCTCTACTGCAGTGTAGAAGTTAATCTCTCTGAGAAA
This sequence comes from Nipponia nippon, assembly GCF_047370975.1. Classification (NCBI taxonomy): domain Eukaryota; kingdom Metazoa; phylum Chordata; class Aves; order Pelecaniformes; family Threskiornithidae; genus Nipponia; species Nipponia nippon. The sequence continues at coordinate 34,455,175 of NW_028262380.1, forward strand.
CTTAGTTGTACCTCACTAGACAAAATCAGCATACGGGGGTATATGGCAGTTTTAGTGAACAGCTGTTTAAGAAATTCACAGAACCACAACTGACTTCAAATTTAGCATGGGGAGAAGGGCAATAAATCGCCCAGCTTTTGGTAAAATGTAAATAGCACACTGAACAAATTAAATTAATGAATTATTTTCCCATTTTGAATAGACTCAAATATATTGTCTTAGGGTTTTTTTGGCTTGAAGAGTTAAATACATTGTTTTATTAATATTTAATTTTTCTAATATTACAAGAAAAGTTAATGTCTCATGACCACATATAAAGTATGTCCACACAGATTACATCAGAAGTAGAAAAAACATAATTAGACTACTTACACAAAACTGTTCCAAAGTTTTGAAGCACCTGTTTCTTAACCACATATAATTCCAGATAAACTGTGCACATCCTACAAAATGGATGAAATAGAAGATTAATACATCTATATAATAGGAAATGTATGTTAACTTTTTGACTCAATATTAGAAAATGTTAAACACAGGTGGCTTGAAGGGTGTCATGTCACAGCCTAAAAAGTTAGATCACAGATGTAGATTTTCTTGGCAGAAGAGACCAGGCTTCACTTAACTGTCTGTCCTGTATGCAAAGTTCCTAAGAAGAAATGGTTTTTTTTGCACATCTTCACTGCATATTTTCCAAATAAAAGAAAGACTTATACAGCTATAATTATGCGTATTCATTCGTAACTGGTGAGGAGTTGAACATTTTCCTTAAGATATGTTAGAGCGAAATGAAAATGAAATAAAAATAAAATTGTGGCAGGTGCACCTGCCCTGATAAAGACCAGGCCTTTCCAACCGTTGAAACATAGCAGCTGCTGTGCGCCTTTACTTTTCGCGCCCTTACTTTTCTCGCCCTTACTGCCCTACTGTGGCTGTTGTCCTGTACACAGTTGCTGGTAGATAGAGCCGTTGGCCAATAGGAACTGACATGACCATATACAACCACAGATTAGATCCAACTAGGGTATAAACAGAGTCCTGCTGGAGGGCAAATTGAGTCGGTCTGCCTTGGAGCAGCAGGTCTGCAGTCAAGGACTCTCCCCTTGGGTCAGGAAGCCGCCCAAGGTAACTCCTCAAGGTATCCTGAACCTGTGGTTTACTAATGTTCATCGGAGTACCAAACACTTTTGATTAGAATAAATATTATTTTGGGCTACAACACCTGCCTAATTTGACTTTGTGCACCTCTGTGACAAAAATAAATGTTGTAACATTATTTGATATCTTTGGCAAAATGCCCCACACCGAACCAAGTGTCCATGTTTTGAAGAATTATATATTACCCTTGTTTACAACTGCAACCCTGTTCTTCCAAACACTGACCTAGTGAAAATAATTAGGAATTAGTATCTACTGAAAGTAGAGAAGTAGGTAAGTACCTATTCTTTCCTATTATGTTAGATGTTTTAGGTATACCTCTGCAGTTTTAAAATGGTACTTTTTACTTATGCCTCTGCAGCTTTAGAATGGTACTTACAAGGAGGAGAAAATAATCAAAATGTCTGGAATATACTTACTAAGTCTCTACTTTAACAATATCCCTTACTCCCTTTCCTGTAGGCTGTAAAAAGTTTTTATGATGAAAATGTTAAGCTTGATAGTCATTTAGTTATACTAAAGACTATAAAAGTAATTCCTCCTGATTAAAAAGCAAAAAAATAACAAAGCGCTTAAGGTTTTGTTGTTTGTTTCTTTTGAATCTGAACCTGTTTTTTTTTTCTGACAAAAAAGATAAATGACAGGAACTGGACAGCTCACTTCTCTCTTTTGTCACATTTTAGGAGAGGTTGTTTCCCAAATAAAGCTGACATAAGGCTTTGATAATGTCATGTCAGCCAAATTAAACAAAAGATAGGAAGGGAAATAGAAATGAGAAAGAATTATGCAGGGAAATAAGAATACATACAGGGGAGCCTAACAGGAGGAACATAAGCTTCAGTCAGTCCTGAAGCTCAGAATTTAGTCCAAGGCAATGTAAGCAAGGACAATGCAATAGAAAAAGCTGGAGAACCTAGAGATTTGTTTGTACTACAAAAAGAGATGTCTGAAATGGGTTAATAAATTGGAAATTAAAATTTGACATAATTTTGAGACTGCTGAGTTTATAGCTACTCTAAGTCAGTGTTTCTAGACTTTTTAAATGTTCAACTCATGTTAAAATAGTAAATAACTGTCCATAACTTTCTCTAACCTTTTGGTTTTGACTTGTTTTATGGTTAGTTTCTGCCTGAAGGTGAATTTAGCCATTGCTGGCGGAAAGGTTACTTAGCATGGATGAAGCAAAAGACCACTCTAGACATTATGAGCAATAGACATATGAGATAGTAATTTTCATGTTAATGTTATATCTGACCTACATACTTGCTTTACATAAAATTGTCAGAATGCTCAGGGTTATGAGCTAGTCATCACACACTTTCCTAAAATCTTCTGGCTCTGGGAAAGCATGTGGATTCTGCAGATTCGAAGACAGATTGCAGTTTTGTTTGGCACCAGAGCAAAATTGATCAGTGAGGCTCTCAAGTGCTGTTAAGAATCAAAATATATTTATATTGAATATTGAGCATGGGTTTACATTTAGCCTCCAATGATAGAGGGCTAGGCATATCTCCTATTTGCAGCTTCCCAACACATATCATGTGTAGACTCCGATGAGAACTTTTCTACACAGATTCTTATACTCAGTTATTCTGCAATCGGAAAGCCCTCGTCACTAATGAATGTGCCTCATTTACATTAAAAACACATTTTATTCTCTAATCATCATCTATCTCTGAATTCTGAGTTAACAGTTAATTCTGAACACAAGCCTAAAGGAGACATCTTTCAGTTTCATTTAAATCAAGGAGTGGGAAAAATTGCTTTCTGTGGATCACAGTGCACTTAACAGTGCTTTAAATGATGAGTTAGGGGATAGGACAAAATAACACAGTTGGAGGGCTTGTTTTGTCTGATACAATGTAGTTAACCGTAACTGCAGTCCCAATGATGTCCACATAGACAACACATTTTCTAGGAGACAGTAGCACTAAAAGGAGGGATGATGGGGACAGAATAGATGGACAGATCAGAGTTTATGCCTTAAATGGGAGAAATCCTAGACCATCATTCTTCATGGGAAGGCCACAGATCAGTCTGACTCCCTTTGTGTAACACCTTACTGAAACACACCATGAATATCTCTGAAATGCTTTCCTGCTTGACAGGATTTAGGCTGCTCTCTTCAACAACAGCTTTCAGACATGGCTTAAGTAAGGGTAGCAGTGCTGGCAGAGTGCAGATGACAATGCCCATCTTTTCCTTGAGAAGCTCCGCAATAAGATAAAAAAGTAGATGTAGTCAAAAAACAAAATCCAAAACCAAAACCCAAGCAGTGAAATTGGAAATAAGTGCAAAGAGATGTGGGCAGAAGAGAAAAAGAGGAGACAGTGGCAAGTATTTTGGATGCTTTTGGTTGGGAAAGCTGAATAAAGGTGAATATGGCAGTAGAAAGAAGGGGAATCATACAAAGCTTTAGGGTCACTAAATGATGTAAACACTGAATAAGTAACACAACAAAGAGGGAAAGGTTGAATTTTGGAGATATGATAGAAGAAGAAGGCAGTAAGACAGATACAGGCTGAAAATCTGAATTAAAATAAGATAAATCAGGTGGACTTACTTTTAAACACTTTTTATAGGATGAGTAAGCCAAGTTTATTTACAAAACCAAAAAGATATGTGAAAGGAGAAAAATAAGAAGGAAGCATTGTTTTAAATGAAAATAAAAATCATAATGTGATAAAATCAAATAGTCATATACTGAAAAAAAATTAATTAGATTGCCAACCATGCCAACTTGCTTTTTACAGTTTGAACTCTTAATAGACTGAACTGTTTCCTACATTAATAAGTTGTCTGACAAACCCTTTGAAGGAGTTGAAAATTTGAAGACTGAAAAGAAAGTGAATATATCTGAAAATATAACTATTGTTCAGGACTTATCAGTTACAAGTATTAGAGTTTTTAATATATTCAGAATTGTTTTCTCTTCTCACAAGTGCTCTACATTTTTGTTATCATGCTATTTCTTTTTCATAAACATAAATGCTCACAAAAACATTATTCTAATGAATCTGACTTAAAAACCACAAGGGATCCTCTTTAGTTGTAAAACTCTCCTCAGTAGTTTCTGTTCCATTCAGTTAGCATCTAGCACCTAAGCAGCAAACTAATGGTGGAAATTTGCTGTTCTACTCTCATAACTTCTGTATGTGTTGATATATTTTGGTCAAATGTGGCAAAAGAGGAAAGGCCACAGAGTTGTGCAGTTTCTGCCAGTTTTGTGAGAGGAAGGGACCACAAAGGGAAATACTATGTGTGATACTATCCTCATTAAAAAGCAGAAAATCCAGGCATGTGTCCCAGGTCTCTACAAACCAAGGCTTCACCAGTTCTGTTGAAACACATTTGTAGAAATATGTATACATACATAATAAATGAAGAGTGATAGGTTTATGTAACATGTGAATCAATACCCTTTATAAGATTGAGATCTGTGACCATACACTGCTTTTCACTAAAATCTTTCCTATTTTGGTGGTGGTGGTGGGGGAAACATTAACAGTTCTAGGAAACTCTTTAAACAGTCTCATTAGCTCAAGAAGATACTCATTCTTCTGATGTATCTTCTTTTATTACAGTGAAGTTTCTGCCTCCCTGATTCATGCTGTCTCTGAAGAGCAATGTGCAGAATTGAATGTCTGCAAGTATTTTTAGAGAAGACCTCTCATGAGCACAGCTATCTCCACAGCTTTCCCTTAAATAGTTCCTTGAAACACAGTCCTCACTAAGCATAGAAAAGGGAGGTCAAGTTGCTTTATACATGTGGTCTATATATGTTAATTGCACTCTGGTTCACCATTTTGGAGTTTTTGTAATGCTGCTCCAGTTGATACGTATGCTATCAAAATTTAAGGCCAGATGTAATAACTGTACTCTGATTCACAATACTCTTAATTAATGATACTAATCTCAAAGTAAGAAACTGTTCAACATAGTAGATGGTGATATAATCTAACAGTGATGTTTCAGTCTAAAGCACATGCTCATTTAACAAAGCCAAATTAAAGACATAGATTCCTCTGGAAATATGTAGTCCAATGGGTGCTCTGAATTAAGCAAGAGTTTCCCGTGACTGTCTAATTAACACCACATCATGAAACATGTGTGCAAGAGCTTTATTTTAAGTTTCACAATAAAGTCTTCCTTCTGGGGTTCTAGTGTTTATTTTGGGAACATAATTCTCTAAAGCTGCAAGTATTTTGCTTGAGAAAATAAACAGTAACTACTGTGATGGAGAACAAGATCAGTTGTTCTACTTAAATTAATCTAATAATTTTTAACCCTGCTATTTATGCTCTAACTTTTTAGGATGATCCGTATCCGTAAGAGGGTATTTATATATTCAGACTATTAAGCCTTCAAAGCTCTCCAATGTCTGGTTCATAAATTACAGACAACACAGCATCAAAGAAATGGAAGAAAGGCTTTATATTTTGAATTTTAAAATGTACTCCCAAATCAAATATGTTTTATCAACACAAAAATATTTTATCCCTAAGTTTTTTTCATACACTAAATAGTCAGTTCTGTCAGCAGAATAGGATGCAGATGAAGGAGTGAAGGACAGGAATAAATGAGTCTGGAGGCCAGGAACAAGAACTGTGAAGTATATTTAAAATACACATATATTAGTCTAAATAGTATAAGATGAATAGTATAGGTAATCCCAGTTTTACTTTTTTTATTAAGGAAGTGAATACTGACAAGATATTCCTTATATCTAAAGGGCAGAAATCAGTGTAATCATAGGGTTATAAATCTTATATGATTGTGCTGCATTTTAAGATTATACTACACTATGCTTCAGTATATGTCAGAATATTTTAGTGGTGTACATCCGTATCATTGATTAGACCTGCTTTTCTCAAACTAGGCTTAAGAATGACTATTATTTTGTCTTGATGCAGTGCTTTCACATATGTGGAAGGTAAGCACCAGATGATCGTTTAGATACACAGTGATGCTGCAATGCAAATATTTACATAGACTGATAGAAGAGTGTAAAATAGCAAGTTAAAGATATTTTTTTCCCCTCAGGTCAACTAGAAGTCTATTAAAGATGAATGTATTAATATAGAACCAGCAAATACTGATGGTAGTACAAAATAGACTGGTAGCTACTGTACAAATATTTTATTATACATTAGTGCTGAGCAATTAACATGAATATGTTTTACTATAACTACCCCAGTCATGCACCAGCTCTGTTCACCCATCATGCAAGTGAGTATAAAATTTAAATTGGAGTAATCCAACCAAGGCAGGGATGCCCAGAATGTATGGAGGTGGCAACCAGCTTATATTGGAATAAGACAGAAACATAAAAGTAAGTTTAAAAGACACATGCAGAAGGATTTATTAAAGTGTTAAAACAGCATTTGACTACATGGATTAAGTTGTTGCAGGTATGGAGATTGGTTGATGGAAATGCATTCTTTTTAATATACAACTAACTCAAATCCAATTATCTTGAAGTAGAAAGGGAATATTAAGTAGCTTGTTAAAGTAGCTAAGATATCAGGCAGAAGTCAAAGGCAATAGTGGCAATGATGTGAGGGAGCTGGCATAAGGCTGTAAATCTGTAAGGGCTGGAGAGGAGGAAAGAAAATATAAAAGCAACCTGAACTGAGTAATGGAGAAGTAAAGAATAAATCTAATGTGTCACCTGCACAGTATAAGAGAGTTCCCCCAAGAAGATGTATATGTAGAACTTGGAATATATAAAGTGGTGTTTGGGCAATGACAAATTACAGCAGTCTATATTACACCTTTTTTGGTGTTTTTTTTTTTCCCTTCAGTTCAGCTCCCCTGACATCTTAGAGGGTGCAGCAGGTCAGCTGTACCTGGCTTGCAGTCCCTGCAGCGTGAGTGCTCCAAGCAGTTCTCTTCTTTCTCCCCTTCTTTACCTCTCTCTCCTGCCCCAAAATGAAAGCAAACCAACCCACTTACTCTGTGGGAAAATGCTCATATGGAGTTTCACTTTGACTTCCCTCATACTGAGGCTTTGTTTTGTTCTTGAATATGCATACTCTTTGTCAGAGAAGTCTTCTGCATCTGTAGGCTCTGATGGAGAAAGGCTGAACATTCAGCATGTTCTTTCAACTTTTCTTTGTTCTACCATTCATTCTCTCCTTCCTTTAATTGCCTGTGTCAATATGATACAGGCATTTTCTATTTCCTGTCTGCAAGTCCAGAAATACTGAGAGAAACCTATCATAGCTGCTCAATTTTGTCAAGAAAACACCCTAGCCCCAAACTTCCTGTTGATGCAGAAGCAAGATTTGGTCAGCAGTGCCAATTTGTCAGCACTGATGCATTTTGTCTCAGGTAGATAAGGTGTTCAGCAAAACCAACAAACCACAAGCAGATTTTTTTTTTTTTTTTTTCTGGAAAAACTGCTGATTTCCCAATGCAAAGGCTGATGCTCCAACTTTCAGGGGTAATGGCTCAGGGTAGCCTTGTTGCCTCTAACACATATTAACAGGGTTGCAGAGGGCGACACAGTTTTGAGTGTGAGAGGATGTGGGGTGGTGCATTACCATGCAGCCCCATGGCATTGGTACCCTGGGAGGTCTGTCTGCATGGTGTGAGCCCCACCGGGGCTGTGTGCCCCAAGGCAGGGCATGCCATCTCCAGGATCTCCAGGCACACTGCAGGCTGCTCAGGGCTTCACGGTGGAGAGCATTTTGCTGTTCTGCTTTGTTTTAGGGAATAGAATGAGTTAAAAAAAACAGTCCAGTACCTTTCTTATAGCCACTTATAGCATCAGTCAGAACACATTCTGAGTGCTTTTAAGAAGTTTATTTTTAACAAGAGCTGGCTATGAGTTTTCCATTGGAATTTCTCAACAGAAAATGTAGCTTCTGGAAAACTGATTTCTGTGAGCAGCTTTTTATAATGCCAAAAAATATATTATCCTTTCAAAAATTAGCATATACTTAATTTTAATTTTTATTTGAGCCAAAGCACAGAATTTTAATTCAGTACAAGGACTTCAAACAACAGGGTGCATTTTCTTATGGTACATGGATTTCCTTATGAGGCAAGTAACCCCTCTAGTCCCATCCTTCATACAGGGCAGCATCCCTGCAGTGCTTCATCTTCCATAATGTCACTTATAGTGCAAAGTTTGATGTGCATACTGTTTCACAGTGTAAGGAGGGGTGCAGGCGGTCTGGCTCTACAGAACCTATTGCACATTAGGTGCACCACAGGAAAATGAAGTTTCATTTCTTAAGTGATTCACATCACAGTGCTTCAGGCCATTCCAACAAATCAGAATGAAACATTGCAGTTTTAGGAATGCCAAAATACTCATTTGCAAAACTGCAGTGAACAGTCTGGATCATAAGAGACACTATAATTTGAAACATTTTTTTAATTTTTTGTTTTCTCTGTAGGACAGTTCAAAAGAAGCTTGCAATAATTCAGGGTGTAAATGAAATAGTTATCATTGGAATTTGCTTTGGGCTTAAAATATATTTTTACTTTTTTAATTCGCTTTCACTTGTGGTCATTTATTATTATTCACTTACAAAATATTTATTTTCAAGAATGGTTCATCCTGTTAAACTCTCATGTGAATAAACTGAATGTCCATGTGATGGAAATGAAAATAAACTTTAAAATATGTTTGAAATTATTCTGGTTATGAGACAAGCTTTTTCAACATCTCTTCCTGGTCTCATTTTAGTCCTATCCTCCCAAAACAAGAAATCAAAGTAAAGCAGATCACACATTAGTTAATGGATTACAGAGAAAAAATATTTTAAACACACATCCTGATTCCTCATCATTGTAATTACCATAAAAATACAGGTCATACACAAATACAGAATTTCTGTGAAATGCCAGCTTGTTTGTTCCTGGTTCATTTGAGAGGTTTTGGATATTTTATTTATTTATTTTTCCTTAAAAGATAGGGACATTTAGAGAAATTAGAAAGGATTAGATTCAGTGAAGAAATGAAAGGAAATTAAATTTTAAAAAAGGAAAGGAAATGTTGCCATAATGAGTCAAAATTAATAGTGTAGCAATTCATTTAGGGCATATGGCAAAAAACTATGATTGTATTTCTGCGTTGAAGTTTGTTTCTTTTGTGATACTACTGTAGTGCCTACTTCTTTCTCCATTTATGCTATATAATACATTCAATTTTAAACTTATTTTTAGTCCTAGCTTACATTTTAAAGCATAACTTCCAGGTTTACATGAAATTAAGGTATTTAATGTGCTGTGAAGTTCTTTGTCTTGTATTTTTCAGCATAATAGGGATTCTATTTTCTATATAGATCCCTAGCAACGAGCAAGGCAAAGTATATATAACATTGCTTTTTGATGAGCTTGCAAACACCAGTAGATGGTAGTGAACAAATCAGCTAGTAAAAATATATTTTACAAGCGTTTAAATTATCTGTGAAAAAGGTTAAATAATATGTTAAAATTATTTCAAAGATTAAATTCTATACTAGTTCTAAGACATTTTTTTCATATTTAGATTTCAGAAAGAGCTGCCACGTGAAATCTACAGATCGAGACCAAAACTCATCTTCTTTCTACTCTATGAACTAACTGTTTAAATACAACATTTTTGTTCATCAAAAAGCATATTTTTCCATGGCTTAGTTTTATTTAAAGATCCTCTACTAAATTCTAGTCCTGACTTATAGGTATTGTCTAACCTTTTCCCAGAGAGTATCTCAGCTACTTAGAGAGATTGGGGAGAGGAGGAGGGGGACAAGGCAGAGAAGAGCCACAGAGACTGCATACTGTTCCTGATGTAATAGAGGAGAAATTTAATTAAAATACACCTGCTGTATGTAGTCTGCCAGAATTTAATTACATGAAGTGGCAGATTCTTATGGATGAGAATGGTTATTCACCTTATTTTTAACTGGGTAAAGCATAATAACTCAAACCTGTCCATTGTCCTTTAAAGTTCAGAGCCTCACCATTTGTCACAGCCAGGCTTAGTAAAGGTGCTGTGTCACAGCACACAGCATTGAGGGAGCTTCATTTAGACCCTCTGTTTTAAGGAGCTTCTCGGTTCTTAAAGTATAGACAGGCTAAACTAATGTCCATGTCTTGAAACAGGATGAGTAAAAAAGCTCTTCAACTATTCTGAACATGTCATCAGTAACTTCCAGAAAAGAAATCCAAGGATTAATTCAGTATTTGACTTTTCCCTTCATAATACCACATACTTTTCTTACTTGTCTATTCTATTCCCTTGAGGTCTGATGTCTCTGCTTTTTAGGTCAGGCAACACAAGGCTAATATTGCTATTAACCCTTTTGGTGTTAAAGGCTACCCTTGGGTAAGATCAGCACAGCAGTGATAACCAAGGCATTTGGTAAACTCCAATTTGGCAGATATGACAGATGCTGAGTTAAAAGCTTCTAAAGCACAAAGGATAAGGACTGGACAAGCACTGGATAGGACTTTCAAGCATTGTTCACAATCTTCTCCTTTTCAGTGATTTTCCTACCCAAATCCTATTGGCATCAAAAAACAGCAATGAAAATCTTTGGAGTCAGATCCATTGCCAGGTTATTTTTATCTAGTATCTCAGGAGACCAGAAAAAATAAATGATGTGTAATAGAAGGGGGCAGGAAAGGAGATGCCAAAGAAACCCTTAATAACATGGTAAGTGGTATTAGTTTACATATAAACTTACCTGGTATAATGCAGAATATTCTAAAATATTTCACATACAGTTGAATAAGCATCCCTTCAACAGTTTATATGTGTTTGAAAGTAACTAATAGTGATTTAAATAGCTAACATTTATATATGGAACAAACTACAGAGGAGAAAAATACAATTTAGCAATGGTAATGCAGTAGTAAAGTATAAATGGTCAGATCATTACATGAACAATATTAATGAGACAGTGTATATCTTGCTGTGATACTGGCCTCAGATGGAGTCCAAATATCTTTTGAGTTAGTATACCAACTGTAACTCCCCAGTATGCACATCTAGAAAAGCCTCAAGTGAAGATAAGTAATGGCTACTTTGCTCAGCCTCTTCTTAATGCCTGCTGGAGAAAAGTATGACAATAAGAAAGTAACTCCTCCCCACCTCTCCAATGTCTTGGTATATCAATGTAAGTCTCTAAAAGAAATATGTGCTTAAGAAAACTACTTTAAAAAAAAATTCCAATTATACCAGATAGGCAGTCAGCTTTTTTTTTGCAGAGAATGCTTTCTGTATATGTATTATGTATTATATGTCATGGGGAATTAGTAAAAGGCCTCTGAAAGGACAAGTACGAGATACAGAAAACATGGACATTTCCTCATACCATAATTACCTGATTTAAAAGTAGTCTGCACTGGTAAAAACAGGCACCATAAAACTTCTTCCAGTATGAACTGGTTGTAGATACCTGCTTCTTTTTTTACAGCTGCAAGAAAAAAAAATCTCTAACAAAGTGTATTAATACAAATCAGAATTGCTAGAATCCTTGCCTTTCCTTGACCACACATAAATGTTCTTCTCAATCGGCTCCAAAGAACTGTGTATGAAATCAAAGAAGCACCTGCTTGTCCTCAAGATCTTGAAAAGCTCTGGCTAGACATTTAATAATGCATCTCCATATGATGCTGTAATTTCACTCAGAGAGGAAATAAGACTATATAAAGTTTAATGTGTGTGCTGGTTTTGGCTGGGGTAGAGTTAATTTTCTTCACAGTAGCTAGTATGAGGCTATGTTTTGGATTTGTCCTGAAAACAGTGTTGATAATACCGGGATGTTTTCATTATTGCTGAGCAGTGCTTACACAGAGTCAAGACCTTTTCTGCTTCTCACACCACCACACCAGCAAGTAGGTTGGGGGTGCACAGGAAGCTGGGAGGGGACACAGCCGGGACAGCTGACTCCAGCTGACCAAAGGGATATTCCATACCATATGATGTCATGCTCAGCATATAAAGCTGGCGGAAGAAGAAGGAAGGGGAGGGGGGAAGTTTGGAGTGATGGCATTTGTCTTCCTCAGTAACCGTTAGGTGTGATGAAGCCCTGCTGTCCTGCAGATGGCTGAACACCTGCCTGCCGATGGGAAGTAGTGAATGAATTCCTTGTTTTGCTTTGCTTGCGTGAACGGCTTTTACTTTACAAATTAAACTGTCTTTATCTCAGCCCACAAGTTTTCTCACTTTTACTCTTCCTATTATCTCCCCTGTCCCACGGGGGGGAAATGAGCGAGTAGCTGTGTGGTGCTTAGTTGCTGGCTGGGGTTAAACCACATCAATGTGAAAAACGTACTATGCATGACAAGAAAATATTACACCAGCTGCTGACACGTAAGGGACATGCATGCTGATTATTAACCCCCCTTCCCCTCTGGAGCAGGGATTAGGGCTGGTCCTGCAATGCCTTGTGTGACAAAGACCCCTAAATGTGAGGCTATGGACAGCTCTAGAAGTCTGTCACTTTTGTTCTCCTGTGTCCATTGTGATTTGAAAATGCCTTTGGAAGCCTTCTTATCAAGGCCACATTGCTGGGAAAACAGCTAAGTTTCAGGACACAAAACCAAATGTTTGTTATTGGAAACATTTTGTGCAAGGTTTTGATCAATTCTTGATTGCCTTAACAGAAATCAGACTTTTGAATAACGCTAAGTGGATATTTTTAACGTATAATAGTCATGCAAGGTTGAGAGATACTAGCCAAGGATCTCTTCTAGCCAGTCCTAGAAGAGATGTGAATTGAACCGTTCAACTGCGAGTTGAAATTGCCACGCTGCTTCTCCAAGGGGTGATACTTCTTAGGCATTCCCTTCTTCCACACCCTTTACAGAAACAGTCTTATCAGATTTGCACATATATGGATGGTACACTCAGACATCACCTCAGTCTGGCACGATTGTGTTGAACATATAAAAGTATTCTGATACACACACAAAAAAAGGGAAACAGAATGCTTACTATCCTGAGGACCAGGGTTAAAGAGAACATCCTGAAGGACATCAGAATTGCTTTTTCATTTTAGGTCCTGAACTGAGAGGCAAATGTGGAGTTTTGTGTATCAGATACAGAAACTGCATTCAGAACGTGGCCTCTGGTATCAGTCATTCTGTGCAAGCAGCGCTGTTAGCAGGTTTTTAATAGAAGACAATGAGCTGAATGCTGTACATGAAAGTAAATCAGTTGTGCCAATACAGATGAGCAAAACTCATAATGATGGAGAGGAGTGTCTCTGAATAAAGATTAAGTGGAATTTGACCCACAGTAATAACTGATGGGAAAAAGTGTGCAAATTTTAATAGATGATGCCATTTGAAAGGGTTTATTTAATTCATTACAATACTTATTATTCATGCTTTTTAATATTCAAAATAGTATCTTAATTTATAGCTTAATCTGTGTTAATAAAAACAGAATCCTTAAACAGTTCCTTTCTCTTCTCACAAGAAAACCTTCATATGCTTTTATTATCAGTGATACGAAATTTCATTTCCTGAGCCGGCCAGAAATCTCTGTTGAATTTTCTACAGCTGATAACTTGAAACAATTCTTTTCATTGCAAGAAGCTTCTTCTTCATGTCTGAGATACTTTTTTGCCTGTCTTCACTTGTCTCCTGCAATTATGGTGATTTTTTTGATAGAAGATCCTCTTTGTTTCCTGGACATATTTGGTACAATGCTCTTGCAGATTAGCTTTTGTAAAAGTGTATTTAAAATTTCAGTTTCCACAGAAAATAAATCCAGAGCTCCTACCTATGCAGTTTATTAAAATATTCTCCCTTCTCCCCTTCATCCAGAAAAAGAGATTTTGACTAAGTCTCAGATTTTTGTTTTTATATTCCATGTCCCGTATTTGCAAAATGCAAGTTATTCATAGAATCATAGAATCATAGAATACCAGGTTGGAAGGGACTTCAAGGATCATCTGTTCCAACCTTTCTTGGCAAAAGCGCAGTCTAGATAAGATGGCCCAGCACCCTGTCCAGTCGAATCTTAATAGTGTCCATGTTGGGGAATCCACCACTTCCCTGGAGAGATTATTCCAATGGCTGATTGTTCTCATTGTGAAAAATTGTCCTCTCGTGTCCAGTCGAAATCTCCCCAGGAGTAACTTATACCCATTACCCCTCATCTTTTCCATGGGACTCCTTGTAAAAAGGGAGTTTCCATCTTCTTTGTAGCCACCCTTTAAATACTGGAACATGGTGATAAGGTTTCCCCTAAGCTTTCTTTTCTCAAGGCTGAACAAACCCAGTTCTCTCAGCCTTTCCTCACATGACAGGCTTCCCAGTCCTTTGATCATCTTTGTGGCCCTTCTCTGGACCCTCTCCAGCCTGTCCACATCTTTTTTGTATAGCGGGGACCAAAACTGAACACAGTATTCCAGGTGTGGCCTGACAAGTGCTGAGTGGAGTGGGATAATGACTTCTTTATCTCTGCTGGTGATGCCCTTGTTGATGAGACTCAGCATTCTGTTGGCTTTCTTTGCTGCAGCAGCACACTGTTCACTCCTATTGAGCTTGTTGTCCACCAGGACCCCCAGGTCCCTTTCCACAGGTAAGGGAGATCCCAGTTTGTGCTGCTCTCCTGGATTATGTTTTCCCAGGTGCAAGACCTTACACTTGTCCTTGTTGAACTTTGTAAGGTTCTTGTTAGCCCACTCTTCCAGCCTATCCACGTCTTCATGCAGGGTGGCTTTCCCTTCTGAAGTGTCCGCTTCCCCACTCAGTTTGGTATCATCAGCAAATTCATCAGGGTACACTTGATCCCATCATCCAGATCACTTATGAAGATATTAAACAGCATTGGGCCCAATATTGATCCCTGGGGAACCCTGCTTGTGACATGTTGCCAGTTTGAAAAGGAGCTATTTACCACCGCCCTCTGGGTGTGGCCCGTCAGCCAGTTCTCCACGCACTGCATAGACCACTTGTCTAGACCATAATGCGTCAGTTTATCTAGGAAGAATCTGTGGGAAACCATATCAAAAGCCTTGGAAAAATCCAGGTAGACAATGCCCACCGCCCACCCACATCAACCAAGCAGGTTACTTTGTTGTAGAAGGTGATCAAGTTTGTCAAGCACGATCTGCCCTTGGTGAATCTGTGCTGGCTTGTCCCAATCACGTGCTTCATTTGACTTGTGATAGCCCCCAGGAGGATTTGTTCCATAACTTTCCCAGGGACTGAAGTAAGACTGATGGGCCTATTCTGTATATTAAAAAAATCTAATAAAACTGACTCCCCTTTGTTGATATATTGATACTTCTCCCTATGCTCTGTACATTTCTAATACCTTACAGAATGGGATGAGAGAGCAATTGCCTGAAATATATTATTTTTCCTGCTATATAGGAAAGCATTCAAACATAAGACTGATGCAAGCAAGAAAAGATTTTGGGAAAAGTAGTAATAAACTACCAGTTAGACTAATGGAAATTATTTTTTTCCTGGAAAAGAGGAAAACCAGCATGCAAACATTTTCTCAGAGTAATAATTCCTTGAGTGCTCTCTTCCAGGGAAACCATATGTGTATATTCTCTCTTACTCAGAGCAGACTTAGTCACTGAAGACTACAGCTTGATGACAGTTAAGATCAACGTATGTTTTGAAATTGAACATTTGGTACTTAGTACTGAAAATATAAGGCACACTGGAAATAACTAACATTATTTTAACTACCAGGATAACTGACATTTCTGGGTCCTTCTTACCTTTTGAATCTTAAATGGTGTTTTGTAGAGAAGAACAGGTTTATGGAGGGCATGCCTCTATTACCTCATATAGTCTTGTCTCTGGAGTTTCAGGCACTCTTCACTTTAGCCTTCTCAAAAGATGAGAAAATCAGTCTGAGATCTCTGTCTTCTGGTTTGAGTTCTTTAACTAGTTGAATGCTAAATAAAATGTTATCACTAACTATGCTTTTAAAAAAAAAATACCAGCCACTTTATCAAGAGACGTACCTACTTTTATGATTATTAGTCAAGCATGTCCTGAGAAATCTTATTGGATTTAACCTCAAGAAACAAAGAAAGACAATATCTGTTTTTCAGAACCTTGTAAGAACTGGACATGATCTTGGTTCCAAATCCCTGAGTATCCACAAACCTCAGTTTATTCCAGCACAACCTCAGATAGTTAAAGAACTTTACTATATCAAAATCTGAGAGAGAGTCTAAGGTTGACAATAACTAGAAGTTTTGCAGATCCAAATTTGATCTTGGGTGAATAATTCCACATACTCAATTCTCAGAAAGCTCCCTTGAAAAAATACAGTTGTATCAATTCCAGACCTGTATGATAGGGATAGGCTGACAGGTTTCTCTTCAGAGACATACTATAAAGTGCTCAGATTCTACAATGATGATGGCTAAAATACTTCCTTTCAATGAGTGGTTGTAGAAACCCAAGGAAAGCAAAATACATAGGATGTTCCGTTTCCTCTTTTTCCATGTCTAGACTAGACTCTTTTGTTCTACTGACAAAAGTCAGCAAAAAATAGACCAGTTTTTTAAACTGCTTTGGACCAGATTCATTCCCTCAGCTAGTCAGTTTTAATATAGCAATGATGTTTGTACTAGATCAATAGCTTTGGGACAGCCACTCTCAAAATTATAGTCATTACGTATCTTAAGCAACACTCCCTTTGAGATGATGAATAACAAACAAACAGGAAGCTAATAAAAAGACTGCCCTCCTTAAATAAAAAAGAAGCCCAAGTGTGATCCCATTAGAAAATAAAGAGATTAAGGAAAAGGTAATGAATGTAGGTATAGCAGCAAATAGATCTAAGAAAGTCTTTTGAAAGAGAACTTTCTATTGTTTTTATGTAGAGGAGGGGCAAGGCAACGACCAATATAGATGACAGGGAGAAGAGTTTGCTGTATTTCCTGCCGCACCACAGCAATAGCACAATCCTTACCTTGCAGTCATTTTGTGTAGTTGTCTGAAAATGTGATTACCACCTATACCCTAACTTCTTTTGTTGTTGTCCTTCCACCCAGGGATCACTCACAATCCTTAAATAACCTGCTGACATGTTCAATCTTTTGACTTTTTTTGTAGAAATACAATAACATCACAGCATGTAGACATTTTTCAAATTATTTCAGTGTCGGTTTTCCCCTCAGGTTTTTGTACTGCTCTTCCATTCGTACGAAGCAATCTAAGGTGTCTCTTTGTCTCTTGAGACACTGTAAATCTCAGTTCCTTGGTTCCTCAATATCACACTTTGTATGTTTCAGGTTACCTTCTAAGGTAAGGAATCTGAACATAATTTAAGAGAGTGTAAGTATTTTATGACTCTGTGTTCATTGGCGTAATTTGTGGTATCCTCAAAATCTTGCTTTATGTGAAAATGTAACACACCTTATACATAAAGCCAGTAATTCATTGGTATAGATGACATCATAATAGCCTAATCCAGGAACCATACTAGTCCAAATCTGATTATTACAGAAAAAGAAAGAAAAAGAAAATAAAGAAATTAATATCTCTGTAAAGAAAGATTCTCATTAATAGTAGTACTGCTAAATTTGTTGTACACACACTTTCTAGTATCTAACTCTTTTGCCTGTGTTATGCTCACCTTTCCACTGCTCCTCTGGGTCCTAAGGTTGACAGCTTCATCTTAGTGTGTTTGTCTGCATGTGTGTGTGTAGCACCAAGATTTCATCATCTGGAGTCCTTTGCTAGGAGGAATAAGATGTTGATAGCTTCTTCTCCCTCACTTCTGGATCTGACTGGGGCTGTTATATATTTGCCAGCACACTATTGCACCTTGCTTTTTCTTCATTGGTTTGCACCTTCATATTATGTCTGATTTTGAGACTTATGTTTTCTTTCACATATATTAAATACTATTCCTCTAATCTCTTTGTTCTCCTATCCCTAAACCCAATTTGTCCATCTCCATGTTTGCATTTCTTTAGCTGACCATTTCTGAGTTGTTTATAGCCATGGGGTCTGAAGTGCCAGACTATGCTGAAGGCAGCAGGAGTTTTATCAGGGAGATGAAGTCTTAAACAAATTCTTTCTCTGGACCCAAGCATCTCTCGCTCTATCTTATCTTTGCTAAGAGTGAGCTCACAGATTTGATTGGCTTTTCCTGGAACAGCTCCAAAGTCTCATGTGAAAATTTCAAATTGAAAAAGCACCTTCCAATAAGGTTTAGTCAGAAACTATATTCTTCATGAGCAACTATTCCCACACAGCTGCTCTGATAGTTACGTTTTAAGAGATTTCTAGTTTCTTCTGTGAAAGTCTGTCCTGCAAAACCTCTTCCTGATACCCTCATTTTGTAGAACAGATTTCATATTTTTATTCCAACTAGATATCTTGTCCCCATTTTCATTAAAAACAAATTACTTAAAGGTACATGAAAACTGTTAATTCTGAAGGGCTGGCTAGCCTCACACATCTTGACCCTAGGAGGGTCAAAATAAGCTAGGCACAGCAACACGTGAACAATTTTTTTCACAATAATGTCATACTAACAGATAGAATGAATGCTGTCAAAAACAGAGAAAAGGATTATCATCAGCAAAAGATTTGGAAACATACAGATAGGGAATAAACTAACAATTCTATAGCGAGTCCCTGCTCACATATAACTTCCTCTGACAAATTTTAGGAACAAGAATTGTTTGTTAGATGTAATAAATTTCTCATAGGGAAAGTCATGTTTTGACTATAATTATTCGAGTGCCTATGACACATCTATCAAGTTTAATAGGTGTCCCTCTATTTCACATTAAAAAGATGGTATTTCTGTTATTGATGACAAAATAAAGCAATAGTGTTCAGAAATGGTGTGGTGAATCCTACCTGACAATGAAATTACAATAAAATATTATCGTTTGTAAAATAATAAATAATAATAAAGTAAATTTCTGGACACTGAAAGAAGGTACATGATGCGGTGCTTAGGTCACTTAATTGAAAGAATATAAACATTGATGTTTATGTCTGCTTTCAGGTTAATCTTTTAGATTTGCTTTGGTTTTATATTTCTAGTTTATAATACATGGCTAACATGAGAAACTAACATTTTTGTGATGCTAGTATCTGTCTCCTGGCTGTGTCATAAACTGTACACTTTTGTTACCTTTCTTTATAGACCCCAGAACCTTCTATCCCAAAGTTAATAGAGTTCTCCTGATTGCCCTCTAGCTTGGTATTTACAACACTCTTCTGGAAAAGGAAGATGGATGGACTTGAATCTCTTTAAGTAAGGAATAAGCCTAAACCAGCTCTCCTGTTACTTTGGAGAGTGATCTGGTTTTCAGACAGTTATGGAAAATTGAGTATCACTTCCAAGTCCTCCTCTGGTTACTTCTCAGAAGAAAAGGATGAGTGACCCAATCTTCTGTAGGTAATCCAACTTTTTGTACCACATTGTAAACATGGGAGAGGGAATTCCAGAAAAAACCTTTACTCTAACATTGCTTACCAATTGTCTGAGACCTATGTCAATCCATTTTCACCATTACTGCTACTACTACTCAGTTATCTAGGAAACAATAATTTAACTAAACGGTGTTGACTGCCTCATCTGTCATAGCTATGGTAACACTGAGTGCTGCAGTTATTACTAGTCTGTGAATATGGACTTTATGGCCTGCATTGTGGAGCACAACAATTCAAAATCTGTTCTTTCTTTTTAATATGTTCCGCAGAGAATAACTCATACAGCTCAGAAATATATTAGTGTTATAGATGATAAATTTTTCAATGTCATGAAAAAATTTGTTTTCATTACACAGTTTATATAAGTAATAATTTCAAGAGACTTTTTTTTCCTCTGTTGAAGAAATGGAAACAGTTTTATTTCAGATCTTGCCAGGACAAATTTTGATTTATATTCTGAAACATAAATAAATATGACTTTCACCTTCTAAGATAAAGTAGATCAGATATTCCAAAGATGTCAATTAGAGAAAAAATATTTGTTCTTCTCATGGATGTTTATTATAGTCTATTATTCTTCCTCATTCTGACATTGTCATTTGATGTTCCTAATCAATATGAACTTCAATTTCCACTTGAACTTTGTCTATAGCTATCTCTGTTAGTAAAATTTAGTTCCATAAGTATGTATTCATGATAATCGAATAAATCTTCAGTATTAAAACACTGGAGGTAGAAAGTAATTCTACAGTAGCTTATCTCTCAGTTGTCATGTATTTTACCTTGAAATGATGGTTACTGGCCTCTATCAGGAACCTGCTAAACATAATGTAGAAGTGACACTCTATATTCTCACAGTGCAACATTTTTCTTTTATAGTTTGAAATAGGTGGTGTCAGGTTTTCATTAATTTTCATATTTTTTTATTGAAAGATAAGAATAGTTCAACCCATATGTTTTCCAGCACTGAAGAAAAGCAGCAAGAAAACCAGAAAGCAGTAAGCATCCTACAGTAAGCAGCTCTTCTAAAGACATCCTCCCATTTGGGGGGGGTGGGTGTGTGATTTACACCAGCTGTAGTTAAACTAAGAATTAAATAATGACCGTTATAGGACAACCTTACCTCTCACATTCATTGAAGAGAGAGTGTGAAATAATCACTGCTTGGCAATGTACAGCTGTGGCGTTGAGGCCATAGGTATAAAGATGAGGCAGTCTGGTTCCAAATGAGATATTTGGATTTCATTGCACATGACAAATATTACATATGGAGCTTTCAATTCATTTTCTCCTTTAAAGATCAGTCTTGCTTTAAAGCTTTGGACAGAAATTTCCCTTGTCCCCTTACATAAATAGTTCTATTGAACTGGAAATTAAAAGGTCAATATTTAACCCTATAGCCTCTGCTTTCTCACAAACTGTATTTTCAACTACTATTAAGTTGCAGCTTTCTTTTAACTTATCACACTGAGAAAACTGGGAAATGATATATAAAGGGAAGAAGAACTCTGCAGTTTCTTGATTGCATCCATAAAGATCAGTGTGGGCAATGAGATGAGTATTTGCAAGATATTTCTAATTGTTAATCATATATAGGACACTTCCTTTAATTCTGTCCTGTTTGTGATATGACAGAGAAACCTGGCCTCAGCTAATCCAGGACTTGAACTGACAGTATTTTCTTACGATGAAAAAGTAATGCATTTTCCTTTCAGATTTTGTAACTCAGCTCTACAGGAAATGAAGTCACATTCTCAAGTGAACAAACTGTTACCACAACTGCCTTTTAAAAAGTATCATATTTCCATTTATAAAACATGGCAGCATTCTCACTTTTTAAGCAAACATTTTCTTAAAACATCCTGTGAATGTGTAAACTTTCCTCTGGGGGTAAGTGGAGTTAAGTCATTTCTTCTGTAATAATGGATGCCATTATATAGAATACAGGGGAGGGAACAGAAGGGGTTTTGTAATAATAAAAATAAAACAAAATGTACCTATTGTGACATTAAACAAGGGTATTTCGCATCAGAACCATTAAAAGTCTGAAATAATATTTGAAGTAAGTAGTTAATTTATTTTAATTAATGTTTCTGAGAAAAGTTTCCAGGAAAAACAAATACAGAGCTTAGTGAATAAGAAAATGTTTTCTGAGTCTTTATGCATTAATCCATTTTTTCCATTATAATTGATGATCATTCTCCTTAACTAAAATCATGTCAACAATGATGCATTATAAAAGTCAATTAAAAAAAAAATCACAAGATTTGAGGTTTTTTTATATATTTATTCTTTTTTTTTTTCCTGAACAACTGATCAGAATTCAGACTAACTTTTATGTAGACCTGCTACTTGGTCATCTGTGCTTGAGTTTTGTTGAGTGGATTACATGTGTAGTCCAGACTGTAGTTCAGACATCCAAGCTCGACAATGAGCTGCCATTTCTTTATATCTCCTGAAAATGCAGGATTTTTGAGATCTCTAAATCCACTTGAGAACTCTCAATCTATTCAGAAGCCCAGAAGCCATTTAATTCCCAAAACCTGTACCCTCTGTAGTCTTACACAACGAAACCATGGAACAATGCATTGTACAGCATCAAAAATTGGTGTCAACCTCCACTTGGCCTTGCTGCCTTCCTGACTTTAGCATACCTTGTGCTTATATGGTGCCTGGGCTCCCTGCAAAAGCAGGCAGCTATCATTCAACATTGAGTTTGCACATATTTATTGAAAGTTTACCTGTTTCAGTGCCCATTTTCCTTGACCACTTTCTTAGCATTATGCCTTTTCACTAAGAACTCTCCTGGGAGATGATCCTGATCTGTAGATGACTGTAACACAACTCACGCTTCTTTCACAGTGAAAGCATTTCTATTGATCTATCCTTTCATTAAGGATGAGGAGGATGAGGAGGATGAGGAGCAGAAAACAAAACCTCTCGAACACCGTTATTCTGCTCTGAAACATAACCACTACCATATCATGGCTTGTATGGTGCATAAGACACTCCCTTAACAGTATCTGCATCTGTTTTCCTTTAGCAGGGAGGATTGCTATTGACAGAGCTCCTGCAGCTTTGTGGCTTCTCTCTCTGTTACCGTGGACAGTTATTAAGCAAGATTTAACTCCAGAGAAGGTGTGCTACATGTTGAAATCAAGCTGCAGAGCTAGGATGGCACAGAGAGAGGTTACAAGCTGAACTCTGTAACTTCTGTACAGCCCTACTGAGCCGGCTGTTGGATTATTCCTTCTGCTCACCCACAGTGGCTCTTCTCACAGGAAACAAATTCATTTCTTCTTAAATATGAGTCCTTAGGGATAATACAGGTACAAGCCAAACACTGACAATCTTGTTTAGTTTTGTTTTATTTTTCTCATATATCCCATTCTGAAATTCTGCTTTTGTGGTAAATTCAATAGAATGCTTTGAGAAATGTGGCTTTGGTTGCAAACTGAAAGGGTGAAGTCATGAAGCACTTGATTGAAAAGGCTTCTTAAAGTGTCAACCTCTTTTTAAAAATGTTACAAAAGTAACATAAAGTAGGTATGCAAGGAAAATGAAAAAAGTACGTAATATTGAACTGCTGGTAGGGCATTATACTGTAAAATAGAGACAGGTGAATGAGACATTTAAATAAATTCCTCTCTAACATTATATTACTGGCAGAACATCTAACATAATGAATTAAATTGCAACCATCTCAATGATGATATTGCTGATAATGCCTGTGGTGAAGGTTATATGGTATGTATAAACAACAGATAACATAAATTAATGAATTTTAAAAGCTGTTACATGTTACAATGTAACCTAGCTGCTCTTCTTTGAACCTCTTCCATATTAACTCAATCCTTCTTGTGTATGAATGTTAGAACAGCAGTTTTTTAGGTAACAAACATTACTTAAAATTAAGACTGACAAATTTTTAAGGTTTTGTTTTTGCTGGCTGTTTTTGCATAGATTAAGTTCAAAGTGTATCAGTCAGTATGTTTTCTTTTAAATATGTAGAAAAAATAATTTGTTGTAAGTTGCAAATTTTTTATCCAATTGGTTACAAATAATTTTAGTTTCTTGAAACGGGTGAATAAATCTACATTTTTTTCCCATTCTACTTTCAAGAAATCAGAAAAGTATGTTAAGGTATTTGGCATTGGAAATTTTAGTAACATGAACAAGATCATAAGGGATTTTACAATGCAAGTTACGCCATTGCCTTTCATAGCAAGCTAGACCTTCTTTTGAATTTATTTTTCCATTTTTTTCCTATATAAAAGAATATATGGAACTGTATGAATATCTCTCCTGTACATTCAGCATTTTTTATATTCTTTTGGTGAAGAAACTCTGGAGGGTTGTTTGTTTTGCCTTTGTCTTTTCATATACTGCATCTCCATTTGGCTGCTATCTACAATATAGTGAATCCAATATTTTTTTTTGCATGTTACAATGGTTTAAACTGGATATATATAAACTATCAAATGAAAGCTACTAATTCCTTTTTTGCTCTTTTTAATCCTCCTGCCAAAATGACAATTTGTTTTCTTTTTCACTTTTTCTCTAAAACTTTAAAACTGCTTGCTTCTGGTCTTGCTTTCATTCTCATTTCATTCTCTCACTGCCATTGGTTTTTGTTCTCCTCTGGTTCCACCTTTGTCCTCTTCCTTTTCAGGTTTCTCCATGTTCCAGTCTGTGAGTGACTCACTGTGACTTTCTCCCTGGAAGAAACATTGTAAGGAGGCTTGTGAAAAGCAAGTTGTCAGTTTTTGTAATGACCTAGTTGCTTTCGTCTTTTCTGTTGAAAGGGTATAAAGGGGTGCTTTATTGGGTTGGGTAACTTGGCTTACGGAGTCTATTTAATAGACAAATGAGGGTTTTTCTCATTTTCCCCTGCATTTTATTGAGGATATTTTTCTGAAGAAGTTCTGAGCTCAAGTTTGTTCTGTTAGAAAGTACTCCAGTCCATGCTTAGGGAGAACGTAAGTACAATTATGCCAGATCAGTGCATTTTTGGTTCATGTTCCGTTGTAACAGCAGTCCTTGTTTTTAAGTACATTCACCATGTCTTTCCAGTTGTATTATTTGTATTTTGTTCTTTTATGCTATTGTCTGGTAGCCTATAGCATTTTTTTTTTAGAGATGTGAACATTCATTGGTACATGGCTATTGCATATGTGCAAAAGTGTTCAAATAATGAACTTCTAGAGCTGTACTGATTATCTCTATTGATTGTACAGATAACTGCCCACATTTTAGTGATTTTATTTGAAAACTGAGCTTCTCAGTAACCGAGATAACATGGAAATGCTATAAAGGCAGAGGGAGACTTCGTAAATAAAAACTTCAGGTAATATACAGGCGATATTGGTTTTGTAAGATTTCATATACTTGTAACATAGAGGAGTGGGAATGCTTTATATCGTTTACTATGATCTTCAGAGTAGTATATCACACCATTGTAATACAGAAAGCAGCTATTTCCCTCTAAAATTGGAATATAATCATAGGAATGAAGAATTTTCCAGTATCTTTGTCCTTAACCTTTATATAGCTCATTGGTTTGGATTAGAACAAACACTCTCTGCCATAAGTAACATTTGCCAGAAGCTACTAAAACCTCATTCACCTATGCAAAAAAACCTAATGGAAAAGACATTTTGGCTGTAGCTTCCCAGAAGCACAAGTGATTATTTGTGCAGTGGTTTGGGTACTCTGTTAGAAATATATTAAACAGGCCCCATCCCCAGAAAGTTTGGATTTCTAACAAATTTTAAAGCTGAACATTCATACTCCACGTCACTAATGACTTCTGAAAATTTAACACTTAGGAAACTATAAATCTATTCATTGTAGAAAAGTGCCTTTCCTTTTCTTCTGAACATGCAGGATTTAGTTTATGGATATCAAGTTAGAATGTTCATAGACAAGTAACATTAATACCATTGTTTGAAAAGCAGGATTTGCCTTAAAAAAAAATCTACCTGACTTGTTCTCTCCAGAAATCGTGCTGGAAAACAGCTGATATAAAATCTTAAAATACTAGGAAAAATCTCCTTCAGGTCCCTGTTTATGCATATTGGGTGAAAGCCAGGGCTAAAGGCAATGGAGCTATTATTCCAGAGCTGGATTTGGCCCAGATGTCTGTCCTGTTTACATATGTGAAAGCCCATTAAACTTATGGTGCTTGCAATGATATAAATGGAGGCCAAAATATTGTTCTTTTTGTGTAACTTGAACTTCACGTAAAAGTTGGCTATTGTATTAATGTAGGGATACATCCTGTACAGAGAAGACTTATACTGGGTCTATGTGAGTATGTCTGAGCAGGAAATCTTATAACTGCTTAACATCTTTAATAATGCTCTAAGTTTGCAGCTGGATGGATTCATGCACAGGCATAATGATTGGGTTAAAATCACAAATGTGTCAGAATTGTAATGTACTCCTCTCTTACAATGTATGAAACATACAGAAAGAAGTTAGAGGAAATGACAGGATGATGAAAAAAGATGATGTTAGCAACACCTTTAATTTTGATTTACTTGAGAAAATAAGATTGCAAGAATGACAGTCATATAGAATGAGTTTACATTCATTAAGAGAGGTGAGAGTCAGAGCTTAGGCAGGAATCTGGCAGTGCAGACCATAGAAAAATCCAGATCTTGTAGCTGTTGATGTGCTGGATTATTGGTCAAAGAAGAAATCAAGTTGCTGACATTCAGTTTTAGAAATGATAATGGAAACTGCTTAATTACAATAACATGTATAGAAAAGCAAAATGGTAATTTTTACCACTTCTATGTAATAGTATATAATAAGGGGAAATTCCAGAACTTCTTTGTTCAATCTACAGTCATTGTACAAACTTTCATTGCACATAAAATGAGAATATATCACTCCTGCCTGCACAGAGTCTACCTAAGATCTATTTTATCTGAGCAGGTTAGACTTAAGTGCCACTTGATAATGAAAACGTCTCGAAGGTTGCTCATATGGTACAAGACCATGCAGGCTGTAAAAGTCTGAATATTAACCGCAAATAGAATGACATTTTTTTCCTACCTTTATGAATACAAACTCGAGAAAGATGACAGGTATCTGTGGTGAAATTCCTTTTGGTGGAAAGTGCTTCTCTGCTGTGATATGCTTTTGCTATAAATGGACTTTTGCAAAAAGTCTTTGATGACTTGTTGGAAGTAAATCCCTGTTTTGTTCCTGGAGCTGGAACTGGCAAGATATAGATTGCTGTAGCAGAAGTCCCTGAAAGGACACGTCTTCCTATAATGTAGACAAGACTGATGACCTCTGCTGACTTGCTGGTGGGAGCATCTGCTCTGACATCAGAGGCTCCTCATTAGCTGTCCCTGCACAGACCAGTAATGATTTTTGGAGGAAAGGAAGCTGAGGACAAAAGTAATCCCCCTGAAATGAAGCCATTAAGACTAGATAGTGGTAATAACAGTAGATTTCAAGGAGATTAGAAAGATGAAACTCATTTATAAATGAACTGATTTTCACTAGAAGTGGTATTAGTAGAGAACATACCTCAGGTTCTTTTAATCTGGAACTGATGTTTTCCCTTTCCTCTCTTCCTCTCTCCCCGTCAGAAGTATCCTTCAGGGCAAGCAAATACTTTGGCTTGGGGAAAGTTCAAACATTGCTGAATACTGTAAATAATCACGTTCATGTTGCTTGGGAATCAGTTCAAGACTAATTCTTCTCTGACAAAATGGTGCAGTGCTTCACGGGCATCCCGGTTTTGTCATCTCATACTCCTGTTCTCCGCTGTGGCTTCACTACAGAAACCGGCATGCAGCACAGAACCTCTGGTAAATGTAAGCCGAGCTAAAAGAAGCTGTGCTAATGTGAGCCATGCTAAAAGAAGCTTCAATTTTCCCTTCAATACTTTTCTGGTAACAAATTGCTTTCCAGAGCAATATCAGCTAACATGTCTGTTTCATACAGTAGTTTTCTGAACAGTGAGAGACTTGAACACATTTGCAAATGTTTTGTTGAGTCAGAGCAACATCCATATCTTCTAAGAGCGTTCTGAGAATTCTTTCCTATAATTTAAATTTTTATATATAGTAGTATTCTCACAAAAATCTTGGAAGACTGTCATTTGTGACATTTTCCCAGTTTAAACTGTTTCTGTAGATTGCTACTCACTCTGCATCTATACTGTGAGAATAGTCTCATTTACTAAAACAAATCTACAAGTGTTGAAATGCCGGTCCTTTGTGAAAAAAAAAAAAATTGTATCTGGCAATAATGGCTATTTGTTCTTTTAAAAGAATTATATCTGACTCTGAGTCATTAACTTATATACGGTTTCTAACATTTTTGAATGTTTTTGTTGATCTTTAATAATAAGATTACCTAACAGGTGTTTATATGGCAGACTGTAATGTTTTGGTCTCTGAGTACATACATTAACATAGCTGCAAATACAACTTGATAAAATAAAGCACTGCTTACTTTTTCTTTTTAACTTATCACTTCTGATGGGATAGAAAGAAGTTGAAATCCCGACTAATGTATTCAAATTGGCTTAAAATTTGAAGAATATGTTATTAAATTGGATATTCAGGTTTTCACTTCATTAGAGAGGGCCATTCTCTCCCTTCTTCAAATCAGTGTTAGGTTTTCTTCTAGATGCCTAAGAAAACCTGGTCAGTACATGTTGTATTTTGTAGTTGGCACCTATTAAACCTACCATTTTTTTAGAATGCCTTAAGTATATTTGAATCATCAAAGGTTAAATATATGACTCATTGAAGTAGATAGCAAGAATTACATCGAATTCAATGGGCCTTTGACCAGATCTTTCGTACTGCTATATGAAATGAAACTTGGATTCTGTCAAGATTTTTCAATAGAAAACAAGGTATAAAAAAGTTTTATTAATTTCATCACATAACCAGAATATTTTCTGTCTTCAGCCCATTATTTATTTCTGCATTTGTGTCAATTTAATTTAAGTTTTATACATAGATTTGTAGTCCAAAGGAATTAAAAAAAAAAATCCAAATGAAGGATTTTTTGTGTTCCGTTTCTTCCTCTATGTTCTTAATCTTTTTTCCTTTTTACTTTGTTGCTCTTCTTTAATTTTATTTCTTTTTCAGAACACAGCTGACCCTGAATTAAGACATCAGGTATGGATTATGTACAATCTTAGACACTAGTTCAACAGTCAGTCAAAATAGAGTTTAAAATTATGCATCTGATTTTTTGTTCCTTCTTCTGTTTTCGATATTAAAATCACTAGTGAAAAAGAAGGTTAGAATTGGATGTTTCATATAGACATTTTTATACTGTGATAAATTTGTCCTGGTCACAGGTATAAAATCTGATTCTGGGGGCCTTTTCTGTGAAACTTCAGTTTGTATCAGTAAATAAATTGCTGCATGCTTTATTTTAGAAAAGATAAGGAACACCCTTCTCCCTGTTCTTTTTTTTATAAAACAAGCAAACACTGATTTTAGAATATTTTCTTTTAAAGTTCTTGCAATGGTATGGCATGGTATGGTATGGTATGGTGTGCAAAAGTCATTGCATCACCAGAGCAGCCCACTGTTTACAGAGAACCTATCATTCAGAGTGGTTTCGGTTTAAGTGTGGTTTCAACACTGCACTGGAGTTGGAAAACAAATTGGGATGAGAATGAATGTGATTTGAATACAGGTTTTAGCCCGAATGCCTGCAATTACAGAAGCTCCCTGGACTCACAACAATTGCAGAGGGAACACGATTCCCCTGCAGGCTAAATTAGCAGACATCAGGTATCATATACAGAATTGCAATTCCAAAATGGCTTCTGTTCAGAAGAACTGTGGACACTTTTATTTTATTTTTCCTTTAAGAAAAAAACTTTCAAATGCTTTTAGGTGTTTTAATAATATTTGTATGGAAAGTATGGAAGTTGTTAAAAAAAGGTTTCTTTAGATATATACATAAATTGAGGTGATTACAAGGCCTACACATCTAAAAAACCCAATGCACATGCATGTATATATGTGTGTGTATATATAAATATACACACAACCACATCTTTAAAACTATGTATAACTGCATTCAGTTGGATGACACACAGGTACTATTTTAGGTTTGTTTTCAAAGCATTCATTTGGAGGCATTTATAGAGTCTACTATGTCTCTTTCAGCAGACACAAATCATACCAGGTGAGCTCTAACATACTACTTCACATATAGCAGTTTTCCAATAGTGCCTTTTTTGAGTTCTGGATTGGACTGCACCCAGACAATATAATCTTAAAAAAGAGGGAAGAAAAGAATGGCCTGATCTTTCCAGAAGCTCCTGGTTGGCTAACTTCCATAGCCCAAATAGAAATGGGACCAGCTATTTCCTTTGAAGATTCTCGACATTTGCGGAGGTATTGGGGAAAAAACAGCTCCTGAACCGGGAGAGTTTGTAATCCCACTTTATGGCTGCCTGACCACTTCTTTTCTTGACATGTCAGCTGGGAACCATCTCTATGTATAAAACATGCCTTAATGACAGTGCTAGCTTCTCTCTGTCTATGGTAACATGCCACAACTTCAATTATTCACCTGTGAAAAGCTATCCTTTGAAGATCTTTCAGATTACTTACCTACTTTCTGGCATGAATGTAAAACTAATTCCTCCTGCTTATTTCATTGAGAAAACTTGAATACAACTTCCCTATCTGATTTCATGCTGGCTGTCATGTTGGTAAACTGATTTTTACATCAGACTGTGGCTTTGAAGGACACTGATTGGGAAGACACTTATAGATATTTAGATGAGAAATTAATAACATCTTCTGTGTTGAAATCCAAGGACAATGAATTTTTGGATTTACTCTATGGGCAAGCACTCATAGGTTGCCCAGAGAGGTTGAGAAGTCTCCATCCTTGGAGATATTCAAACCCTGGTTGGACAAGACCCTGAGCAACCTGTTGTAGCTCACCCTGCTCTGAGCAGGGGGTTTGGATTAGGCAATTTCCAGAGGCCCTTCTCACCTCAACTCTTCTGTTTCTTTTTTTCCCACTACTACCTTTCCTAATAGTCAGAGGAATATTTTACATAAAACATCACTCTTGCAGACAAGAATAGATGAAAGTAATATAAAATAAATAGTGTACTAAGAAATAATGTAATTTCCAGATTTCTCCACTTTCATCTGTTCTTTAATTTTAACAAAACTAAACAATTAATCAGTCTTATATACTTGTAAACTAGTTTTCCAGTAATAATTTACTGTTGTCTATTACACCATTTATTCAGTTTATATTAATATGAACACTTTCATTATTCGGTATAATATGAATTCCAAAGCAACTTACTTATGAAGCAACAGGGACTCTAGAGAAATTCTGAAAAAATAAATATCATAATTTGCTACCATTAAGATAATTTCCTATATGTCTTCAAGAGCCCCTTTTTTCAGGAATAAAACCTTCATTGTTGGCTTATAACACAATCAAATATCTCACATTTTGAGCTCCTCTTTTGTTAATAGGTAAAATGGATATCAAAATACTTTTGGTTTTGTCTGTTTAGTAATGTGGAAAAAAAAGAGCATAATATCTTAAGGAGTTATACCAGTTTTAAATTCAGTCTGTCTGGAAAGCTTATATTACTGATGAAAGGCATTTGATTTATAAAGGCAAAAGCTCTTATATAATTATTATAATTAATTCAGAAGGTAATTCTAATTGAACAGTCAGTTTGCAAAATCATATTTGAAGAAAGTAATGTCACAAAATAAATTGACATACATTTACATTATATGATCCAGCAACTACAGATATACAAAGCTATCAAGTATGATATGGTGTGCTGACAAATAAAATGGCTTCCCAGTTTGCAGAAGATGCATGTTGTAAAGGGTATTACTACTGCTCTGTCATAAATCTGTTGGTTGGTGTGCTAATAGGCCAAATTTCTTGGCAGTTTGGTAGTCCTGGAGATACCTGTACACTGTGTTTACACTAAAGCACTATAATACTTGGTGATTTTACATTAAAATAAAAAAGATAGCTAAGTTTACATGCAAATTTCCCTGTAAGACTAAAAGGAAATAGTGAAGTTTTAATTTAAATTAAAATGAGGAGCTGGAAGCTGTTGCATGGCAGGAAAACTATGACATGGTCGCCATCGCGGAAACACGGTGGGATGACTCAGACAACTGGAGTGCTGCAATGGGCGACTACAAGCTCTTTAGAAGGGATAGTCAAGGAAGGAGAGGTGGTGGGGTAGCCTTGTACATCAGAGAGTGTTTTGATTGTCTAGAGCTCAACGAAGGTAATGATAAGGATGAGCACTTATGGGTAAAGATCAGAGGGAAGGCTAATAAGGCAGATACCCTGGTGGGAGTCTGTTATAGACCACCCAACTAGGCTGAAGAGGCAGACGAAGTATTCTACAAGTGGTTGGCTGAAGTCCCACAATCTCTAGCCCTTGTTCTTGTGGAAGACTTCAACTTACCAGATATCCACTAGAAATACAACACAGCAGAGAGAAAGCAGTCTCGGAGGTTCCTGGAGTGTGTGGAAGATAACTTCTTGATGCAGCTGGCAAGCGAGCCAACCAGGGGAGGTGCTGCGCTGGACCTGCTGTTTACGAACAGAGAAGGCCTGATGGGTGATGTGGTGGTCAGAGGCGGTCTTGGGCACAGTGACCATGAAATGATAGAGTTTTCAATTCTTGGAGGAGTAAGGAAGGGGGTCAGCAAAACCGCTACCCTGAACTTTAGAAGGGCAGACTTTGGATTGTTTAGGAGTCTGGTTAACAGAGTCCCTTGGGAGGCAGTCCTGAAGGGCAAAGGAGTCCAGGAAGGCTGGATGTTATTCAAGAAGGAAGTCTTAAAGGCACAGGAGCAGGCCATCCCCACGTGCCGTAAGATGAGCAGGAGGGGCAGAAGACCAGCCTGGCTGAACAGAGAGCTTTGGCTGGAACTCAGGAAAAAAAGGAGAGCCGACCACCTTTGGAAGAAGGGGCAGCCAACTCAGGAGGTCTACAAGGATGTTGTGAGGTTATGCAGGGAGAAGATTAGAAAGGCGAAGGCCCAGCTAGAACTTAAACTGGCCATTGCCATTAAAGATAACAAAAAATGTTTTTACAAATATATCAGTGTCAAAAGGAGAGCCAAGGAGAATCTCCATCCTTTGTTGGATGCAGAAGGGAAACATTGCCACGAAGGATGAGGAGAAGGCTGAGGTACTTAATGCCTTCTTTGCCTCAGTCTTTCATAGTCAGACTGGTCATCCTCAGGGTTTTCAAGCCCCTGAGCTGGGAGATGGAGATAGGATACAGAATAAAGTCCCAGTTGTCAAAGAGGTGGCAGTCACCAACCTGCTCCTCCACCTGAATGCTCACAAGTCTATGGGGCCAGACGGCATCCACCCGAGTATGCTGAGGGAGCTGGCAGAGGAGCTTGCCAAGCCACTTTCCATCATTTATCAGCAGTCCTGGTCAACCAGGGAGGTCCCAGATGACTGGAAGTTAGCAAATGTGACACCCATCTACAAGAAGAGTCAGAAGGAGGATCCGGGGAACTACAGGCCTGTCAGCCTGAC
This sequence comes from Nipponia nippon, assembly GCF_047370975.1. Lineage (NCBI taxonomy): Eukaryota > Metazoa > Chordata > Aves > Pelecaniformes > Threskiornithidae > Nipponia > Nipponia nippon. The sequence goes on from NW_028262380.1 coordinate 34,488,277, forward strand.
CTCAGTGCTGGAGAAGGTTATGGAACAGATCATCTTGAGTGTCATTACGCGGCACGTGAGGGACAACCGGGGGATCAGGCTCAGCCAGCATGGGTTTATAAAAGGGAGGTCCTGCTTCCTGGTCTCCTATGACAAGGTGACACGCTTAGTGGATGAGGGGAAGGTTGTGGATGTTGTCTACTTGGACTTTAGTAAGGCCTTTGACACTGTCTCCCACAGCATTCTCCTGGAGAAGATGTCTGCTCACGGCTTGGATAAGTGCACTCTGCACTGGGTTAAAAACTGGCTGGACGGCCGAGCCCAGAGAGTGGTGGTGAATGGAGGCAAACCCAGTTGGCGGCCGGTCACGAGCGGTGCTCAGTGTTGGGGCCGGTCCTGCTCAATATCTTCGTTGATGATCTGGATGAGGGGATTGAGTGTACCCTCAGTAAGTTTGCAGGTGACACCAAGTTGGGTGGGAGTGTCGATCTGCTGGAGGATAGAAAGGCCCTGCAGAGGGACCTGGACAGGCTGGATCAATAGGCCAAGGCCATATGAGGTTCATCAAGGCTAAGTGCCGGGTCCTGCACTTGGGTCACAACAACCCCATGCAATGCTACAGGCTGGGGGAGGAGTGGCTGGAGAGCTGCCTGGCAGAAAAGGACCTGGGCGTGTTGGTTGACAGCCACCTGAACATGAGCCAGCAGTGTGCTCAGGTGGCCAAGAAGGCCAGTGGCATCCTGGCTTGTATCAGGAATAGTGTGGCCAGCAGGACTAGGGAAGGGATCGTCCACCTGTACTCGGCACTGGTGAGGCCGCATCTCGAGTACTGTGTTCAGTTTTGGGCCCCTCACTACAAGAAGGACATCGAGGTGCCAGAGCATGTCCAAAGAAGGGCAATGAAGCTGGTGAAGGGTCTAGAGCACAAGTCTTATGAGGAGCAGCTGAGGGAGCTGGGGTTGTTTAGTCTGGAGAAGAGAAGGCTGAGGGGAGGCCTAATTGCTCTCTACAACTACCTGAAAGGCGGTTTTAGCGAGGTGGGGGTCGGTCTCTTCTCCCAAGTAACAAGTGATAGGACGAGAGGAAATGGCCTCAAGCTGCGCCAGGGGAAGTTTAGGTTGGATATTAGGAAAAACTTCTTCACTGAAAGGGTAGTCAGGCATTGGAACAGGCTGCCCAGGAAAGTGGTTGAGTCTCCATCCCTGGAGGTATTTAAAAGACGGGTAGACGTGGTGCTTGAGGATATGGTTTAGTGGTGGACTTGGCAGTGCTAGGTTAACGGTTGGACTCGATGACCTTAAGGGTCTTTTCCAACCTTAACGATGTCATAATTCTATGATTCTAAATTGGGATTATTCTGCCACTCTATGGATTATTTTTGTGAAACAGTTTGGATAACTTATAGAAGAGTTTTTCCTTATCTTATGTACTATTTTAATGAAAATTTGGCCAAAAAAACCCTATACTTTTGTTCTGGTTTAACCCGGCAGGCAGCTAAGCACCACACAGCTGGTTGCTCACTCCCCCCACAGTGGGATGGGGGAGAGAATCAGAAAAATGGTAAAACTTGTGGCTTGAGATAAATACAATTTAATAGGAAAGAAAAGGAAGGAAAAATAATAATAGTGATAAAAGAATATACAAAACAAGTGATGCACAATGCAAGTGCTCACCACCCACTGAGTGATGCCCAGCCAGTCCAAAGGAGTGGTGGTGCCCCCCCGGCCATCTCCCCCCAGGTTTTTTTGTTCAGCATGATGTCATATGGTATGGAATAGCCCTTTGGCCAGTTTTGGTCAGCTGTCATGGCTGTGTCCCCTCCCAGCTTTTTGTGCACTTCCAGCCTCCTCGCTGGCAGGGCAGGATGAGAAGCTGAGAAGTCCTTCACTTAGTGTAAGCACTGCTCAGCAACAACTGAAACATCAATACATTATCAACATTATTCTCATCCTAAATCCAAAACACAGCACTATACCAGCTACTAGGAAGAAAATTAACTCTATCCTAGCTGAAAGCAGGACAACTTTCTAGTAACACAGTTGTTGCATCACACCGTTATGCCTGAAATTGTCATTTCCAAGTTCAATTTACTATTTCTGATATTAGCCCAGGAGAATCAGAATTAGTTGTGGACTTCAAATTTCAGTTCTGCCTGTTCTGCCCAGGGCTGCTGGCTCTCCTCTTTTATCTGCTTTTTTTTTTTTACATTGTTAGAGTAAGGAGTGTGACATTGTCATCCTCTGTGAAGCAATTTCAGAAAAACATTCTAAAGAGCTACAATAAAGGTCGGTGTCATTATTATTTACAAAGCTGGACCATACTCAGAATTTTTACTATGTTTCTGCATTATTGTCCTATGTGGCTGTGTAAGCATTAAATAGTAACTTGGCTCAACAACAGTAGTTCCGCAGGTAGAAGCAGTTTTGTCTGAGGCCTCTACACTTACACTTTATGGTGCTGGGATTTTTACTTTCACATTTAGCCCAATCCCTGGACTGAGCATCTCCACTAATCATGTGTTTCAAACCCATTGAAAACTCTCCCTTAGCTTGTACACTTATATCCCCACTAGTCATGAGGCACATGATGTGCATTTGGATATAGCCAGAGGAGAGCTTCTGGTTTAGTTTCCTCTGAAGGAATATTAGTTTATGGGTACCAGAGCTGCAGAGCATACTAGAGAATGGAAAGTAGGAATGATTGGGATTATTTTTTTTTAATCAAAAATACTTATGGATGCTGAGTGTATGTGTCATCCATCATCTTATCTGAATCCTGGTGGAGAACAGCAGTAACTGCTTAATAGATCCATGGCTGAAATATTACGAGCAGTACAATCAGTATTTTTTTCATAGGCAGTACAATTATGAGTTTGCTGTTAATAGTTTATGGTTTGCAAACAGACTGAAAATGCCTTCCATTAGTTTTAAATGCACTTGGTGATTCTTTTCACCATATGAGTTAGAATATTACTGTGATGATGTTTTATTTTTTAAAGGGAAATCTTCTTGGTTTGGAGCTATTTGTCAAGTCAATAAACAAGTTAAGGAAGAGCCATAAAACAGTGGAACATCAAGAAAACACTTTATTGTGGAGCTTTGTTTACATCAAAGTTTGATCACTTACATCAAAGACAAATGAAAAGGTGCAGATGAAGAAAGAATCAGCTAGAACACTGGACTTCCCCAGAGCAAATATATTTTCTGACTATATACTGCTAGAATTAGACTTCTGTGTCTTTATATTTCCCACTTCACTTGTCATAACTTTATTAGAACTATCTTCTTGTGATATTTCAAACACAGAAAAAACCCTCCAAAAGATGTGAAATCTTACAGAAGAGCTTTCTAACATAAGACATTGACAGGGTTGAGATTGTTATTTAGGTGTGGTTTGCTGATACTGTTTTGGTTGCCAGGAGAATGCCACTAAAGGGATTTATGCTACCAAATCTGATATTGATTACTTGAGTAATTTTGGGCAAATATTTCATCTGGTGGCGAGTTACCATTTTCTCTTCCTCATTCCTGCAAATTTATTTCCAGGTATTTGTTTTAAGTAATGTAAGAGCATGAAGCCAGTTTAAAAAAAAAAAAGAAAAAAAATCAATATTTGAATATCTGTTTTAAAAAAATCTGTTCAATCTGTAATTGTAGTCAAATATTGCCTTTACTTTCAAGAGCAAGACTTCAGTTTAGGTGTGATGTGAGTATATCCTGCAGTCTTCTGTTTCTTACAGTGCAGTAAGCATCACAGCCACTGAAAAATTTTGTAGTCTTACATGACATAACAATATTGTAAAGAAACCGAAGTAAATATCATTATGACTGTTTTGGCAACGCTGCATCTCAAGTGGAGATTATCTTCTAAGGATCAGTCCCAGTTGCACTACTGATATAACTAATTCTCAGTAAGACTGCCTAAACAGAGTATACAATTCAGATAACTGAACCTGCTGGACATCGAGTTTTCCAGACTTTTTTTAATTAAAAAAAATCTCAGACAAACAAGTTCATAACCTGCATAACCTGTTATTAATAATTTTTGTGAACTTAAGTTTCTTTTACATAATAAAACCTTAAAAAGGATATTATACTAGCTGTTTCAGTGCTGTGCCTTTAGAAATTTCTTGGAAGTTTTAATTTACTTAGTGAGTAGGAATAATGATATAATATTGCAATAAAAATAACAGAAAGCTTCCTCTCAAAACCAAATTGTATCAGGCTGCATAGCAGTCTCCAAAGATCTGTAAAAAAATCCTTGTTTGGACTATTTTAAAGCTCACAAGCCATCAAAGAGAAAATTACTTTGAGAAAATCTTACATTCCTGTTAGATCAGACTATTACTATAGTACTACTAGAAGGAAACTCTCTTACTTGTTTTGGTCTAGAAAAAAACTAGAGGTATAACAGGATGCTAGGAACAATTTCCTCAACATAAACATCTAGTTCTGTAAGCAATGGAATTAATTAAGCCTATTATTTATTAATTAATTATCCCTATCCTCTTGTATAGGAAGATTGATTGAAAGTTCATACTGATTTTGTTATTATTTTCTCTGTGTACGCTCTCTGTTCTCTAAGAAGACAAAAGTTCATGTTGTTGCTTTTATATCTCTGAAGGCACCTGGAAAAGTCACTCTCAAAACTTTTCTCTGAAACGTCCCACCGGTCCTGTTCATTTCACTTTCAGGAACGTAACTCCTTCTGATCTCTATTTCTGTGTAAGGTTTGGCTGATATATGCCAGTGGGCTCAAAAGCTGTTAGACAGATTTCATTAAGCTCATTTCCGTAGACAGCAAAGCTAAGAATGAATGCATCTTTTCATAAAGCATTAGAAATGACAGTAGAAATGATGTGCTTCTGTTGATAAGCTTACTGTATACAATCAGCTGGGAATAAGGAAAGAATAAGTGGAAAGAAAGCAAAACTCCTAACAGTTACAGCTACCCAAGCTTTGCCTGTATATTGAGCTATTTTAAATGAGGCAAGCTGATGTTAGAGAAATATTTCTATTTTTGAACAGCAACAAATTCTTTTATATTGCATATTCAACATATCAACTATCTTTGCCATACTTGCAAACTGTTTTCATCCAGGGAGTCTCAGATTTTGCTATACACAGATAATCTTTGAGAGCATCTTAGTCTCAATCAGATGTGCTGGTGAACAGCCTTGCACAGATACCTAATGAAATGGGTGGACTGACTTCTGGAAATAAAGACAATGAAAACATTTTGCAGTTCATTTATCTTTTTGTGGTCACACAAGATTGAGGAATTGCTTGCTATAACATTTCTGTGTAAGCACAAATAAATCTGTAACTGTCTTTGCACTTGTCTTTTACAAGACACATCAGTAAGTAAGAAATATTTTTTGTAGAAATTCGGTGTATGCAGAATCTCCCACCCCCACAAACTGCTTCTGGAAAATGATAAAGCACAATTACTGAGTCACTGTGGGAAAGAATACTACTGTTAGTTGCTGTAAAAAGCAGTAGATGTAAAATGTTTCCTACAGTAATTGAATGTAATTTTACTCTGTAGTACGTATGGGTCTTTATAGCTCTTCCTAAATAAATTCTCTGGGTGAGCTCATCAGAAGAAAACAATATTGCCCAGCAGGGTAATTAGAAGGAGACTGAAGGGGTCCATAAGGTTGCATAAATGTTATTCTTATCATATTGCCAATTTTAGGGCTGCTGCTAAAGCAGCCCAGATGGTTTTCTCACTTGCTTTCAGTTATTCTGAAGGGTTTAGAAGCAGAGAAATCTAAACTATGCTGTATTGTCCCATATCCAGAAACAGGAAAGAATGGGATGAAAGGATCACCACATCACATGAAAGTTCTTCTGAAGAAGCATGTTTCTTTCGAAACACATTTCCTAGTGTATTTCTAATCAGATTTTTTCAACATGAGTGCAAAAGGACTGCAGTGCATGGGAGAATCTGCCTATATAGTAGGTGTTCTGGTGTGCCTAGTGTGATATTTCAGAAAAATGGCAAAATTTACAGCACCACTTCATAATGATGTCATTTATCTGCCTGCAAATGCTGGTTGTTTTGCATACTGTTTGTACTGACTACGTGTAAGCCCAGCATGTCGTGAATTGCAATAGAAAGACTAAGATAGTGTGAATGGAGAATGAAGGGGAAGGTCTGGGTATGGGAGGCACGAGAAGGGACAGAGCAGGGACAGGGATCTCAGCACAGCCTGCATCACTGGCACCCACATTAGAATGTCATCAAGATCCCAGCCCATATACCTGCAATTTCACAGGACAGATGGATCCGGAGGCAAAGAACAGTGAGCAAACCCTGACAGGTAGGACACAATGGAGACACAGGTCACTTAGCTCCAAGAAGATACAAAAAGGCATACCTGAAACCTGCATGGTTGCCAAACTAAGAGTAGTGCAGGAAAGGTGAGGAGGACTTGGCAGCTGACTTCCCTTGTCCTTTAGTGCATCACAAAGGATCTGACAGCTGGACACAAGTGTTGTGGAACCCAATGGCTGGCTGGACACTTGAACATCCACCCCTGCCTTGGTGCCCAACAGCTGAACAGACACTGAACACCACATTTTTCTGGTGCTTGTCACTGTGAAACTGTGAGAGTGCAATGAGTGAAACCTGTTTTATTTTAGTTTTTACTTGAAATAAAACCATCTTCCCCTCCTGTAAGGTCCCACATTGGTTTTGGCTGCATTGCTGATCTGATGTTGGAGCATCATGTACCACGAGCACACTTCCTTGCTTTACCTGTATTTGCCTCTTTTTCTGAGAGATCATCTGTAACTATGACCAGAAGCTCCTTGTGGCAACAATTACAGTCATGTTTCAGTTCACCCAATCTGGACCCTTGACATTAGAAGTCAGGTTACCAGCCATGGCTGCTTCCCAGTCATGGTCTGTGACCATAGTGGGATAAGGTTTAACTGGAAACGTGTCTTGTTTAGTGGGAAAAAAAACACATGAGAAAATATTTTTTATTTTTCCTAAGACTTGTAGCACTTTCACTCAGCTTTTGTGTGTACAGCTAGTTTTATTTTAAGAAGGTTAAATGTGACTAACTGAATGAATTTATTTTCAGAAGTTACTTAGTTTACATCAATGTCTTTTATATTTGTGATTTTTTTACATTGTTTTCTACCCATACACAAAAACAATAGCATATCTGAATTCTTTCCAGTAAAATTTAATAATTATCTAGACTTCAACAGGCATTGCAGTTTTTCACATTCAAGTTACACAAAACTTACCAATCACCTACAAAGTACTTCTTTATTTTTAGAATACAAACAAATAATCTATTACTTGTTATTTATAATTAATTTAAACTATCATGGACTGGCATTTTCTAGGCATTCTGAAAATTATCCCTCCAACTAATTGTAAACCTCCATCGCTTGGTTCAAAACCGTGATTGTTATCTTTTGGCTTTGAATGAAACATTCAGGAAGTGTTTATTGTTCATGTTAATCCATGCTGTAGCTGACTCTGCTGTTTCTATCATCAAATCCTGTTAACAAATAATGCCATTGTCTGAAAAAAATAAAGAAAAGATAAAGCATCTCTTGTTATCTCATGTCCCTCTGTAATAAATGGCAATAAAGTCATTATACCATGCAAAGCTATGAATCAGTTTAACAAGCAAGTTCTATTAAAACTGCTGATTATATTTGTTGTAAGGGCATTGGTCATCTGTTTTTTCTGTAAACAAGTGTATAACTCCAGCTACTGTGCCTGTAAAGGACTTCCATGCCTCCACATTTGTGTCATTGTCCTATTTAAGAAATAAAAAGAAAGGATCTTTATTTTTAATATGTCTGAAACACAGAAAAAAGCACAGAAAATTTTTTATCATATTTTTTAATAAAGTGATGAGATTCAGAATAATGGATAGCATGATATAGACTTCACTTTCAATACTTGGGGACACAAAACTGATGTGGGGCAGAATGCAAGGATGTCACAGAGTGGAAGAGAAAAGTTAGAGGTTCAGATTTTGTTATAACTCTCTGGTTCTCTTCTAGAAAGCTTTCTGATTTTCTCTGCAGAGATAGAATGACAGAAAAGCCTAATGTTAAAAGTCTTTGCCGATTTTGCTTACTGTGTTCTTTCACCATGCATCCTTCTTTGTGCAGTGAACATATGGTCTTCTTCCTGTGATTTCTTGGCAGTGCACCGCATAGGATTGCCAGATACAATATGCAATGTCCGATTCTGTATGGTCAAATTCCACACCCAAATTCTACCTTCCACTCTCTATTTTTTGCAGCATCTCTTCCAGATGCCTGCACAGCTATTATGCACACAAAGGTGTACCATAATCACTCCGCTGGTCCATGTATGAACAGAGTGATTCTACATCACATCACAATGTCTCTAACGCTCACTGCTGAGTGTTTGTCAAAGTGTATGCACATGATTCCTCTCTCTATGTTTCGATGCTAAGATTTCAGCAATAAATATAAATGTATAATATATATAAATTTATAATCATATGTATAAAAATGTATTTATGTATGTTTTCTTAGTTTCAGTGAAACAGAAGTGACTATGTCCATTCAGACAATTAAGAAGACGTGCAGCTCTTTCTTTCTCTTTTTAAACTCCTTCAGTTTCAAATTTCCTCTCTCTTTCCTTGGAATATTTCAAACTGTGAGTGCTCAAAAGGCAACAAGGGAAGGGAAAGGAAAGGAAAGGAGGACAGCAGATTGCTTCCTGAAAGCTGCATGGAGAAATCAGTGTAAAGGCTCTGAGTGTGCTCCATCCCAGCTATGGTAACAGACTGTGTGTGCACTTGTTGGTCGTCACAAATAGGGGAAATGCATGAGCTCTGCCTGTGCAGTGGCAGTTCCAACCTTCTGCTGACATACCGTAGTAACTCATGGGAAAGAGATTGTATTTCTGAGCCCTGGAACTGCTGCCAAGTTGCCAAGTCACCCTGCAAGATAGGAGTCCCAATTAATACTAGTGCAGGTTACTGCCTTTCCCAAGTTTATTCCATATCCTGTGAAATTTTCTGTTTATACAATGGACTTTCAAGAGAGAAATCATTGGTTAGTACTCATGCCTTCAAAGTATTTTACACCTGGACTAGAATGATACAAGAATAATAATTCAATTTCGTTCTTCTTGGCACTGGCAAAATGTACAAAGGGTTGCACATAGGGAAATTAAGGAGAATAAAAAGGGAATGGGAGCTTTAGAAAATGGTAACATGAGTGCACTTTAGCATAATACATAGTAATTCCAAAGTGGATGCTTAGCAAATGTTGGGTTTTATGGGATTCATAGCAGAAGTAGTTCTTGAAGACAGATTTGAAGAAAGGTGAGCAAATATAATGATTTTAAAACTTAAACATAAAGCCAGGCTTTGGAAAAATGCTTGTGGGAGAAATAGGTATGTGAGAATTCATGGCTATTACAGATGAAATTCTTATAGTACTATTGGTAACTTTGTGTGAAGGCTAACACCTTAGTCACAGTGTAAGAGGGGCCCAGTGCTATTTTGGTACTTATAGAAACAGTCTGAATCAAAGTATTTTATGTTATTTAATCTGCTCTGATTAACAAAATTAGTTTTGGCATGTTTTTCTTCCTAAAAACATGACACTGCAAAAAAGACAAAAGTCCAGTTTTGACACTCTTGCTGTTACAGTCATGTCAGGGAGGCTATTAAAGGAAACATTAACATTGTTCTGAAGAGGCAACATTTTACCCTTAATATACTGAAAACTACTGAGATTTTCATAAATGAAAAGAGATATTATCTGACTTTTCATTTGGGTTTGGAGTATGAATTTGTTTTTATTGGTTAACAGGTTTTACTGACTGTACCAATAGAATTACAATTAGAGAAAAATCTATGGTGGTGTATATATTCCTCCTCAGATACAGGAGACATTTTGCTAGTATTGGTGCCTCTAACTATAGAGAAGGGCATAGTGCTAGCTAGAAGTACATGATCCAGCTCCAGCTATGTTAACCTATACATCTGTGATATGACAGCCATGTTTGCAGAGGCTAATAGGAACTGCTACTCAGCAAGACTAATGAGGGTAATCTGTCTGCCTTATTAATATGACTGTAATGGTTTTTGTAGTAGAGGTAGCTTGTGCAGGTAAATCTATACATCACCACACCGGATCATGCAGATGTAGCCCTTGAAAGTGTTACAGTCTTGATGACACAGAAGACTTGCAGAGACAAAAAGTATAAATGACATGCTATCTGGTGTCCTTTCACAGCCCCAGTTGCAACACAATTTTTCTTACCTGCTTCCCCTTACCGGTTCAGTTTTGTTTGCTTAAATTTTTACTGTCTTGGGCAGGGATGATAGATGTAATGGTGCTGCAAAATGGAGTAACATAGGCTGACTCTGCTTAAGAATCAGAAGGAGTTTGAGCACAATCCTGAAAGGACCACCTGAGTCATAGCGCTTAGGGGCTCACTTGTCAGCACTCTGCCTGATGTACCTACAGAGCCAACCACAGTCGCTCAGAAGAGAGCTCCACTGTGTCATGTGGATGTGTCGTCCTGGGCTGGCAGAGCAGTGCGGAGTGCTTTTGTACTGTGCTCTGCTGTCTGATGCAGACATCCTCTGTCTGCCTCGTGCAATGGTACAGCTCTGAACACAGTGTCACTACTTTGATAATAACACATGTAGTTATTATGTTTTCTCTGTTATGAATATGTTTCACTTTTTTTTTCTCTTTGATGGGAAAGAAAGTAGATGTGCTTGAGAAACTCTATAAACTTGACAAGGCAGTTAAAAAGATGAAAACACAAACAAAATAGGAGACCAGATGAAAGAATGCATGGGGGGGAATAAGGATTTTCAGAGCTTAACATCTTCTAGTTTCAGATCAGGCTACTGCTTGTCACCATGTTCCTTCCTGCACTATTAAACACTCAAGAGTAACATCACATTTTCAGTCTATCCCACAGAGGTTTGAGTCATGCGGCATTTGAAATCAGGTGGTCAAACTCAGTGCCTTGCTGTAGAAAACATCCCAGAGCTCCAGTCATTTGTTCTACTTAAGCAGTTTCAAATTAAATACATTTGAACAAAATCTGCTGCAACTTTGTGAAATGTCAGCACATAGAGAAGCTGACAGCTATAGGGTTATCATCTGGGGAGCACTCACTGATAACTTTCCCTTGCTTTGATGCTAAGGAAATTGGTCAATCTCACAAAATGAATTTGTTACTTGAGTTATTTAGACTAAATCCAACTAACTAATGTTAGTTGAATTACTGTAGAGTGCTGGGCTGAGTATTGGTATCCATGAGGGAGAAGGAAGCATAAAGACCTTGTCCAGATGCTTTTTGTTATGTAATTTACATACATGTTGGAAAAGAGGAGAAAAGGGAAATAAAATTTCATGTTGATGTTGCCTGGATTGATCTGCACCCCTAGCAGAGGAACTCATGGTTTGTGTTCCCAAGTGACATTTTGGGAAGAGATTAGATGGGAGGCAGGAGTAGCTTCAGTCTTCGTGCTGGTGATTGTGCCGTATGAAAACCATATATTGTGCTGTCATCCTACAGAGCTGACATGAAAAGCATGTGTCTTGTAGAGCCACAGGAGCCCCATTGTCAGCAAGCTAAGCATGAACTGATGTAAATTCAGAGAAAAATAACTCCGTCTGGCTCTGTCTGAATGAATAATCCTATCTTGTGTCACATATACCTGTCCACTATAATTTAATTTGAGGAGAAGGACTATTTTTTTTTCTTTTTTCTGTTTTATTAGAAAGATTTAGGAAGTTAGAGATTAGATATTGGCTTTTGGACACTGCACTTAATCAAAGGTCTCTCGCATGTCTGAAGGAGAGAGATGTTTCTTTTTCCCTTTCGAGTTTTTGCAGATTAACTGAGTCAATCAGATGTTATGCTGGCATATGATCCAAGACACACAGGGTGACTGTGGAGTAAGGCGAAAAACATGTTGAAGACATATATAAGACAATATTATTGCCCACATGTCTTCAGCAGGAAAACCACAATAGTACCAAACTAGGATATTTTCTCCATCTTCAACATCCTCCTGTATCAGGAAAAGATGTGGATGGTTTGTCTTCACTTTCTGGTTACGCCTGAGAGATACAGGTAGACCGGAAAAGGAAGATGAAGAACTTAACAGGCTATGCACACTCCAGTGTCTGGTAAAACCCATAAGGTTTAATTGGCAAGTAGCTGAACAGCATGGCATTCCTCGTCCTTGTGCTCCCGGTTGTCCTGGCTGGGCACCTGTCCAGACCATGCTGCAGCTTCCTTGAGGGTCCTTTCTAGAGCCCTGCTGACATGAGGTTTAGGAGGGGGGAGGAGGGTGGGCTTCTGGGGCCAGGTGGAAGGAGCTGAAAAGCGCTCTAGATCTAGATGATTTAGGCTTAGGGTGTGTTGGTATGAAGGCACAAGTCCAGACAGGTGGAATAGTAGTGTGTTGACACAGAAAGATATGGTATGTCAGATACAGGAGAAAAAAATCTCCCAAGTAAGTTAGTGGGCATGCCGGGTTCCAATAACTACATGTTTCCTGAGACAGCATTTCTAAAACGACCAATGCATCATTCCCACTTAAGCATATGAATATGCTTTAATTCTTATATGCATTGGATATAAGAATATACCTTCCAATGACACAGTTTTACCAGGTGTTTCACCTGTGTGTGTACTTGTCTGCCCTTGGCATTAGTCTCAAATGGGCTGTGGAACTGACTTACCAGGCTTGCTGGAGGCTGCACCTATAGAGCCAGCTATGCTACACTTTTCAACACCATCCTTGAGGCAGGACCAGAGCAACTTACAGTTCCCTGGAAGCTACCATAAATTGTTTCTCACTAGTCGAAGCATTAACTGTGCTGGACATCAAATATTTGTCCCACAGTGGTCTCTAAGTTACTTCTTCTTGCCTTTTTTTTTTTATTTTTTAATCTTGGTCTTTAGTGACAGATCTCTGCTGTGATTCTCTTCAGTGATTATTTTGTTAGTTTTCCAGCATAAGACAGCAGAGAGGAACATGTGTTTAATTATGTGACTGACACTAAATATCACATTTATTTTGAATTTTGAAATTCGGAGTGGGAATTATGTGGTTTTTGAAAAGGTTAATAAATTTTCCTTTTGTATATATTCTAAATTTTTGCAAATCTAGTCTTGAAGTAAAATGCCAAATAGCCTCTACAATTGTTAATGAATAACTAGTGGTTGTACATATGTGCTTTAATTTGAAGAAAGTGAAGGTTTCTCATTTCCAATTATTACACTGTATCCATTCTGCTTCAAAGGTTATTTTAAAAAGCCAATGTATAGCAATGCAAAAAAAAAAACCAAAACAGGTTGATTTAAAATATTAAGAAAAGGTTGCATATGATCATTAACCAAATGTCTCTGTGTGGAAAACAGATATTTCCTGTAGAAAAAAATATATGTGGGGTTTTTTTTCCTAATATAATCGATTAATTTTTGTCAGTATTACACATGCTTATATAGGTGTCATTTGAGCAATATTAGTTAAACAATTCACATGAGCTTGACAGTGGTTAAGATTCAGTGATAGAGCTCGTTGCCTACGCTGCTGACTAACAATGACTTACTGTTTCTTTGCATTGTTCTCCACTCTGCATCCATCTGCATGTCTTACATTTACTATGCAAATTCTTGTTCAGTGTGTCTGTGTCACAACTCAGATTAGTATTAAGGAACATCTTTGTAAAACTTTCAATGCCTGACAAAAGTGTAGGATAGTAACAGAATCCAAGCAGTCTATCACTCAGAGAATGTTATTCAAATATCCCATTCTGAGTGAAAAGCTCTTTATTTTCAACCTTGATGAAGCTAAAGAGCAGTTAGTAACGAGTAGTTATGGTACAAAACATAAACTGCAGTCAAAAACCAGATTACCATAGTGCTAGGCATTATACAGACAAATGATAAATATTGCCCCAGCCCTGAGGACTTTATAGCTAACTAACATGCTCTCTTCCCTACAGCACTGAACAAGAAGAATCTATTTGCAAAGGTCTTTCTACAACGGAGAGAGCTTGTTAACTTAAAGGTGGCTCTTTCTGTAGAACTAAAAGATTTATAGTCTATAACCCCCTTAGCGCTCTTACTGGCACAGAGAATATAGTCCTTCAGGCAAAATGCAGAAACTTTTATTTTATTTTTGCTATCTTCTTTCATTTTATTTCGTAACTCTTTTTGTCCTCTTCTTTTGTATCTCAATTTGGTGGTCAGGATGTGCTATAAGTACAGAGACACCAAGGAGGAAAGTGGTTTATTCTTTCAATTATCAAGTTATTTTATGTTTGTTATCATAAAAAGACATCAATTTAAAACTTCAATACTAAAAGACCCCTCCAAAACCAACACCATGGTTGTGCTTCTGCATCTATACTTTTTTTTTTTTTTTTAGCTACTTGAGTTCATATGCACAAAGGGGGTAACATATTCTGGCTTTGAAGTGGCTATACTGACTGGAGCTGGCTAGCTCAGTTCCCTGCACACGGAGGAGAGGGAGTTAACACTTAGGAACTGGTTTCCTAGAAGCCAAGGCATCAGTTCAGTGACACCAAGGAAAGGTGCATAGGAGATGCCTGAGGGAAGGCATGCCTGAAACCCACCTCTCACTGGACTTCACTTCACCTCCATAGCGCCATTGGAGAGTGGCTTGTCCCAACATGAACAACTTGTCTTTTTCAGAGGCACAAGCTGCCTTTTAAAAATCCTACTTGCATTCAGAATGCCATTTTTTCCCTTAAAATGTGTTGATTTTGTGCTGTTCAGTGTTTAAGATATGGTGATGTGACACAGTGGTCCTCTTTAAAGAGTGCTATAGTGCTTAGGTAAAACTGGAATTCAAAGATCAACATAATTTACTGCATTTCCTGCTACACTGCCCTGGTATTTGCTTTATTTCATTCTGTTAAAACATAATTGGAGAGGGAGGGCTGTGTGATATCTCATATGTAAAAGGCAAATATTTGCTGTTAACATCCAAAAAGTTGGTTTGCTGACTTCAGTGCTTTCCTCAGCAAGATAATTAAGCTCATTTCTCTGACTTCCCAAGCTATGAAAAGAGAAAGGCGATTCCTGTTGCGTTGTTTTCTACACAGCTTCAGGGAGCAAGAAGAAAACAAATAAGAAAAGATTTTGTTACTCTGTTATGAGAAAACTTCTTAGAAGGAGAGAGCTCTAGATTTTGGTCCATGTTCCTAGAATCACTTACATAAAATTAATAAATGTATTGGCTAAAATAAACAGCGTGGGAGTCTTTATTGGTGAAACACCTTCCCTATTGGATTACATATTCTTACTCCATCTCAGACTTTCTTAATGGATTAAGTTTGAAATCTTTGTTATACTGTTATGGTGAAACAGGCAGGTATGATTTCTCCATCCTAAAGAAGCCTAAGAAACCTGGATCTTGGATGGATATTCTGGTCAGTAAGGCCAATGGAGGCACATTTCTCTGCTGCTTCCTGCGGCAGAAGTGATGTATTTTTCTGCTATGCTCTCTTAGCAGTGAAATATTTTAAAATGTGGGACTCACCTGGATCCTAAAGAAGATTTGAATGGTGACTGAAACATCATCAGGCATTCTTTATTTGGGTGTGTAATCTGATAGGTGTGTGTTGTTGGCATTGCACACCAAAAATATCATCTATTTTGTAGGTTATTGATGGGTCTAGATGGAAACCTCACAGTCTAGGTTTTAAGGGCTCCCCCTTTACCTTTGTAAGGTAAAAAAATCATCTCTACTTATCTGCATAGACAGAAAGCTGATGGCAAGGCCATTCCTCCAGACATGTGAATCTAGAGCAGCAGCACTCTGGGGCTTGCGAGGCAAAAAGCTGAAGGTTTTGGGTAAACAAGCATTCTGTTTTAGCAGTGTGCTTGGAGTGAGAAGCAAAGGGGAACAGAGCCAAGACATCTGTCCCTTGGTGACTGAGCTGGACAGAATGGTACTCCCTGTACAACCGAAATGGTTGGTACAGTTTATACTGCACCAGGGTAAACCAGACACTTTCTAAAAAAACCTTTATGAAACAATAGATTTAAGAATTCCCTTTAGCTTTAAACTAACACATGAAATGGGAGATACTTGTTAAAAACTTAAGGCAAAACTTCTGTGTACCAGACAGTTACCAGTCAGTCTGGAAAAGTTATTTTATTGTTCACGTCAGTATCTCCATTTATACTTGATGCAAAATCAGTTACAGAGATTGTATTGGATCATAGAAATCAGTGTTGTGCCCAATCTGGAAATATTATTGTTTCTGTGTGAAGAAATCAGCACAAACCTGTGTGCCTGTCTGGGAAAAAATTGAAGATAGAAATTATAGCAATATTTCAGTAAACATAATATTTTTTCACACTCACTGTAGTCTTCAGCTCACCACTAAAGCATTTTTTCAGAAGGGCAACAAGTAAGTGGAAGTAGTTTAAAAATACAGGAATTCCTACTGTAGCAGAAAACACAATACTGAATTAATTTTCTGATTTTACATGCTTGTCTGGCTAATGTTGTCTAAATAATTAAAGAGTAAGCATAACTTATATTGTTTCTGAAAATGAACATCGATGGTCAACATTTCAACATCACCAGAATTTTTTTATACATGTTGTTTTCCCTATGGGAGTTCTAGATATACAAGTTTCATTTGCTACTGGCTGCTATTCTCCCACTTAAAAGTTTCTCAAAGAACAATATTGGGCAATTGGGCAGCTCTGAAATGTACCACAAAGAAACCATAGACTGCTAAAACTATGGATTTTTTTTCATAAATTGATAAATGCTTTACGGTTGAGAATAATTACACATGTACTTGTATAGAAAGAGAGAAACTACTCTCAACAAATACTTAAATGAGTAATTTAAACACACTTGAACTTGATTAATCTGACAAAGACATCAGACTTTTCAGGATCTGCAGCCTGTTAAATATCAGAACCTCTCTTCGAGTGTACTTGCTGCGTAGCTATGGACATTATTATCATGATACATAAATTGAGATTAAACCCAAAAAATCAGAAACATTTCACAACAAATTAATTACTGCTGTACATCCCAACCAGCTTTGGGTTCAAATTTTTCCTGCATCCCAGTATTGCCAAGTACATTAAAAGCCAGCTGAGTGAAAATAAGTAAAGGTAAAAATAATGGTGAGTGGGAATCAAAAACTTGTTTGGTCTCAAATATCTAACTCTTTTAATGCAGATGTATACACGAAATTCATCAATAATGCTGGAAGAAGGTTGGGGGTGGAAGAAACAAAGCAAATGAATGAGGTCAAAAGTAAGGTAACCTGCAAACTAATAATTCTGAAAAAAAAATCACCATTGAAAGCTAAAAACAAGGAAAAAGAACTAAAAAAAAGCTAAAACAAGTCTAACACACTGCATTCTACAACTGTAGAATAGAGAACAGGGTGACAATGTGTTTATTTTCAAGAAAAAACGACATTACAATTAAATTTTGCTGTTTTATTAAGGCACATGCATTTTAACTATGCAGGTAGTTCAGAGAAGAACTGATGGTATGTGTATGTGACAGAGGTGTTGACTTATGAGGAAAGATCACAAAAGTAAGTATGTGTATCCATGGTAGATGATGATTAGAGAAGAGAATGGAAAAGAACAAATATCACCTGAAGGGTATAAAGAGCTAAAAAGAAAAGCCTTATTTACGTTACAACATAAGAATAATAATATTAAATGAAATACAGAGAAATAATAAAATGTGACGTGACAGTTAAGAATCTCATTTTCAAAATAATAACACTTAAATGGAATAACGTCTTCTCCTTTGTAAACTAAAATCATGTTAATGATTATTACAGTCCAGAAGTAAAAACTTGGCTCCCCTAAAACCACTGGCATAGAGCCTATTGGCTTGACTGGGATCAAGCATTTACCCCAATTTTTCGCTGACAGTGGGGTGTTCTAGAGGTAGATCTTAGTTTCAGTAACTAGGATCTGTGCCGCAGATACTAGTAATTGCTGTGTCTATAAAAGCTGCTAACAAAATTCTGATTTTAGCCAAGATAAGCCTAGTGAAGTCAATGGAATGACTCTGTTCATTGGTGAAAATTACACTTAGTCCTTAGTTTCTTCTTCTCTTGTGTCCGCTTCAGAAAATTCTATAGTGAGGCCAAATGGTGTCTTATAACTGAGAAAACCATAAAATCCCAAAGGTTCCTGGAACAGTAAGTTCACAATCAACATTTTTATGGGAGGCATCCAGCATATGGATAACAGCATGGGGCTTCCAGCAACAGCTTTGAGCAAGACTCATTATGCTGGGTTAATGTTTGCTTGTTAACAAGTATACACGTCCCATGGAAGACATTCTCCTGCCCTGGCACATCACAGATTGCTTATGACTGTAATTAGTGGGAAACAATGTTCACTACCTGGTTATTGTTCTCTTTCATATTTACATTTTGATCATATTTCATCCTACTCAGTGTTGGTGTGGGACACTGTGTCTAGAGAATGCTCCTCTCCTCCAGTATTCTGCTGTTTCATTATTAATATGAATCTAAAAATCTCACTCTGTGTTTATGTGAACAGGGTGGCAGAAGCAAGAAACCCACAGAACAAGATCAGTGTTACTACAAATCACTGAACGCACCATGCAGGCTCCGGTGTGAAGAAATCAGAGCAAGATTTTTATTGCAAGGCCGTAAGCTCCGTAATGCCAAGCAACATTGTGACTTTGCCATGCTGTTTGCCAGATGCTTTAAGTGAACTTAAAACAGCCTCCCAGGGTGAATCTACATTCCAGACCACAAATTAATTCATTTAGAGTAGTATGATTTTGTGAGTAGTACCCAAGTCTGTCTGCTTTTCAATTATTTATTTTATTCAGATTAGTTCAGAGTTATATCCACTGCACTGCTGAATAGACTTGTCTTAAACAGAGAATTTGTTTTGTATTTTTCCATGTCAGTAGAAACCTTGGTTATTCACTGCCCAACGTTCAGTGAATAAAAGGTGAACAAACGAAAACATGCAGTAGTTTGAAGAAAGGTGTCTTGCTACCCTCTGCAACAGACTGAATCTATGAGATGCTAACAACCCACAAGCCATCATCTGCAATAGCCTGAAGGAATGGAGAAGGCATCCTGTGCTGCACTCATCTCAGTGCCAGGCAATATTTAATTCAGTCAATACCATTACATTCCTCCTAGAGTCTGTTACGAGAAACGAGAAGTTGCTTTGTAAAAAAGGGCAAAGTTATACTTACAGAATACATTTATTTTTTAGCATTGCAAGATTATTTTTATACTCTGAACTGTAAAAGACTATGTTCACTATTCTATCTCCTTGACTGTTGAAACAGATATTTTTTAAGTAGAGGAGGTGGCAGACAATGCACAGAAATGCAAGACTGGTTCTTTCGCAAAGCACAGAGCTGAGTAATATTTACCCAGGGCTGAATGGTAGTTCTGCTCCTTTGCATTAGTGTTATTTCAGTGATGCAAAGAGGAATTATTCCCATATTATTGAACTCTGGGGCTATAATTGGAAATATGTCACCTACATGAGTTAGTTAAAGGAACTTCATGATGCTTCTTCTGCATGCATCAAAACAGGTTTTCATAATACACAACAAGATAAAACAAATAACTCGTTTTCTTCAAATGTCTCTCCTAGTTTTAAAACAAGGGACTAAGCTCTTGTTTAAAAGAAAAAGTGTGATCGGTTCATCAGCTGTTATAAATGAATCACCAAAGGTATTTACACTCAGAACGTCAGGCCAAGATCTCATCTCTTTCTTGTTTTTTTCATATTAGACACTAATTAAACACTTTGTTATTATTTATGTGACAGTATTCCCTGCAGAACACTTCTTCCATACCTTGTTATGCTGGGTATCCACTGCAACAGTTCAACCTGTGAAGTAAAACTCATACTTAAGTCTTCTTTACCCACAACCTAAATTGAAGACAACCAAGCAGACCCCTGACTCCTTTGTTTCTTATAGCTTTTTATTTTTGGTAATGATAATAAACACTAAATATTGTGATCTTACATCATGCAAAAACCTAGCAGTTTTTGAGATCTTTTGCCTTTAAGAAAAACAAAAGCAATCAAACAATTACAACTAACTTTACTGTGTTTAAGTATTTTAGAAGTTAGAATGACTTTATGTTTTAAGGGTTAGACCAGGAATATGAAAACTATGTCCCGTCTCTGTCTTTGCTAAACCATTTTTGTTTGACCTTGGACAGGTTGGTTGATCTTTATGTACTTTAATTCCTAATATCTAAAGCAAGGATAATAGTGTTTCCTTTCTTGCACCCTTGAACTGCTTTACCTATTTAGACCACAGTACCCTGGGGCTGAGGAATGTCACTTGCTATTTACAGAGTGCTTCACTAATGGAGCACTAGTCACTTTTAAATATTTTTAGTTTTTGCTTTCTAGTTCTCCAAATGCCAGGCTGTTTTCCACAGAAACCTTGCCATCCTTTACAACTGCAAAGTGCAGATTACTTTCTGCAAGCTAATTCCTGCAAACTCTATCCGCCTTTGTGTGGGGCAACTTCAAAGCCAGCCAGGGCTCCCCTTACAAATGACTTTTGTTGTCTGCTTGGTGCAAACACGACAAGGACAAACAGAATTCATGGATGTCCCAAATCTATACCCGAGGCAACTAAATACCTTTTGAAGTGTGCTTAAAACAGAACATTGGGGACATCTGAGCTTTATCCGGGGAAAACTCAGTATGGAAGCGTAGCTATTTTAGCACTGGACATGCCATGGGAATAGTTCCATGCCACAGTGCAAACATTGCCATAGGATCTTCCAGCTATTAAGGGTCTGTTTTTTTAAATCCAAGCCTCTGCCCAAAGCTGTAGAAAAACTCTGTATTTGCTCTGTTTTGTTCTTTAAAAAAGAAAAAAACGAAAACAGTTGATATTTTATGTAAAAGTGGTTTTTGTAGGCAAAGATCTGATGCCTCAAATAATGATAAAATATTTTTACCAAGCACAGAAAATATAGGTTTTAAAATAATTAGCAACTGCTTTGAACAAAATTAGATAACATCAGATGAATTTAATCTAGCTTATTTAGATATTCTTGATGGCATGAAATATTCAGTTTCTGATTGAAAATATGTTCCTCTCTTCCCTGTTAGCATCTTTGCATAATTGAAAGTACAATACCCAAGCTTGGATTTTAAGCAGAAGATCATGGTGACCATCTTAATAAAGTACATACTGGGAAATGTTCACATGTCCTCGAAAAACCCCAGAGATTTCAATATTTTTGCTAAGAACATGTCCTGGTTTTGGAGGTTTTAATAGGCCTGCAGAACATTTCTGCTCTTGGATACATAAGTGGGTACTTGAGTGGATACATAAGTTCCTCAAGGTGAGCCACAGAATGACAATACTGGTGATTCACAGAGGAAATATAACACAAGTTTTAACACTAAGATATGTCTTGTTTATAGACAGGTTTTCAGCAAAGATGAAGCATTGTGTGAATGTCTTCCTTTTAAACGTTTCATGAAAACAAAATGGTAAAGGGCACCTGTCATGCTATTTGGTTTCTTTGGTTTGTAATTGAAACAAAGCTAAATTCCTTTTGTTTACAACCTGCTCATTAATATGTATTGGTAAAGAAAATAATTTAAAACTGCCAGTGGCAAAATAGCCTTAGGCTTTGCCTGCAGTATTTTTAATGGTAACTATTGAGTGTTAAGAATCAGGCATGAAACCAAAAGGTAACTGTTCTTAAAATATATATTTTTAATGGAAATTTGCCAATGAAATAATGTAGTACTCTAACCTTGATGTCTTAAAATTGAATATAACATGCAAATGTTAAGGTCTTCTGGCTCTTAGTTTCTAAAATGTCCTGGTGTAATTTGTATAATTTTTATTAGTTCACGGTATAAGGTCATATTTGGCTGCCTAGCACTGTCACAAGTGAGAGAGGCCTGAGAACTGTGGCACCAGCTTTTCCTTTTCTTATATCCTGGCCCTTTTATAGCAGCTTGGGCTTAGAGCCAGAAGAAAAACTGAACCTCTTTACAGGGAATCACTGACTGTTCTTCCATGAGGGCAATTCTGAGGAGAAAAATCTCATATTATCTTGACCAAATATGTACAGGTCTGTCAAGACTCTAAAACTACATCTGTGGTGTAACTGATATATTTTAATTTAACCATTTACTTAGGCAAAGTAGCACTAATGTTTCTCATCACCAACACATTACTAAGCATTGTACAAAAATTATCTATTAATCCTTATAATACCCCTTTGAAGATAAATTTGAACACAGACCAATGACTCACTATGCAAAGTCCAATTACCTAAATGTTCTGCTTGATATGGTAAATTTTAATCCTTTGATTTGAATTACCTTGAGCATTAGGGAAATGCATTTCATTAATGCAACTTTTTCACTCAAGAATTAGGCCAATTAGAATGACGGTTTCATGCAGGCCACTTCTCTGTACACACAGTAAGTCATCTTCTGTCTATATTTTTCCATTTTTAGATAGGATTATACTGTTTTAGAGATTTCTTTACATTCTCTGATGGTGTAATAGTCAAACAGTTAAAGGAATTTTATTAATTCCAAAAGGTTGTATAAATGTCCCTTAGAAAGAACATTTCTGTGTAATAAAAAGAAATATTTGCTTCTGTTACAAAATGATTTGGGGTTGGCTTAAAGATTGAACTTTTCAGGTCACTCACTATGAAGTTATCATCTGGTTTGTCTTACCATTTTTTTCCGTTCTTTTTATTTTTTCCTCCTTTAGGCTAGCTCTCTTGCATAAACTCGTGTCTCTGCAATAATAGAGTAAAGGAATTCAAATCAACATTACCATAAGTTATCCACTTAAGCGGTTTTAAATTCTTAAGTAATGTATGATTGCTTGAGAGTGATATGTATTAAAATGAAAGAGTGAATATGTGAGAATTTTAGGTGACCTTGAAAAGCTGGATTGAACCTGAGTTAGAAAAGACAAATGGAATGCTGATATGAGAGTCTGATCTCTCCCGAAAATTTGAATCTAAAACTGAAGGGCACCACATGCAGCCGTTGTGTTAATTGCTTTTACAGCTAGGAATTTTTTCTATTTGTATCTGTATTTGTAATGTCTGTTGAGTGTTGGGCCTCAACCCAGGGAATTTAATTTAATGTAAGTTATTTTCAATTAACGTATATTTTTAATTACTGATTCATGTATTGGGGGAAAAAAGAGAAGGCAATTAAAAGAACATTTAAGGAAACATCTTTCATCCTCTCTTTCATGTCTCAGCTTCACTTGTTCACCACGTTACTCTCCATCCCTCCCAATTTCCTTGGTAAGGTGACGGGCAGTGTAGGAAGTTGGGGTCAGTGCATAATGGTTTATTTCTTCCATTCCTTGCTTCTTACTCATTTTCCTCTATTGATCCTTTCTTCTTACTGCTCCCCTGCTCTGGAGTGGGTCCTCCAAGGGCTGCAGTCCCCCAGTGGCAGTGCAATCTTTTTCCATGACTGCGTCTCCAGCTGTTTCCCCACAACATCCCCTTCCACATGTCTCTTTTGTGCCTCTCCATGTGTGCCTACTACCTTTTCTGAAAAAAGTTTGAGCGGAGGCACCATGTGCTTCTCTGGCTGGTGGCAGTTTTGGTACACAATGGGTCATACCACCTGTGTTAGAGCCGGCAGAATGTGGCACAGGGGAGGACATAGCCTCCTCCCACACAGGGCACCTGGCAGCCCACTGCTGCCCAAACCCTGCCAGTTATGCCTAATATATTTCACCCCTTGCTTCTGCAAAACACTGTGTGAATGTATATCCATTATAAAGTCTACTTTTAACATCATCACACCCTTAGCATGCATATATTACAAACTCTGCCCTTCCATCTGGGCAATAGGGTCGACATTGTAAGACCATGTGCATACATTCAGTAAAACTTCATCACTCCCTGCTGCAGAGAAGGTTATTGAAGCTAACATTATCAAAAAAAAGTTTGTGTATCGTGTATCATGTATCTGTTACAAACGTCACCCCTTGTCCCTGCAAACCACAAAACTGAAAAGGTTATAGCGGTCTAAACATCTGTCCATTACAATCTCCACTCCTTGTCTCTACAGGCTAGATTATTGGGTTTAACATCATAGTAATCTGACCTCATATTAAAAATTTCAGGCCTTGTCCCAGCCCAACACACAGCCGAAAATATTACAACTGTTTGAGTATTCATTCATTACAATGTCAAATCTTTTTCCCTCCATGGGGTTATCATCTCCTTTGCTGGAGCAGCAGGATCGGGCCATTGCTTATCAAGTCCATCCATCAGCAGATCCCAGAGCCCTCTTGCCTTGCACAGGGCCCCAAACTCTCCAGAGCAAAGTTGTCCTGAGCTGTCAGCTATAACCCAGTGAGTTCAGTTTCCCAACACCTCCATAGCCATTGCATGGGCATCTCCTTTGCGCAGTGGCTGTAGGCAGCCCGCATTTCATTAATTTCACCTGGAGTAAAGGATCACTGCATGAAGCTTTGTATACAAGATTAAATTTGGTAGGCTTTGTATCACACACTCTCTGAAAATACTGTGTGGTAGAATTATTTTAAGTCCAGGTGCATTTCTGTTTCCTACCACAAACTGGGAAAAGAGGAAAGGGGAGGAATTAGTTAAAAGACAAACAGCTTCAAAATCAACTTACAGCTTCAAATCCCAGGTTCAAGTTAAAGAGAAGCATATTAATGATGCATTATCACTTTTAATTAGTTCTTTTTTAATACTAAACTGACATTAAAAAGAGAGAGAGAGTTTTCAGTTTTAGCTTATCAGTCACTTTATAAAGCATACAGTAGCATTCAGCCATTAAAACCACTGTTTGGGATGAGCATTACTCATGCTCTAATTAAAAAAACATGTATAAGGTAGAAAACAAAATGGCTAGATGATAGCAGAAGAAAATACCCTCACCTTCACTCGGTCAGATGTGGATGATCTACCAACTACAAAACAAAAATCTTTGTCACCAAAAAGCCATATGAAATGTCATTAACTTGGCAGCTTCAGAAACCAGTTTGAAGATTACTTGGCAGTGCTAAGTGAAAGGCTGGGAAATCACCTCTTTGGTGAATGTGAGAAATGAGCCATCCCATACATTCCCCTGAACCGCACTGCAAGTATTGGAGAATACAAGATCTCACTGAAAATGGTGCTGCTGGCTGTGCTTGCTCCGCCAGTATCACATGCTATGGCATTTTCTTTAACATGAACTCCAGAGCTATATCCACCCTGACAGGATTTTGTTTTATACACAGGTCAGAAATAAATTTAGCTCCCTTTGAACTCCTGATTTATATTAGGTGAAAAATGTCATCCAAATCAGAACACTGGGTTGATTTCATGTGTGTTAGATTCATGTAGAAACCCCTATTATGTAAAAAAAGAAATATATTGTCATTACATGTTGACAGCAAAATCTGAATTACTCCAAAATTCACAGGTTTCTTAAAAAGATCCCTTAAAAAAAAATCATACCCTTTGTAGCTGGTTAGACCTTTCTCTGCCCCATAATCTATGAGCTGGCTAGATGAAAATGCAATTAAATGACTGTTGTTAAGAATGAGTAGAAAGTAACAAATAATTAAAAGTGCCAAAAAAGGAGACAAATTACTTCATGAACCTGTTGAGCTAATTCACAAAGTATAAACTCATTTTTTTTAAATATCATTTCTTCATATACCTACCATTTGACATCTACATTTACATATTGATCATTTATAGATAAATAGCATTCCTGTTCCTACTTTAAAGGGAATGGAGTTGGTCTTAGCTCTTGGCTCTAAAAAGTCAATTGTGGCCTCATCTTCTAGGAGGATGATTGTGGTCAGTCTTCCATGTCTGTAGATTGTGATGGGACTGAAGGGAAGACAGTATCAATATACTCATATAGAGTATAATCAGGCAAATGCAAACTTCCTTCTAACAGATCCATACTGTCATGAAGATGCTTCTTTTTTTACATCCTGATAGCTGTAAAACAGTAGCTGAATTTGAGATTAGCATGACAGTATTACTCATTTTGCAGTGTTGCATGAAGTTCAAAGGCTGTTATTTTCCATAAAGGTTTATGTTTTTGCGCTTCAGATAATTACATGGGTTTGTGGCTTACTGGGTTATATAGGCAATTTTGGACTTAAATCTACTCCAGGGCTCACGTATAAATTAGCTACTTGATTGTGAAGGGTAAAGATTTTGATTAATAGGTGGATAAAAAGAACTTTTCTTCACAGGATTAATAATACTGGTGAACTGTTCTGGCAGAGCTGCGTGTTAATATTTGATCAGCTGTATTGTTCTGGAGTGGTTGCAGCCAAAATGTGTTAAAACGTTACCACCCTTGTTTACCCTCAGATTGTTGTTGTCCTTTATCCAGGTATGGCCCCACCTCAGCATAACTGTCCATGTAATTGCTTCCTGATCTAGTTCTATCAAAATGATAATATTTTAAAGCCAGCCAGAACATCTATACTGTTAAAATATTCATACTAGCCTGATGAATCTTTTTGACAGAACTGGCAGAGGGAGTGACTGTGTATACATGGTTATTTTGGCAAAACAATAGATTTTTCTTTTGTTATAAGACGAGAACAAGGACAGTAAGAGCCTAGGAAAATAGTCTCCTAATCCAGCTCAACTGCAATTATAACAGTATCTCTACCCACACCTCTGATTCCTGCTCATGGGCCTGCTATAGAAGTATGCTTATTTGCCCTTGAAGAGTTGTACTGTTTTAGTGCAGTCTTCTTTTTCTGTGACTCTTACTGATGCTCAAACAGGTCTTCAGAAAATTTTCATTGTAGAGCACCTACATATTTATCATAGTAGTTGGGCTGCCTTGCATATGTCTGTGCATAATACACATGTATACTTGCTATGAGAGGCAGACCTTTCTATTATTTAGATTGTCTTTGATAGCTAGGGGGTAAATGAAAGAACTGTTACGATAAATCATAGCAAAATTAAATCAGCCAAGAAGCAAATTAATTTTCATCAGCTTTTTTTTTTTTAATGGCTAGGTATAGGCTTCTAAATTTGTGCCTAGTAATCTAAGCAAATGACCTCATTGAAAAAGTACTGAATGCCATTACAAAGGCAGCGGGAGAAGACATTTGTCTGGGGTCACTAAATGAATGGTGTTCATATGAGGCTGGAAACCTGTAGCTCTGCAGAAAAACAGCTTGTAGGAGTGAGAACTGAGTAACAAACAGAGCCACTACATAAATTCAAGGAGGGGTAAATGGACAGTGAGGCACAGGGAGCAGATCTTTACCTTAGGGGGCTGAATGACCTTACAGTATCATGACTGCAAAAAAGCTCTCAGATATGTTGAATACACTTTTTGTCTGCCTTTTCCCATATTTTTAATTACTTGATCTTCAAAGGTTTAATAACTCTGCAATCTCTTTTCTAGCATTTGTCATGTGAATAGTAACAGCTACCACACAAAGATAAACTCGTTGATATGGGCTTATTACAATGTATTGAAATATTTTCAAAGAAATGCTGGTTAATTTGTTCTTCTAGTTGTATAACCCCACATGATTCCTGTAAAAATTTGGTGTGAATTTTCAAGCAACTTATATTTTTCTCCAATGGAATATTTGAAATGAAAATAATTTTCTTTTTGTTCTCACTGTAGTATGGCAAATCTTTCTGTGGTGGTAGTTTAGTAGGTAGTGAATGAGCTGGATGTGTCAAATATAATAAGACAGTAGGTCAGATATTAATTGTCAGCAAAATGATTCATTGCCAGTAATAATGAGACATGATCTTGTGCCTCCAGTGTCACAAACTGTGTGCAGTTTTCTCTTTCTAATTTGAAGCTCTGGAGAATCTTAACTTTAGCTGGCCTTGCCTCTAAATTCTCAGAATCTCAGTATTCTACCAAAATAAAATTTAGGGCATGAATGGAAGTAAATAGGTGTCATTCTAGGGAAATTTCATTGAATGTAAGATATTTTGAATGATTCAGTTAAGAATCAATAAAAACTATAACTAGCAGAAAATGTTAGAGGAGTTGACCTAAAATCTTAAGCAATTAAATTTATTAGATAATGACTCAGAATGAACAGTTTTGATGTGCTATAAATGAACTTTTCTTCCCTCCCTGACATTTAAGTGACCATCAGAAATAGTTCTGATGTAGATTCTAGAAATAGATCTGATGTCCTTGACTACTTTTTTTATATCAGCATTCAATGTGGTTCTATACTTTCTATACAACAAAGCTCAGTGTACAAAAACATTTAAGTATGTAGATTTTTATGGGTAGAAAGGGATTAAGCACGATTTTTCCTCTTCATGATGGCTTTCAAGTTTCAATTTTTTTTTCCTTCTTTCATTCCTTTGTTCCTTTCTCTGTGTCTCTGACTTGGAGGTATGCGACTTCACAAACCTTCCCCTGACAATCTTTGTCCATGTGTATGCTTTTTTGCAAAATATTTTAGCTTTGTTGAAACAGTGAAATGTCTGAGAATAAGCCCGACACAGTTCTGACTGGGAACTCCTGACCTCAGAATCTAAACCTACATATTTTATAAAAGGATCTCATCTGCATGAGTTATACCAAACTGTGAAATGTGTATTCAAATATGTATGATCGCAATACCTAGTAGGATGCACAAATTTACAAAAGTGGATAAATAATCAGTCTTTGCAAAAACCTGTTTACAATTGGTTTGCCTTTTTTTTTTTTAATATTGTCTTCCATAGTTTTTCAGAAAGCTATAATAACTGTGACGCCAGGGACAGTCTGGAGGAAAAATGATAGAATTTATTATTAAATTGGGTGCATAGTTCCACTAAAATGTTAATGACTTTTACATCCTATTAGTCCATGATGGTGAGTCAAGTGAAATCACAAAGGTATGTAACTCCAGACTAAATGTAAACTTTATCAACATAAAAGAGGTTTTATTCCTCATTATATCCTACATACATTGGCTCCATCCAGATACATTAATAAGGATGATACTAAAGAACGAGTTTATTTTTAGGAAGTGTTTTTCACTTTAATGTCAAGACCTTGATATTACACTAATAAAAATAATTATATAATGGAGAACACTTAAATACTTGTGACTAATTCATTTATTGGTATAATGAGTAGTATACCTATGTACTGGTATCTCCATAGTAAAGCAATTTTACAAAGGTGGTGACAGAAGGGCTATTAAATTGTCTGTATAAAAGGTTGAACTAAAATATTCTTTATTCCATGTTCTTTGAACTAAGATTTAAAATAAGAAATTATAAAAGATTTTAACAGAGAACAGTTCTTGCCTACGTAATATGAGTTTAGGGATCTTTAAAGGCAGTGATTAAATAAGACAGGAAATATTAATGCTCAAGTACTCCTAAGTCCATTGAGAGAAAAATGTTCTATACTGCTCAGATATGTGCTTCTGTCTGGGTCTATCTCAAAGCCTTGTGAACTTCATATAGTTACTTCAATTACCTTTTCAGGATGTAAATTCATGAAGATGAACAAATTAAAAATGGGAGATTTTTATTGTTACTATTTTAACATGTGACTCTGAAAATTATACTGTTGAAGAAACAACAGAAATTTACTTTGTTGATGGAGGAGGGCAGACAATTTTTTTATGTCATTTGACTCAAACTAAAAAGGAAAAAAAATGTAATTTAAGCCTTTATGAGTTTGAAAGAGAGCTTTCTAATTCTTCTTCTGTATATTGTGACTTCAAAGTTCAGTCTTGTAAAGGGAAGTGAAAGTCAAAGGAGGCTGAGATTTCCCATACTGCTTCCAGATCCAATGAAGATTTTCTACTTTAGAAATACTGTGGAAGGTTCTGCCTTTACTCACGGATATTGGATTTAGGGTTGCCATTTTAGCAATTTATCTACATTTCCAAAATGACAATAGAGCACCAG
This sequence comes from Nipponia nippon, assembly GCF_047370975.1. Lineage (NCBI taxonomy): Eukaryota > Metazoa > Chordata > Aves > Pelecaniformes > Threskiornithidae > Nipponia > Nipponia nippon. The sequence goes on from NW_028262380.1 coordinate 34,518,207, forward strand.
ATTTTTGTTGTGACTAAGACCAGATTCAGAATTTTAACTCATATCTAGTACTATTACCTCACTCTTTTTTTTTCCTATTTGAGTGCTGCATACTTACAGTAAATTCATTAGCATGGTTAAGAATTCTAGATCTATGTGTGTTTATTTTAGCACTTTTAATTCCTTCAATATTAAATAACAAATAATAAAAGTATTATTAATTCATGCTTGAAAGTTGTTCAAAACCAGTTTTGTATAAAAATCGCAGTCACACTAGTGCAACCCTTTTTGGAAGGAAGATTATTTGGAAATGCAATGTTGAAAGCACTGAGATTGTAGGTTTTTGAGACCCACACAATATGGGGGATGACCTGAAAGAAATTCTGAATTATCTGAGCTGGCAATACTGTAGTAATTACTCTGAAATTTTATAATTACACAGAACATAGATAATTTGACTCCCACACTCCTTTTGATTCTGTTAGACTGGACTATCCTGCAGTCTGGACTGCAAATATCCATAAGGAGTTAACTACAGAGGTCCGTGGGGAGCAAACCTTTACAAATGTTTTCTAAACATAAGCACGCTTTAGAGCAGATGTTTTCTGTATGCACAATACCATCCTCATAGGCACTCTGACCTCAGCAAATGAATTGGTAGTACATACAAGCACAAACATTATTAATCAAAGTGACAGAGAAACTTCCTGTAAATTTATATTCCTTTTCAATTTAATTTTTAAAAGAGGTCTGCAAAGAGGTCTGTTGTGTTTTGGTTTTTTGGTTGTCATCTTTTTTTTTATGCATAGCAATCTTCTAATGATCATCCAGGTAATTATTTGTAACAAAGGACTAATAACAAAAATTCACATTTTACGGTGGCTTAGTAACAGCCTTATTTCCTCTTTCTCCACCCCTCTCCCAGTGAAAAGGGCAACATAAAATGCTTTAGGCATTGGAGCCTTTGAGTGTAGGGGATGGCTTTGGAAAATCATACCTGCTAGAGCTTCAGAGTAGCAGAAGCACAATCTGTCACTGGTTTTTCATCCCTGGGGCTACACTCTTTCTGTTGACTGCCTTCCTGTTTCCACATCAGCATTCTGCCAGCTCTCAGGTCCCACGTGGAGGCACTACCCTATACTCTGCTCCTGAAAGCTCTAAAGCTTGATTTCTCACACTTGTATTTCTAATCTGATCTCAAAGACATTCTCTCTAAAACTTGTGCAAAACCTGAATAAAGGTACTTTAGTATCTGGTGAAGAGAAATACCAAGAGGAATCAGATTTTGGGCATCTTATTGCAGCTCTTCTTCAGTACCTCTGAGGTAAAAGGGAGCGCAGGACATTTTGCAAATTTTTTGTACACCAAAATTGATACTGTCTTTGAACCGACCCTTCCCAAGGATGTACTGTGAAGAACTCAGTTCAACAGCATTTCACGGTTATAGAATTCCATTCCTTATTTCTTACCCAGACATCTGTGTCAGGGGACCAGTGAGGCTTTCACAGTTCTTACTCTGATGGGCAAATTACACCCATAGCAATTTATTAGTACTTACTAAATTCCAATCTCTTTATTTCCTTCTCTGTTAAAATGAATTTTGTAATAATGATTTCTTTTTCTTCCCTACTTTCATTTCTTTTCAGGGGTTTATTAGTGTATAGCTTCAGAAGGCTTATCTCCCCTGTATTCTCTTTGACATCTTCTTAATATATCTTTAAGCTAGTTTAATGCTCTGCCTGCCTGCTATTCTCAATACACTTATTATCGATGATAGGTGTAATAGAAACAGTGTTACTTTTGAAAAATGGCTGGACGTTTCATTACTGTCATTTCACTGAGAAATAGGAGTTTGTTTAATGCATATGAAAAATATCAGCAGAAATAAAAGATCAAAAGGGATAAAAAATCAAAGCAATTTTTCTTCTTTTCAGATGCCAACTTGAGACTCGTCAGTGTACTTTAAACAATGATTTATTAGTCTTTTGAGATTAGAGAAGTTTGTGTCTTGTTAAGCAGAAAGTTTTCTTGTCCTAAAAATAAAAGGGTAATAGCATAATGTACTAATTATTCTTGAAGTTTATATGTGAATGTGTTTGTATATGGAATTCCTTTTCATAGCTGTCCTTACTTCCAGGTACCATGATGTAATAGCTGTAATCCTAACAGGAGAGTAAATTGTTATACTAAAAAATCTCATCTGTTAATGACAAGAAGTGTATTTTCAGCATAGCAACAAAAATACTGTTTTGCCGTATCATTTTCCATTTCATTCACGATTTCATTTTTATCTGAAATCATCAGATTAGTTTTACTTCCTAGGAAAATCTCCTGCAAGGACAAGAAGACTTCCATTACATAGGGCAAACTGAAAAAATACATTGGTCTTTTTGCGTACAGACTGCACAGAGCTCAGCCACCTCAGTTCTGTCATATAATTAACCCTGGACTGGTTCTTGCATGTTTTTTGTTTTTGCATCTTTTCTTAGTTATCTCTTTCTTGGAATGCTAAAGAATGAAAGATTATTTGAAACCTTTAAAATGGCACAAAATGCTCATTCAGCTGAAAGACTAACTAGACAATGACCATTGTCGGTAAGCTGAAGACTGGAAGAACCAGGAAGCTTCTTTTTATTTGGACTTATCGTCAAACAAGAAATAGAAGAAAAACGAAGAATGAGAAAATGAGCAGGGAAAAAAAACCCCAAAACATTCCAGTCAATTAAATCTCCTACATTTAGTTTTCTAAACATACCTTCTACTTTATAAAAGCTTGTATGTCTGTTTTTCTAATGATATCTGTTGGCCTAATAACGTTTCTCTGGAAATCTTGTCTTATTAAGGCATTTGCAACTGGCTATTCCCACATGTAGAGAACAGATTAGTTAAAAAAAAAAATGATGCAAGTTGAGAGACATTTGTTAGTGAATTTGTACTGGTTCATTGTTTGATATTATCATTGTGAAATAGGAGAGACCCACCAGTTTTCACTGAATTTTGAGTTGCTGTGTTCGTCTGTGGTTCATGTGTCAAAAACACTCTGAAATGACAAGAAGATAAGAAATTCAAATAAACTCTTGAAAAGCAGAATGAGATCTCTGTCTCTGCAGACTGAACATCTCAGTAATTATTGGAGAAACCACAGGGCCAGAACCTTAGCAGCTGTAAATCAGTAAAACTTCACTAAGCCCAACAGAACTACCTTAATTTACAGAAGCTGACTATTACAATACAATTTTAGAAGGTTTTATTTGCAAGACACACTCTGCCTAACAGCAGGTGCAAAGTACTTTCTACAGTTTAAGTTATTTGTGAGGAATGAGGCAGACTGACTAGAAGGAAAGGATTTAGTGCAGTTCACGTGAAAACTGTGGTGACTGATTTAAAACGTGCTTAAAAAAATCTGCACAGCACTTGAAAAGAACAATGAGTTTTGAATTGCTGGTTGTTTGAGGGGCAGCTCATTATGCATTAGAAACAAAACTCATTTTATATAAATATTTCAATAGTTGTCCTTGTATAATGCTCAATCAGGTACTTTCATGCTTGTGCTCAATACGGCATTACACTGTTCAAATTCTGCGACAGGTACAAGAAAGTTATGTAGTAACTCAAGTGTACCACCATTGCAAGGATTTTGGAATCTCAGTGCATGAGCTGACAGTGTTCCATGATATTTTGCTTGAATTTTCAGAAAATTCAGACTTAGATCCATAAAATAACTCTGTCGTGTTGCCTATCTGTTGGCAGCCTCTAATGGAAACAGAACAAAGATGCCATGTCGAACTCACAGCTTCATATGAATACAAAAAAGTGCCATTAAATAATATATGCTCATCATTAAGGAGCAATAATGTCTCATTCAATAGGATAATATTTTGTGTGATATCAAACAGTAACTATAAAGAATGTACATTTTAAACTGGACAGTGTTTTCAATAGCCCTTTAAAACTCCAATATTATAGATTTTAACTGCCATCCTGTTTTAAACATTTGTTTCTCTTCTTATGTTAATATTACATCAAATGAGAGATCACTTTTGTTGAGGTTCCCTTATGTAGAACAGTCAGGGGAAAAAAACAATTTCTAGGACTGAAATGTAAGTCAATAAAATCTTAATTCCCTGGCTGATGACACACGTTAAAAAAATAACCACATTTCCTTCATATTCTGATCTGTCCCTGACACTTCTAGAACAATGACTTCCTTAGGGTTCAGTACAAAACCACTTTAGATGCCTAAGTCCCCTTAGACTCCCTTTAGTCACCTAAAACAATGGATGTTCTTTTTTTTCCTTATGAAGAACTTTGATGACTTTTCTTCTTTTGTCTTTTGTTATTTGCCTTCTCATGTAGCTTGTAGCTTGATACTGCAGATCTTGTCTTTTTACGTTTTTTTTTTAAATTTAAGTGAAATCATTGACAACTACAAAACTGTGCTGTGATTATCTGGAGTTGTCAAAATTTAATTCTTTATTCCTTTCATCAAGTAGAGAATTTTTAGGAAAAGATATACATTAAGTGTAGCATAGTAGCTTTCTGAGAATATTTTTCAAGCTTTTTCAATCCTCTCACTAAATCTCTGGTCTCCAGTTTTGGGTCTCTTCTAGTCGACAATATCGGAGGAGCTGTAGTTAGGATCCTAGATTTATCACATGAAAGAAAATGTAATGTAATACACTTTTCTTGTAGCCTTCAGTTATACAGAATGTCAAAGTTCTTTCTTAGTTGTGCACTTAGGCACTTATCCATAAAGAACAGTACATATTAGATATTTTGTGATACTACCATTTTGTACTTATGAGCCTTTAAGATAGTTTTGACAAGATTTCATAGAGCTTATAGAAACCAATATTCCATTGTAATAACATTGTTTCACTTCTTGGTTTGTCAAAACTGGATTCTGTTCTTTAAGAATTGAAACCTATTTCTCAGAATACAATTTTAAATTACTTTTACTGCAGTGGCTTTAGCAATATAGCAATGGAATCTCTTCTATTAAATATTTCACATTCTTCTTTCCTTTTTCTTTCTTTTTTCATGTGAAAAGTGTTGTGCCCTTACCAGCAATTTGCTGTGCCTCATCCGTTGCCTGTAAGCAATTTCTCTTTTAACCAGCATTGGTGGCATAAAATGGCAACAGATGTATAAGCATATGAAAAAATCTTTTCTTACAATAAAGTCAAGGAGAACCATCCACTTTATCGAGTGTGGAAGTGATTTAGAAAAAAAATACACACTTTAAAAACATTTCCCAGTTTTTAAAGGTCCACTTTGCTGAGAATAACATTTTGTATGTCAGATGTGCAATATAGAAAAAATTCAAGCACTTAATTTTTTTTCCTACAACAACAAAAAAATATCTGTAGTTATCTGGGTGTACTTTTTTCAAATGCCTCCACAAAAGACAAAGTCGTGATGAATAAGCTTCTAATGATTAAAAGTGGACAGAAGAAACTCTTTATAGAAATCGGAACCCTGACTGAAAATACTCAACCCGTGACTCTCTTCATTTTATACATTAAGACAAACCCACATAAGCATCCCAACTTATCCCAAGTATGGTAATGCCTGCAGGAAAAGTTACGTGTACTGTCTGATCTCACAACATTTGGGTTTCAGTGCATATATCAGAAAACAGTTCTACTTAGGAGACAGTAATTAGCCAGAACACTTCTGGAAAACCATGTGTTTGTAAGTGTCTCACAAACAATGCCTCTTAATGCAAATTATCGCACCTTTTGATATCTCAGTAGTCTATCCCTGAACAGCAATAGTCTTTCTCAAGGTGACCATGACATAGTTAAACAGACGAATGACTCCAGCTGAAGTAGCAAACTTTGACTGTGACAGAGTTTCAAAGGGAAGAATGAGGTGATAGGGACTAAAGGTATTTCAGCACTATGTGGTTTATCTATGAACAAAATAAGTCCTTTGAATCTCAAATCTTATTTATAAAGGAGTGATTACAAACAATTAAGGATAATGTAGAGTAATATTACATTGATCAGCCTTAATGATACACACTAAAGATATGATTCATGTCTGGTATGTTAAAAATTTAATGTTCTTTATATATTCTCTATTAACAGTTTCACAGTTTTATTCAATACATGCTGAAATGTTCAGAAACTTTATACCTTCTCATAGCACTGTAAGCCTCTTGTAATTGTCACTTTGCTTCAGTAAAGAAACATGGTCAACTTACAAATTGATTTTAGAGTGATTGACAAGAATGAACAAACAAATAAACAGAAAAATCCTATGATGATTTTACTTCTATTCATGTTTAAATTTTAGTGAACCTCCCTATTCACTGACTGATTAGGAATTAAATATTATACATTCTGAAAAAATAAGCCTATCATTTATGGATATTTATATCTGTGCATATTTATACGGTCCTGATTCATGGATAATCCCTTTAGTGATCATCAGCATGAAGAACATAGATTCACAGGAATCAGAGATGGGGAAGAAACACCATTTAAATCATTGGATTTATTCCCTTGCTAGTATAGCAAGATGGATTAGGATGGCACCAGTAAATTAAATATGGAGAGTTTTCAGGCACATAAGATTTACCACATCTCATTAATAATTGAGTTTCCAGAGTGTTCCTGCTAGAGGGCTCAGTAAACATTCCATTTAGTTGAGGCAAGAATGTGTTCACTGATCCAAATTTGGCATTTTGACCAACCTCAGAAAAATAGCATTTTATTTACTTATTTATCTTTTGCAGTGCCTTTGGATATTTTTAAGGTCGGTTGTTGTTTTTGTTTTCTTGAAAGTGTCTCAACTGGTCATCAGTCTTTCAGACAAACAGTGACCTAAAGGACTGAGGAAAGATTGCCTTAAGACCAACATTGTTTACAGACTATCTGTCTTCCCTTTTCACATTTTGTTTTGTTTTCTATGGTTATAGATATGTTCTGAACAACTAGCCATTAACCAGAAATTATATTCCAGTAATAATAATAACCTAGAATATATTTTGAATTTTTTTTTACTTTGGTTTCAGTGTTTTTTTCAGATGTACGTGGTGTCTGTACTTATGTCTATATAGAACAGTTGCTATTTTTTTGTAGACTTTTTTGCTGCCACAATACATGTTAAAATTCGTGTCCAAAAATTTGCTTTGGCTTAAAGTTCAGCAAGCACCATTGGTCCAAAAGTGCTGAGGTTTAGACATATTTTAGATACATCAGATTTACTGTGCATGCATAAAGCATCTGTGCAACATATGCTCACTTAGACTTGATGGGTCATGGATGAACAAATGAAGTGGTTATTTGTTTGGGATCCCTTGAAATTCTGAGCAAATCAGCCAAGGGACTCTTTCCTGCACAGACAAGTGGAAAAGGGAGATATATTCTGGAAGCTCTCCTCAAGATGTTATTGGGAGGTACTTGCAAGGAATGGAAGATTTGTTTCCTTGAAGCCACATTTCTGGCTGCCTGGCATTACCTATCATCTGTTGCAAAGTAGTTATAAGGAAAGATGAAGAGCTAGGTCACCCTAAGGGGAAAAAAACCAAACAAACCAAACAAAACCATAAATGTTCAGTTATCAGGTCAGCCTTGAGTGCAAAGGAAACAGTAAGAGCACAGGCATTGTTCTTAAAACCTCTTAATAGAACTTAATGATAATAGATGTTAAAAAGTTCTTACCAGTATGTATACAAATACAAACCTGTATATAAATATCAAGAAGGTTATATTATAGCTGTGAAGAATGTAGCCTTTTATGTTTATTAATTTATCATAAAGTATATTTAGTAGTTAATAATGGAGGTGTTCAGACAATTTCAAGGAATTTGTGGAGTAATAGCAAAACTATGAAAGGCAAATGCTGGGACCCACTCTTCTGTAAAGTACAAACTCTGGAAGGCAACTTCATAGTTTCAATCTTCCTGTAGTCTTTTCCTCTATGCTATTTTCTAAAAGAGATATATAATAATAAATTGCTGTGATCTGAGCTGGTATGTCTATACATAGAATAGTTAAGAGGTCTCTAACTGCAAGTTAGAAATATACTGTGAAAGACAGAGTGTAAATCTAGATGCCTACCGTCACTTAACCAACAATATCTTTTTTAAAAATAAGTGGAAAGGTCCTGTATCCAACACACCTATTCAGAGTACAGAGGATCATTAATCCCCTCACACATGAATGCATAGTATCAAAAGAAAAAAAACACTAACAGAAAAGAATGAGACTTCTTTTAAGGAAGAATTGCTAATTAAAAAGGATGTATTAGTTGCAAAGAGAAATGCGTGTTATCAGAGCATATAGTAAGTTTACTCAAAAAGTACTTTTCAGTTAGAAGTATCTTATAAATCTACTAAGGTCTTATAATTTTAGCAAACACTGGTTTAAATATCCTACAGAACACACTAAGCTGCATCTACTTCATATTTCCTTTCATTGGCGTGTCATTTTTTCCCTTGAAGTGCCTGAGATGAAACACATAAAATATTCAAACTAATGTTTACTGATCTTAAATTTTTCTTTAATGGTTTCCAAATTTTATTTTTTAATTAAAAACCTTTTTCATTACTAATGTTTTATGTCTGATCTAGTGAAGTAATCTGATGCTATAAGTGGTTAATATGATATTGAAAAAAATCCTGTGAGCATAGGGTTTATATTAATTGCAGAATTAACATAATCTGGTAATTTCACCAATTTCTTACAAAGTTGAAAAAGACAATCAGAGGACAAAAGAAGTTGACAAAAAAGGTCAATGACATGTATAATAACTTCTGAAGTTTGAATAACATTTTTAATATTTGTAAAGAATTGATCATCTTTTTAAAGTACTGTTAGGTAGCTTTAAATTACACCTATTAAAAACTCATAGAACAGAAGTTTTGCCTTAGGAAAGAGACTGACTACAAGAAAAAAAAAGCAACCAGCAGACAATTTAAAGATGCTCTGAGAATTTCCAATTAAAAAAAATTAAAACAATTAGAGGTATGATGCAAGGTGTTAAATAAGGTGAAATGAGCTGAAGATGTTATTAAGACCAACTTGCAAAAGGTAGTAGAACAATAAAGGAAAAAAAGCATTTTTCCCTGTTTATTGAAATAATTGTTTATAAACGCTGTATAAACACTGTCTCCTTCCAGCTCTTCCTTCATATACCAAATATCACAGTTAATCTTTTTCACCTCTGCACCAAACATAGCTCAAAAACACAGAGGCTTTACAGCACAGCAAAAAAGATTAAGTAATTTTTCAGTTCAGCACTTGAATCTTAGAGTAAATAACTGTAAATACATCAACTCAGATGAAGTAAATTCTAAATTGTTGTTCAAGAATTAAATGTAACCCTTTTCTTTAATTACTCGAATGTCTTGGAGCATTCCATTGTAATTTAAACAATCTGATCTTTTAGCTACTTCCAGTTTCTGTCAATTTTAAGTTTAAATATTCCTGAAGACAGTGTTACCTATTTATCATACCGAGGGAGAAACTGGATATAAGACTTATTTTAGATTATTTATAGTAGTTGATTTGCACATGTCAAGACTATTCCATTTTGGTATTCTCTTGAGTAATGAATATTGTTCTCTTTGGGCTTAGTTATGATTTCTGTTATTAACCATTTTTAAATTGTTAAAGTTATCCTTGATAAATAAAACAGAAATAGTTAACTCATGAAGAAGTTTGGTTCTCCATCTTTAAGCTTTTTTACAGTACAAATATATACACTATTTATCTCTTTCTGATTTTCACATATGACGTTTTCTACTAATAAAGTTATTATGGCTTCCTTTGGGATAGACCTAGTCTCAAAAATACAACTTCTTTGAAAAGATCTTTATAAAGTAAAATGTCCATAGAGATTGTAACAGAACTTGCTACTGTTCATTGTTTACATGCTCTTTTTTAAAATCAGTGCACTAATCACAGTTAATAAATGTCATACCAGACCTAAAGGAAAGAAAACATGTCTTCCAAGATTCAGATAAGTTTATAAACACTCTAGAAGTAGGAAGAAACAGATCAATTCTAAAATTTCCCCCATTATTTGTTAGCTAGGTAAATTTTAGTAACTTTAAACTAAAGTAAATTGTTGTCAAGGAATTTAAAAGACTTTTTTTACCATATACTTGAAAAAATATCAAAAATCTTAAAATTAAAATGAAATAATAGCACAGGTTTTCAAACAATTCTCCGATAGCCTCTGATGATAATGTCTGAAACAAAATATAAGGTCTTAATTAAGTATACTTTACATGATATTTCCTTTGAATCAGTGCTACTCTTTTCATGTTTAATTTTTGTTTTGGGCTTCTTTGACTGTTAGGCCATCAGGTTGCTCGTATGCTAGCGAGCATATTATTTAGTTCACTGTAGAGTGTAAGCTTTGATAGCTTGATGGGTGCATGTGTATAAGTGCTTACAAAATAAACATTGTTTTATGAAAAATATCAAGCATTTCAACCAGAGAAGGAGTCTTTATTTTTATTTTAATGTCACAAGAGGAAAAGATAGACAGATCTGAGCAGACAATCTAATTTTTTTAACCGGGGAAGTATCTGAAGCAATGTTTAAGTGAATGGTCTAATGATTGATACAACATCAGGGAAGCTTAAGCGGGGCAAAATAATAATTTGGAATTGACAATACAGCATACTTATTTTGTGTCTCTAACAGAAAGATGCTACTACCAGAAAGATGTGTTGAATATTGTATAAACTCGCTGTGTTTCGGACAAATGGCTTCAACCTTTAAATTAAAGCATTATTTTGTTTATTGCCACTTCAGTTATAACTTATTCATTAAAATTAGCTGTTAGAAGTTTGAGGATGACTGACATTGCCTTCATTTGTGTTAATAAAATAAATATATGAGCTACTGGTTTCTGTCTTCTTTTGTTTCAAAGGAAAATGCAGTCATCAGCAACTGGCAAAGATGACAAAACCTGGCCCCAGCTGTCTTGCCTCCTGTTAGTCCTCTGGTAGCCTATGGTTAGTGTTCATAGTGATCCACCCATACATTGTTCTTGTATCCTGGACAAACTCTGAATGCAGGTAAACAAAAAAAAGAAGGTATGATCCAAAGCTCCTTTAGTTTTGATGTGTCAAAACCCCCCCATTTTATTACAAAATAACCCTGTCTGCCAGTTAGAAGTAAAAAAAAAGAAACAGTCCAGTAGTGAGTAACCTCATGATCAATTTCTTATTGGAATTTTTCTTCTCTCTTAACTGACTGTCCTAGCCTGCATGTAACTTTGGGCACCTGTACGTTATGCCTTTTACTGCTGATATTTTCCTTTTGCATAGCTAACTGAGTAGATGTGGAGTGAGCAGCCCACACATCCTTACTTCTACGTACCTGTGCTAACATCCTAGATAGCAATTATTATTTGTAGACTCTGTCACACAGGTTATTCACAAGTGACTGAAGGAGAGGAAAATGTGTCAGCCAATTGAGGGAGTGTATGTACTGCAGACACTGTTTCAAATACAGAATAGCATCACTTGAGGTGACCGAAAGTATCACCATTTCACAACATTCTCAACTTTCTGTTAGGTCCTTTACAGCAGCTAAAAGAAATACATCTGAGGATCCCCAGGCTTGCACTTGTCTGTAAGACTGTGACAGACTGGCTCCATAAAGTCAAACTGAGGTCAGTTTGTAAACTGGTGTTGTGCCAGCAAAGCCACCATTTGTTAAAATGTGGAACACATTTTCTTTTGGGTATGTGTTAAGCATTCATTATGTTAACTTGGATCAAAAAATATTGCCATCATTTACTTCAATATGTCATTCTCAAATTCTGAAATTGCTGCAGAGAAATTAAGTTTTTATTGAGTCCTCCAAACCTTTTTTGTAAGACTGTTGAATATATGTTTATAAGGACAAACATGAAAAATAATAAAGAAAAATTAAGAAATAATATTGCTGCATGAACTATGATATAATCTCTAATTGCAAACTTTGTCCCTTTCAATATAGAGAGTGGAATGTGGTCACAAGGCTCTTTTCAATGTGAATTAAATTTTTTTTGCTGAAAATTTCAAACCTGCTTTTGAAAGCAAAAGTGTTTGCTTTCTGTCACTACTCACCATAGTACATACAGTCTTGAGATACAGCAATAATGTTTTCACAACACCAAGAAGTAATGTAGTCTGTATCCCTATTTGGATATTTGGAATGTTAGCCTAGAGAAACACACATGCCCATGCAGGTGAAGGGAATTGGGAACAAGAAAGGGGCATCAGACATCACATATTGAGTATTCATTTTGGATATTTTATGGTCTTCAGCCCTAGATTTCCAGTTGTAATTTCCTAAATTTTAAAGAAAAGCCAACCAGCGTACTCCATCAGTGGGAATGAAATATCCACACCCATGCTATGAAGTTCTACCACCTAAATAATTACCTCTTAGACAGGTCTAAGTCCCCATTTCTGTAGGCTGAAACTGGAAAGGGATTGATCAGGCATATTTGTTAGTTTTAGGTTTCACATATATTTGCTGCAAGGAAATAATTAAAGTCTTAGTAAAAGACTTGGAAAGCTTATGCTCCATTTCAGGTTTCAGGGAGAAGGACGTCTAACAAAAAATTTCCCTAAGGCTGACAGTTTTGTCTTAGTTGTTGTCTACACTTCAATCTCTGTTTCAGTCCTCAGCCTAACCTCTTCTCCAGCCACAGTTGCCTTCTGATTTTTCATTCAATTTCCTCCTCTTCCCACTTTAAAATTCTCATATTACAATTCTCTTCTCTCCCTGATAGGGTGCTTCACTGTAGCCGGACTCTTCAGATTCGACTTGAAACAGGGGAGTGCTGGAGGTTTTCAACAAGATTATTGCATGTAGTATTATGGGTTTATGGTCTTTTCATTGTTTTCCTCTTCTCAATGGCAAGAAAGTGTACACATCACCTGTCATACCATCAGAAATGGTAGAACTGTTTGTGGTGAAACCAATAACACTGACAAGTACTCTAAAATAAAGACAATTTCTACCAAAAATATCAGATTTGCAAAGTTGTAAGTAAGCAAAAATGAAGTCTTGTAATGGAAAGCCGCAAGCAAGCTTAACTGTAGGTGGCACTACTGGCTGTGCCTATGAAAAAAAAAATATTGGAAAGCTTTCAAAGGGCCTCATCCTACAAATGCTTTTATGGACAGTTTTATGTCTATATAGCATTCTCAAGAATAAGGATATACAGCTACATATATGTTTGCAAGTTTGTTCCTTAAGTGTATATCCCATACTTAGCAAAAGGAGCTGAATTATCATATTGGTTACTACGTTTTATTTAAAAGGAAATAAAAGATACACAGAATGATAATGTAATAGTGTTTATATGAAATGAGTCAGAATGCAACAGCAGATCAGAATTAGATGAACTCCCTTACATTTTTTGCTAAAAAAGTTTGATCCTTTCCTCTCAGGTTAAATTATCAGTTTTAGACAGAAATAAGCCTAAAAGTGTTCATAATTAATGGTCTTGTGCCCAAGGTTTTTTATCCTTTTATTTATAATAGTTCCAGACAGAGTAACAAAGTGACAAAAAATGACAGAGTGCCAAGGGTAAAGTGGACCCCCCCTAGCTCCTCTCTGTTTCAGAACCTTAATTCTGTTGCGTGGTGGGTGGTTTTTTAATCTAAACTATGTCTAAGCTAATGAATAAGGCACAGGAATTACTTTATCAAATTTTGTGTTGGATTGCATATTGTCATCAAATATCAATATTACTCGTTTGCAGTGCTAAAATATTTGTTAGATAATTCAGCTCTTGGCCATACTGACATCTGCTTCTGCTTTGTGTAGCTACGTATTGACATAAAAAGAAGAGATGTTTGGTGTGTAAAACATAACTTGTTGGTTACTGATTTTTACCAAAGAGGTGAGCAGACTGTTAGCTTTATCAAGCTTTGCTAGATGGAAAAAAGATCAGGCCAACCCAGATCATACAACACTAAGATCTGTTCCAGATCAGTAAAGCCCTTTTTATTCAATTTAGTCCCATGTTAGAAATAATCATCACATTTTACATTATGCATTTCTAATTTCAATGCTCATGACATATGATTATTCTATATAATCAAAAGTGATTTGCTGCACAGAGCTATTGAATGAGTATTCTGGCAGTGAAGCTACTATTTAACTATTTATTGGAGAAATGTGCAGACCCATAATTGTAGAAATTTGATAAATCTGTAATTACAATGTGTACATGTCTTTAACATTTACAAACAATGACAGCTAAAGAAATAACCCACATGGAGCAGTAACAGGGAACCCTGAAAGTGACTGGCATGCTCTGACAAGTTATTGTTCACCATTTTGACCAGAATGCCAAGTCTATTCTACTTCCAGTCTTATTATAAATAAGACAATAAGTCCAGAGGCAGTTTCCATCTTCACAGAACCTGCTCTTTCCAGACAGCAATGTTCGGTCTCATTTGGTTGCTTGTTTTTTTTTTGTTTCTTTAATTTTTTTTGTTGTCCCAAATCAAACAATACCCAGAAGGTCTCTGCCTTAGTAATTTGAGCTCCTGGGTAGTGGTGGTGGTGGTGTGATTTTGATGTGATTTCACATCATCACTTGTTTATTTTTAACTACCTTGAAAGAAAAATGTTTTAACTCCACCTATAATACTCTTTTGAAACTGCTATAGAATATCATGTTTTATAAGAATCTTTTTCTCTTCACAATTTATTTTGTAAAATAACAAAACCATAAAATATATCTGATTCTATAAATTGCTTCAGTATTCTTAGGCTATATACAGATGTCTTCTAGATTTGGAGACATTACAAGGAGATGCAAAAAAATCTGAGAGATGAGTTGGAGAGGGAAAGTTGTAAGAAATTCAGTGGACATAGTTATTTGCTAAAGGGACATCTGTTGACATCTTTAGAATTCATATGTGAAAACAAGAAGCAAGAAAAACAATCGGAAACAAACTCTTAAAACCCAAAACAAAACCTGTTTTCTGTTATATTAATGTTTTGTAGATTAGCCTGGAAATTGACACATTCTTTTCCTACAACAGACATTTTCCAGAGAAAAATATTTTACAATTTTCCAGTCAGAAATTCACATGGCAAAAATGTTGTTAATTAAGTCAGCCATGTCTTCTTTTTTTAATCTATAAATGTGGTTCTAATCTTTTTCTAGGTGAGCTTCATTTAAGAATATTGATGGTGTTCTTTCTTTCAATAGGAAAAAAAAATAATGTTGTATTAGTCATTACAGTAACTCAGTATTTTGCTTTAATCAGAGATCTAGATTGCTTCCTATAAATAGTTCCATAAATATTGCTACACAACTTCTATTGGAAACCTTAAAGCACCATGACTGTACATAGACAGTAGGTAGCTTGTACATAGGTAGCTTGTCCAGGTCTACTTTCTTTCAATATCTTGAATACAGGGATATTGCAGAGTGAGTTCTATCGTATAGATAACATGTTCCTTGCTAAGATATAGCATGGTACTTATGCTTAGTTTCCCAGAGTGGCAGGAATAGAAAGAGGTGTGGGAGAATGGGTCTGAGGGGCAAAATGACTATATTCTGTTGGGAGACAGAGGGCATAAGGTACTGCAATGTTTCAGGATCTGGGCATTTCTGTGGGAGTTGTCACCCTGATCTCCCAGTTACTTTTAATTAGCACCAGTGTGAAGTAAGTACATAATAGCTACAGAACATTAACATTCCGATTTGTTCCTTGCTTTTTCCCCATGTATAATATGAAATACAGTCCTATATGTGAAAAGTATGTTTATATCCAATATAAACTTGAATCTGTTCTCTGTAACACTGGTTTTATACTGTATAATTGCACTGTATTAACAGTCCTGCCACAAACCTTGGGGAGGTGTGGCTGGAGAGCTGCCTGGTGGAAAAGGACCTGGGGGTGTTGGTTGACAGACGCCTGAACATGAGCCAGCAGTGTGCTCAGGTGGCCAAGAAGGCCAGTGACATCCTGGCTTGTATCAGGAATAGCGTGGCCAGCAGGACCAGGGAGGTGATAGCGCCCCTGTACTCGGCACTGGTGAGGCCGCACCTCGAGTACTGTGTTCAGTTTTGGGCCCCTCACTACAAGAAGGACATCGAGGTGCTGGAGCATGTCCGAAGAAGGGCAACGAAGCTGGTGAAGGGTCTAGAGCACAAGTCTTCTGAGGAGCGGCTGAGGGAGCTGGGGTTGTTTAGTCTGGAGAAGAGGAGACTGAGGGGAGACCTTATTGCTCTCTACAACTACCTGAAAGGAGACTGTAGTGAGGTGGGGGTCGGTCTCTTCTCCCAAGTAACAAGCGATAGGACAAGAGGATACGGCCTCAAGCTGCGCAAGGGGAGGTTTAGGTTGGATATTAGGAAAAACGTCTTCACTGAAAGAGTAGTCAGGCATTGGAACAGGCTGCCTAGGGAAGTGGTTGAGTCTCCATCCCTGGAGGCATTTAAAAGACAGGTAGACGTGATGCTTGAGGACATGGTTTAGTGGTGGACTTGGCAGTGCTAGGTTAACAGTTGCACTCAATGATCTTAAGGGTCTTTTCCAACCTTAACGATTCTATGATTCTATGATTCTATGATTCAAAGCAGGAACTAAACAGCCAAATGCTGAAGTACCTTGCTAGGGTAGAACAGATGCATTTGTGTTCAGCAGTGCCTTCTCTTGCACAGATACAGCAGTGTTGAATATCAGCTCTTTTTAGGAGGCAGTGTGCGCTATTATCAAGCTATCAATTACTTATCAGGGGAATAAGCATCAAAAAATTGTCCTCTCTGTAAACAGCACAAGCATGTTACTTTAGCTAGCTACCTTAAAAACCATTTGTCTAATTTGTTTTATTAGTACATAGGGCCAAAATCATGCTCAAGATACCACATGGGCTGATTCAGGCAACAAGGAAGAACATGAAAGGTCTCTTATAGCAACCTACAATATAACTCTGATAGTGGACCTTTGAGGAAGTTTTAAATTGTTATTGCAAAGAAGGCCCAAGAATAAATTTACAGGAATGTCTTGGTTCAAGTTTATCATCTGTTTATATTGATATTACGTGAATTTGATGACATCTGTAGTACATAGAGAAAGTTTGTAGAAAAAATATTCTGGGATTATTATAAGGAGAGATTTATCTTTGTGGTAGGCAAAGTATAATAAAAATTTAGTTGAACAAACATATCCTTCTCCGAAAACTATCAATGAGCCTAGAGTTTGTTTTAATATTCATTCATTTTTTTACATCTAAGGGATTATTTTTCCACAGACTCCTTTACTCACTGGATTCCCACCGAACTGAGTGTCACATGGTAATCTTCCAGCATTTCATATACCATGACCAGAGATCTTCTGAGGTGTGCTGAGCCTCCCTGGTATCAGGAAGAGCTTGAGGTACATTCATGTGCGTGTCTTTCTTATGAAAGACAATAATCACTGACTCACACTTCTGCTAAACCTTAGATCACTTTGTCTGGCTTTGCAATAAGGAACTCCTCATGTTTTCCTGAATCTGTATTTCTGTTTTAAAATGGTTTCATTTCTTCCCAAAACAAATAGTACAAGTGGGGAAAATGCAGTATCTGCTTTGTTTTCTCTTTGATTCAGGAGAGCGAAGCCTGCCAATCTCTGTTGCCTTTTGGGTGCATATGAGTGTGTATATATCTGTATATCCTTTTCCTTTTTCTAGAAAGGATGTCACAGAGCAATAATGATTTTATTATCCTAGGACGTGCATAAGAAAGAACTGAAGCTGCCCTAGATAGGCCACACAGTAATTCAGCATTCTCTTTTATTCAGTAATGATTTCATGTGTTTTCTGAGTTTATATAAACTTGATTGATGACCCAAATGCAGCCCATGTAATAACTTAGACATTGTATTGACTGTTTTTTAGCAACACAGTTATGAGTTAGGTGACTATTATTTATAAGCTAGAAGCAACCAACTTTGTTTTTTAACTATGATACAAGTATTATTGCTGTAAGTTAGATGTGGCCTAGTTCTTTCCAAACACCTTTTTAGTAGCAGGCTCTACTAGCTATATAATTTTGGACAACAAATTGTTTAGTTCATACTTAGCAACTCTAAAAGTTCATACTTTCACAGTAAAAAAAAAAACCCAACAACAAAACAAAACATGAAGTTGAGAAAAATCCCTGTATTAATACTTAAAGGTGAGAAAAAAGCCAGGTTCTGTGAAATGAACTGATGGAAAGAGAAATAATGAGATGTTGTTACATTCATCAAAATGGGATTATGAATTCTGATAACATTTTAGCAAGAGATATTTTACCTCAGCAAACAAGAATAGTAAAGTGTCAGATGTCTGTACTGTCTGGCAAACTGCTGAAGTTGGGACCATCATGTTGAACTGATTTATTCAGAGGCCATAGCATGGGAACAGAAACAAAATGGGGAAAGTACAGTCATGAAGCTGAAGGTGAAGATTGAAATATATGCATCTGACTGTTTGTTAAGACTTAAATTTCAAGTGAATTCCAGAGATTAACACCTTAAATTTTCACTGATTTTTAATACTGTCAATAAAGAATGTGAACTCTACTGTTTAAAATCTATATATCTGAAGTTCATAACATCTTGGATACTTCCTGTCTTTGTGATCTGAATTGGTGGGATAGGTGTGATTCAGTATTAAACTTTCAACCGAATCTCAAAAGGGAACAAAAGAGAACTTCATATTGTTAAACAGAAAATGTTTGTATTTGAATTAGATATTTCAAATTGGTACATGGAATGGATAAACTTTGATCACATACCAGGCAGGTCCACAGGCCCAGATAGGATCACATCAGGAAGGTAGTGATTAATGATCTTGGGTAATTTAGAGACAAGTTCATTACCAACTCAATAAATTTTAAAGCCAGGGGCATCTTATCTAACACTGATAAAACAAAGAAGGAAAATTGGTGGGCTACTGGGAGGAAGCTTGGAGAACATGCCATGAATTAGTAAAACTCAAGAAAATTATATGGAAATATTTAGATTATAGTTCTGTAATAGTTGAAAATAGCTTTGGACAGCAGGAAATGCATATAGTCTGAGAATGCAACAACAGAGAATAATGTTACACATATTGAAGTATTAGTGTTGATGTTCAAAGTCTTTCTTAGAAATTTTATTAATTTGTCACATGTGTAAGAACTGGATATGCAACAAAAGGCCAAACCCAACATAAAGCCTAACCCAATAGCCAATGCAAATCCCTTTGAGTTTAAGCAGCATTTATTCCCTACAGTACTATGAAGGACCTTCTTATAAGTCACTTCTTGAAATTCACAGGATGAATTGAGGTCAAATCTAGAGTTGGAACCCAAATATCTCAGCTGTAGGACCTGTGCTCTGACCATTAATCTATTCACTTTTCTGAGAGCTCCCAAAATAAACCATTCTAAAGAAAATATACCACAATTGAGGAAATCAAACTGATTAAATCACTTCTGACCACGGTCATTTTTTTTTAATTTTTTTTAAACTATTGCAGCATTTAAAAATAATTCTCTACTGTTTGGGTTTTTTTACTGTAATAGTGATAATGTTTGAAATTTGACATGGAGAGGTAGAGAATTTTATTCTGCTAAAGAGTGGAATTATTTTTTATATACCCACAGACCTATAAAATGAGGAAAATCATCATGTTTCACTACATCATGCTGATAAAACTCCATCTTCCACTTTTGTCATCTGCATTTTGGCTTGAAAGTGCTCTCTAAGCTAACAGTGCCTGTTTGGTTTAAGTAGATGCCTAGCTAAATTAAGTTTTAACAATCACTCTGGCTGTTAAACTTTATCTGCATCATGTATGGTATGTTAGTCAAGTAAGAGTTTTGTATGTATGCAATACAATTAAATGTTCCACATGTTACCCACAAATGTTACAATAATGGATTAGATGTTATCTGAGTATCTCTACTGGACCAAGGTTTTCTGACAATTCAGGATGTCAAGTGAGAGAATGCAACTAAAAAATGATTGACAAGTGATCTATCAGCTATTGTCACTTAAATAACATGAAGCCATTTTCATGTGAAGTGAGGAAGTACAAGTTGGGGTTGAGTAGACACAGAAAAAATCTCTTTTACCTTCTTACCCTTTCATGTGTTTTTGTATAAAAGCTTGTCTTGTTTCAAGTTAACTCTATTAATACATCTATTGACAATCTGAGTAATACAACTTTTCTTATACAGATTCAACCTGTATAGGGTCTTGCAAAGTAGATTTGAAGTTAATGCAGATTTTAGAGTAAGAGTAGCCTCCCACAGTGCACTGGAGTGGAATTGAATAGTGCCAGGACTGAAACTGAAAGCACCTGCAGACCCGCTGGATTACATCTGTACTCCAGCATGCATCATTCAGTTCCATAAACTGCTGCTCTGTGCATGTTTGGGTCTCTGTACCTGATGGAAACCTTCCTACATCTAAGAGCAGGACGCAAGCATTGTTACAGTCTTAGAAGAGAAATTTTTACAGCTGAGGTACCCCTCTATCCTCAGTTTAGTGCTTAATATTAAATGCTAATCTTTCTCTGCTGCCAGAAAAGGGTATGATGAAGGAGCACTTGTTGCTGTATTAGGCAACAGTCTTGGCTAATGGAGAAGCACATTTGAGTGTTTTATAAATAATTTATGAAACTCTTTAAAACCTATTTGTGAGAGATACTCACCTTTTCTCAGTCTGCACACTAAAACTCATTCATCATAACTGAGATGGAGGCATGCTGTCCTGCCTTAAGACAGGAAAGCTTTTTCCTTTTTTCTTAAAATCTAATCAGTGCTACTGTCGTATGAGAATGCCCTACAGCTGACCACAGGCTCCTCACAGCTGCTGAAGTAGCAAACCAGTTGTAACATGAACCTTTGCTATCTGTATCAGCAGAATAGAAAAAGACTGATGCTCCACATTTACTAGCTCAGGCCCAGAGACTAGAAAAAAGGAAGAAAGTTTCTAGACCAGTATTTTTAAAGAATCAAAAGGAGATAACAATCCTGTCGGCACTTTGAAAAGAAGCTCCTAATTCCTTTCATCTATTTTGAAAAATTTACTGTCACTGAGCAGTATTTTTTAGTCAGCTACCTGAGGACATACCTGGATATACAATGTTTTGTAAAATAATATTGTTTTTTTGCCTGCCAATGCAGCAGAAGTTCAATATGCAAATTCTCAGTGAAAACTTGATATAGTAGATGTACAAAACTATGCAGAACTGGGCTTCTTGTACTGTTCAAAGCAACAGCCTCCTTAGGTAATTAATCATGAAAGGATTTTTAGCTGTAGACAGGACACCGATGTCAAAAGGAAGACTTGCTTGTCCTTTTATATCTTTTTTCTTCTCATATGTTTCCTGTTCCTTTTTCTATTTTTTTTTTTTTAACCTTGAACAGAAAAATAAAGTTTAGGGCTAAGGACAAAACCAGAGTTATAGCAAAGATGGAAATGTGCATTCTATTTTTATGTGAAGATTGGCTCAGAACTAAAGTGTGTATAATTTGTATATTAATACAAAAATTTATATAGTGTATAAAGTTCACACATGAATACAAACAATAAATAATGCAAGAGCGCGCATATTGTAGAAGACCAAATTCTCCTATGAATGGCACCTGTAAAAAGGATATTGTCTTTAACAATAGAGTTTTTCTAATACTGGTAGACAAAACGAAATCTGGTTGTAGCAGATATTGCTGTAGCAGATATTGCTCAATGACACAGAATTGCCTGGGTATAATATGAACTATGGATGTGCTATGATTTTGATAGTTGCTGATAGTTCTTTAAACCCTGAGATGTGACTGCATCCTAGCTCCTCCTGGAACGAGAGTTTAGCACATGTTCTGTATCTGCTTATCTTGGTTTCTATGAAAGAAGCCCAAAAATAGAGGGGATTCATGGTGCAGACCTCAACCATGGGTCAGTGAACACGACGACTGCAGGATTTGACCATCACAGGAATGATCCCCTGTTAAGAAGTCCTCTGACTTCAATAGAAAGGCCTCTTCCAGTGAGCACCTAAAAAGTCATTATGCTTGTCCTGAATATTGTCTATACTAAACTATATGTTTTCTTGCTATTTTTAAAACAAGTATGAGAGTTCAAGGACCAGTGTACATTATTGATGTTACCTATTAGTCCACAAAATGCTCCATCAAGCACTAAAGGAAGAGTAAAATAGATTAAAAGGAATATTTTTTTTACCATCAACAACATTTTTCACCCCCTTCTCTTTCTTGTAATCCAAGTACTGCTGCTCTTAGCCTGCAGTAAACTGTTTTCTTGCTTTTCCTGTTTCTTCTGATGATTGTGTCTCTATCTGAATAGCATTAATGACTATCTGCTGAGTGACTTCTCTTCCTCAAGTGTTCTTTCAGCTGTTGTCTCATTCTGTTTACCATATTCAAAATGCTGCATTCAAATAATATTTACTGCAGCAGCAAATAAAACCACTAAAAAATGAACATGTTTTTGCTATTCTTAGATAACATTTCCTACATTAATGTTACAGGAATTTTAAAACAATGAGTACTGACACCACCTGGAATGACAAGCAACTAGTTCAAATAAAAATTAAGGCACACCTTAAAAGGTCATCTTGTGCTTTTTTGATTTTTTTTTTTAATTTTTATTTTTTAGGAAACAATTGTTCACCTTTTATTTACCAGAAAGAAAAATTAATAAGTATTGTAATAAGTATTGGATTTTTTTAAACAAAATAACCAGACTTTCTAGTGTGGTGAATATTCAAAGCAGTCAGCTTTTGACTAAAGAACCATAACAAAAGGATACAACAATACATACAGTATTGCCCTTTATGAATAACTTTGACAATGCTGACAGACGAAAGCTTAGGTGAAAAATAAAAAATTCAAATGGCTTATATTGGCACTCCTTTATTTATCCAAAGAAAACTAAATACAGCCTTTTAGTGAAAACTTTTCACAGTTGCCAGTTCTGACTATGCAGTGAAAAGGATTACTTATGACCAAAAAGTCATAATTTTATAAAGTTAGATTTTTCAACTCAGAATCAAATTTGTGTGTTTTGCTTTGACCTTATAAGAGCAAAAGTTATGATAAAGATTTTATCAGATTAAAGAAAGAGGAAATTTGGCTATTGGATCTGAAATATTCTAGTAAATTTAAGGTAATTATACCAATTTTATCAAAGTGAATGATCACATTTTTAGATAGATTATTTCTGAAAGTTTAGAAGAGTTTTGCTTTTGTTCTTCTGTTTGTCCACAAAATTAAAAGGAAATGTAATGGTATAGCTATGTTATTTTTACAGTAACAGAAAATGGAAGGATCTGCATTCCAAGAATTCCTGTTAAAAGGATACATTTAACAGTATGAAAGGCAACATTTTTTTTACTGAATTCATACATTCATCAGTTCTTTATTTGGATCCATCAATAGCTTATTTGGGGAAATGAGGTGTGAAATTGTTCTCCACTGTTGTTTTGCAAGTTCCCTAAAAATGTGATAAAACTAAGTTTTAAGGAAAGAGCCTACTATTTGTTTGGATTTTGTAAGAATGTATATGTTAACTATAAAATGATCTTTGAAGTAAATGTCTGGAAGCATTGTACTTATGCACTCAAACTGCTGGAACTTCAACATAAATCTTATACTACTTGACATAGATTTCTATACTGTAGCTTCACTTTCTTGATCTGTATTGAAGTACTTATCCAACAATATTTTCTCTGTGCTGAATATAACCCCAAGGAATAATAACTAATTTTTAGACAGAACAAATATTTTTATTTGGATGAATCTATTTTTTACATCAGAGTGTTTGTATGCTATGTGTAGTTTAGAAAGTGATGTAGCTAATCCCCATTAGTTGTGTATTTTAAGAAATTACTCCTTCAGAAAATTAAAACTGAGATAATTTTTCTCAGTATATTTTCTGAGAATCAAGTAATGTAAACCGACTCTCTGAGGACCAAGTAAACCCACTTCAGCTTGGATGAAATTATTTCCTTGCTGAGGAAATAGGTCTTCCTTTTTCTTTGTTGTTCCTGCAAAGACTGATGTGTTGTAAAATATTTGAGCCCAAATAGTTTGCAGAAGTATTTGAACAAAAAATTCATTTACCTTCTGCAGAACTGTGTCTACTCAAATCAATGTAAAATATAGCTAGTTTCTGGATGTCATTTGTATCTAATCCACACAGATATTGAATCCATCCAAATGTTTCTTAGTGGAACAGTGAACTCTTAATACTGGATTAACATCAGTTTCCTAGAGTAATCTAGAAGCAGTTCATAGACAAAAATTATTCTACTTAAAGGGAATGTGTTTGAGGTCACATCAGTCCCAGGTGTTGGAATAACACAAGAGCTATGTGAAGTTGCAATAAAACTAACTTTCTGGCTATGAGCCAATGGCAAGAGTGTACCCTGATGCAAAAAAGCCACTTTGGTACCATTTTCTTCACCTGTACCCACCCTCCTTGGTGATAGCAGAAGCACAATTTCACTGATTCTGTATGTTCAACTACAAGGTCAGAACTACATGTTGTGCAAATGAGTCACAATGTAAGAGGAGACTACAAGAAGTGTGCTAAAACTGGTAAGCAGTTGCTAGTGTCTGTAGGAGAGAAGGGTGCTTAGTATCTCACCTACAAAGTCCAATCTTAGAGGACTAGATTGTAAGCGAAATTTAGGAGCTCTATTTATCCTATCTGGTAGTGCTTCACTAATTGAATAAATTGTGATTCTTTTACTTCAGAAGTGATGAAAAACAGAAATAAAAAATTTCTCCCAGCTGTTGCTCATCAGCTACCTACAATACGTCTTATCCAGTGTTAGTTGAATCATAAGAGTTACACTATGCCATACTTAAAGAAGTTTGAATTGTGTAAAAACATGTATTTAATTGGAAAAAAAAAATTCAAATCTTTATTCTGTTTTAAGTAGTTTCACTTTCACATCTTTGTTTCCCTTTGGACTTGCTTTCAGCATTTATCCCTGTCAATGAGCATATTTTGGTTTATGTATGGAATATAGGGCATGGTATCCCTATGATAGCACTGAAGCATGGGTGCAAATTTCTGAAGTTCTGCATTGTCTTGCACATGAAAAGAGAAATAAAAAATATAAGGACAATTTAATTTCTAGACTACTACTTATAGAAATGGGAATTGACATTCCTGAATTAAAATATGTGTAGCTCTTGTTCCCTACATGCGTATAACTCTTGTCCCCTGCACTCAGCAAAAAATAATTCAGTCTGGAACACATACAAAAAAAAAGACTGACTGAAGTGGGAGGAGGGATTGAGAAAATTTCTAACATTTAGCTTAGTGATATGAAAACTGAGGTGACAACTAGAATAATTGCTGTCAGTAAACTCAATGAGGAAGAAAGCACTAGGGAGTGATCTAAGAAATATTGTTGGCATGAGAAATAATGATTATAGATGGCCATAAGGAAGTTAAGGATACAAATAGAAAGCTTAGATGTTTTTAGAGTGAATATGATGTTGATGTCTGTACATGGTGTTTGGTGCACTTATTAAATGAATATTTACCTAGAATATTAGACAACTATGTTCAGTCACCCAGGGGACTGTTTTAGTTCTATGATCCTACTTCCTGTTCAAAATAATTTATGCACTGAAAACTATGATTTTCTTGTGCTTTCCTGCCACTAGAAGAGTTGACATCAATTCTCTGAAACTGGACTTTAGCACTTCAGTTTTATGCGGAGTGCTGGTTCCTTATTGAAGAACATGTTAAGAGTCTTGAATTTGGAGGATGTTATCTCCTAAAGAATATGGAGAATATAATTAATTTTAATGCATCTGGAAACTAAGTATAGTCTCTGACAGGATCATTGTCCTTAATACATTTTGATACTATTGCATACAGACCAGGTATGTTCCTTCTGAACCTATCTATGACTTGAACATTACATTACATTAACCCATTTGGTTCCAAGGACTGACAATCCATTTTGCCAGAGAAACCTCACTGATTTATAATCTCTTGTATGAACCAAATCTATTCTTTTTAAAAATTACCTTACTTTCACTTCTGTTCATTCCAAATTAAATATTCTGAATTACACATCACTGTATTCCTTAAATCCTGCGTTAGTCTGACACACTCATGCCTTTGATAGCAAAAATGTATTGTCAATTTTGAAATGATTTTGCAAGTCTAAAAAATACGTTCCTCTACATCACCAACAAAATGCATAAGGTACTCACTGATTTACATGAAGATAAATTAATCAATCCCACAGATTTTGATATCTACTTGCTTCTAAAGTAATGATGTGTTTGCTCCTAGAGCCCTAAGTTTCTTCCCACTTCCTGATTTTGGATATCTGAGGACCTGGTTGTAAACCTTCACTATGTAATAGCTTTGTTACAGTTTCTGTGTCATAATAACCTCCCTTAATATTGACCGTAGTCTTGTCACTCATCATAACTATTGGATGGACAAGTGTTTTGATAAGGTTATATCCTCCTCTGAGTCCAATATTTTCTTTAATGGAAATGACACGTTGCATGGTTCTCAGTTATTTGCAATAAGCTTTTCAGGTCTGAATTTAGTATCCAGTTCTCCTTTCAGGGTTGCACTATCCTGAATGCTGCCTTAACCAAAACAGGGATGCCAGAAAACAGCCACATAAGCACAAAGTAATTCTACTGAGGACACACTTTCAGTTTTGAAAATGAAGAAAACAAGCTGATAGTTTGTGGAAATCCCTAGATTTCCTCACCTGATTCCACAATTCTTCCACTCTCTTAAGAGTGACTAGAAAAATCTGCTTTGTCTAATTCAGTTTGGGTTTTTTTCCAGATATGACAATCTAGTAAGGAACAGAGGTGTCTTTTTGGTTTCTTTGACTCAAATTTGCCAGTGTACAATGAAATTTTCAGAAGATGCCTTTTGGTCTACCTTGTTTTGTGAACAGGGTACCCAGGTAGTGCTGTCTGTTATAAAACAGTAAGATCTGTTTTCAGTTGTACTTTGTGAGGTGAAAAGCTTACCAGCATGCTGCTTCTAGTGTTGGTCTCTGCTCATGGACTATATACATGTGGGTAATAAGCATTTTCATGTAGGTTGCAAGTCTGGTATGTTCTTCAGTTTCTACTATTATCTTTATGAAAATGCTCATGACCACATGTGCTCATGAGCACAGTGCAAGCATCTCAGCTTTAGAAGCACTTAGCTGTCTATCTCACATTCTGCTCATTCAGCTGGGATGTGGGATACAACAGCTAATTGTGCCCCTATTCCTCTGCTTCTGGCCAGGACTAAGTTGCTTATCAGTGGTCTGTTTTCTTGTCTTTAAGTTCACAGTTTTTATTTGAATAATAAAACTCTTCTTTTGGAAGAATAAACAAGACTCCCTAATTTATTTTGAATGTTTGCACAAGGAAAAAGAATTATCTTACTCTACTGTAAAAATGCAGAATTGTTATTTCCTTTATTGATGCCTATGATTGTAGAATTCTCCCCTATTTCAGTTATTTGTTATAAAGTTATCTTGGAAATACTTTTTAAACCTTCATTCATCAGAATGCCTCTGATCAATAGCATTTAGGTTAAGCCAGGTAGCTTGAAGATTTTTCAGAAATGAGGCTTGTTTAGAAAATACCTTAAAACATGTTACTTGTTGCTAGCTGAATAATTTAGATGAAAAACTAGATTTGGACTGTGTTCATAATCAAGATTTTTCAATCCAAAAAATGCTCTTTTCTGATGTGCATTTGAGCTGCTACAAGAACAGGAAATTGTTTTTACTTTATATGCATATCAAAAACCTGAAAAGCCAGAATATATCAATGTTGGAGAAGGAAGCGAGTCAAAATAAGCAACTCATCTACACCTAAATTTACTGGTTTGTCACACTGAACTTGAAGCCAGAATGGAAATTGCATGTCTCCTGTTATGAAAATGCTTTAGATTACTAAAGCTGTATTAATATTTCTGTTGTTATGTTGAAGTGTTCCTCTCGCAACTTCAGTGTTGCTCTGCCAATGTGGGCATGCAGAGAGAGGATGTGCATGAACATTCTGCTCTTAGTGTGGACACTGCAAAATCAAACCTTCAGTGACTTGCCACTGAGGCAAAGACGCTGATATGCAAATAGCCCAAGTTATGGGTTTTCTGGAAAAGCAATTTCATGCACAACAGAGTTCTATTCCCAATACCCAGTTTTGAGCTCATTGCCTGTGTTAGGATCAGGAGTGAACCAACAGCTGACTTCTATTGCAAGACTTGATATTACCTGAGTAATTGGCAAAATTTTGCAATAAAATCGCAACTGCAGCAATACTGCTGCTTAGCTCTTGTTCAAGGTATTCTTTTCCCAAGGCTTTATTTAAAAATGAAATTCTTTATCATATATTAAAGTTTTGTTTTGGAAAATGTTTTTTAAAACAGGCATCTCTGAGATCAGACCTGACAACAGTGAGAAAAAAAAACACTGCACACTTACAATCATTTCTGAAAGTAGCAATGGCAGGTTTCCAGCACAATGGGTATTAGAGCTGAATTGTTTCCATTTCCTCCAGAATTCCATTTGTGTGTCTTTTCAAGTTGGTCTCAGTGAAGAAGGATGACCTAGATGGAGGTGACTTACTGCATACTAGACAGAAGACTGCAGAAAAGAATCGCTTCAAGTATTCCCATGCACTGCTACGTTCTTAATCAGCTGTATCAGAGCAATGTCTGAGTGAAACAAAACATACAAGTAATGTCTTTTGGTGAGCATTTCCATCTTTGCAGGAAAGAAAGGATCAGATTTCCCTGTAGAGCAAAAGCTAAGTTGATTTGTCTACTTGAACTGTTAATTATTGCATTTTCAAAAGTTTAGTTTTCTTGTAACTTTAAATTGAGAAAATTCATATTTTAAGCCTTAAAAAGAAATAAAATAAAAAGAGAGATTTATTACCTCTAACATTCTTGCAGGGTTTAAATCAAATGTTTAAATCAAAGATCTGCGCCTGCATTCCTTCCATAGATTTCATGTGGTTATTATTAAAGATCTTGGGAAATCTGCCACTCTCTACTCACCAGCACATTAGCAGGTATTTTCTTTTTCAAACCCTCAGGTTAAAAATTGAGCATTAACATTTTAATAAAGTGGCACCCTGGCACAGACAGAACCTTTCTTCAAAAGGTTTCTTTCGTGCGTGTGTAGCTGGGAGGGAGTTGGGAGCTGGGAGTATGTTTAGACAGTTACTCCTTGGTGACTTATGAGTGCTTGTAAGAATAGGATGAGGTAATAGAAGTGGAAGAGGAAGAATGTAAGTTAGAAAAATCAAGCACTTTACTTGAAACTAGTTGAATCCCTTGGTCCTTTAAATTGTTGTTCATTTTCCAAATGACGTTAACTTTATAGCTTTTTTTTTATACAGTCATAGACAATTAATATTCTAGCTTACCTCACATGCAAATATAGTAGCAGTACACTATTTAGTCTGAGTATTACCAGAATTTAGATATGATCCTGGCTGAGAAATGCACTTATTCTGAGTGAACTGCTAGAGTCCTGTACTAGTTTTGGTTCCTCTACTTTCAGAAATACTGTTAGTCCAATCTCAAAACAAGGAACAGTCACAATAGCCTGTGATTTATATCTGTACTCTGCAGGACAAATATTTGTTTCAGAACAGACTTTTTGTGAACTCAAGTCTAAATGAAGAAGTGCATATGTCAAAAGTAGTTCACTGAGCTATCCTAGTTTACCTGCAGTCGGCACAGTATCCTTTGGGAATGAAAAGTTATGAAAGTGTAAAATTCATGATCATTCCAGATTAAACATTTGTTCCAGTATGATGCATGATGTCATAGGGATCCACTTGGATCATTTGTCTTTCAATCTCTTCCCCCACAAATATGTGCTTTGAAAAAGATAAAGCATAATTAGAAACTTCTACCATGAAATGAAATTGATTTTGTTTCTACATTTAATTGAGTCAAATGTTAAGTGTTGTATCATTCACTTGAAGAGAAATTATGGCAGGTGCTTTAGATGGCCAGGGTCATGACACAGATGCCAGCTATTTAGAAAAACAGTAAGTAAGTGAACAATTTTAAAACAATTTTCTAACTGCCTTTCTTGGACAAATTATTTCCTGAATGATTACATGTGCTGAACAAGCTGAAAAATCATAAATAGACAGAAATAGTTGGGGTTTTTTTATTATTATTTCAAGGAAAGTTTCCAAGAAAAAATTTTTCAATAGAAGGAGTATATATGAGGTTAAATTTTGGAAGCATCTGACAGAAGATTTCAGTGAAATAAAAGTGGCTGCTGGTGTCAAATGGGAGCATATAGTTTTGACATAAAAAAGCATGAAGGGGCCAATATATTCTCTAAATCTGTGTGGAAAAGGAATCTCAAAAGCAAGATGGCAAAAACATTGTTGATGTCATATGTGGAAAAGACTTGATGACTGTTTCAGCTGGCAAATCAGGAAATTTGCTCCTAAGTGAACAAACAGGGAGTTGGTGGAAGATATACTAGGTATACTTTTCTTGTACAGGGCAGGAGAAATATTCATGGCAAAGGAAGAATGTGGACTGAAACAAATCAGAGAAGATACTTCCACAGTGAAGCTTGCCAGGTGCCACTCATATGGCACCAGCTGCTTACTGAGAGAGGATCAAAGTCAGTATCAGGTAGGAATGGCCATCAGCTGGTGATGGCTATGACAGGGGAGCCTGCTGTATGCTACATCATTTGTTTTGCTATGGGAAGAAGAAAGAAAGAAAATAGACTTCTTTTTTAAGCCAAGCAAGGGAAAAGGGAAAAAAACCCTATAATATTAGAGGGAAACATAGGGTACCCCACTTGCTCTTTTATAATAATAATCATTATGGCTACCTTATTTTCTGTCATTGGCATTACAATATTATTAATGAGAACAACTTTGGAATATTTTGTACAGACAGTAAAGTAAATGGATTCTGAAAAGTGAAATCGCTAGGTTTTCAAGAAAAGAAAAAAAGTATTGACTAAATTTTCTTGGCAGTAGAATCAAGGCGTTTAGTCAGATCTATTTAAAGAACAGAAGCCTCCTGATTAAACGACAAGTGATGATAGTAGGTAAAATTTAACATTTAACTAGTTCCAAATAAGGCAGACAACTGCTGCTTCTTTGTCACTATACTAATAAAAGTTGTTATTGCAATTGCAGACTTTATAAAATTT
Source organism: Nipponia nippon (assembly GCF_047370975.1). Classification (NCBI taxonomy): domain Eukaryota; kingdom Metazoa; phylum Chordata; class Aves; order Pelecaniformes; family Threskiornithidae; genus Nipponia; species Nipponia nippon. The sequence goes on from NW_028262380.1 coordinate 34,549,355, forward strand.
TCTTACAAGAGGCTTAACATACTAAAATCTATGCTAAAGAAAACAGAAATCAAATTAATGATTCACTGTGATGTTATTGAAGTAGAAATTATGATATGTTTTTCAAGGTTTTGTATAGGTTCTATAACACTATCATGACAATAATACAGGATTTTAGGTGTCAATTGATATGTTCAGATTACACAGGTACTATTAATTATCCTCTAGTAATATTTTGGGAGAGATTCAGTTTGATAACAAAGCCAACAAAACCCAATCATTCAATTTCATGTTTCAGTACCTCATGCAAACACCTTAGAAGGAAAAAAATAATCCTTTTGCAAAACTGAATTGTCAACTGTAATATATGAAGTAACTTATATTTTTTATTTTTTGTTGCTGATTTCAGTTTTTCAAAGCAAGGTCTTATTTTATACTCTTTATAGTTTTAAAATGGAATTAAATAACTTTGATCAGATAAAGCTGTCCGTTTTTCAAGATTCAAGAGAAGAATTGAACTTAAATATTCCTGTCCTGCTAATCAGGACAATCTTCCAGGAAACATTCAGGCCAAAAGAGACACTGAATTCAGATTTCTCATGAAAAGGTCTTTCACTTCTAAGCAATTAAAAGGTTCGCAAAATCTTCCTGGTTTCAATTTTAATCAGCTACTGCTGTGATTGTAGTCAGGCCAATTTTACAGCTGTAAAATGTTTTAAAAAACAATTTTTAAACGCACCTGAGGACTTCGGCAGAACCATGCCTCTTTCCAGGATCCAAATATGGATTTTGTAGGAGAAATGTGCAGGCTTGCTCAGGGTGGGGTTTTACATCTGCAAAGAAGCAGGACTCCAAGTACTTGCAACACTTTGAGTAAGAGAGGGAGAGACGGAGTATGAGAGCAGGCTGTGTAGGAAGCCAAGGGGGAAGAGTTGTGTATGTGTGCTTGTGACATGCATGTTTGGTTAAGGTCAAAATTTCAGGCTGATGTGCTTCAGTTTTATTTAAGTTTTGGTTAGGTGCCTTAGCATGCTACTGGAATTGGCTGTAATCACCATAGTCCTACTTTGGATAATTTCCATATGCAAACACAGAGCTTTGAAGATGTGGTATTTTAGCACAAAAGATTTCATTGTTTCCCTTTGAACAAGACAAGATGCTTACTTGATATAAATAACACAAACAATATGCCTTAGACCATAAAAGAGAGTGACAGCTGTGCAATTAGTAGCCATATAAAAATAAATGTCTATGAGAAGCTGGGGAACATGCATACACGGCTGGTGCCAATCTACATATATCACAGTAATTAACAAGAGTCCCTTGTCTGAATAGTAAATGCAACAAAAGTTTAAACTAGAAAAGTGAAAATTTAGGAATTCTTTAGTGTCATTTGTTTTGAAAAGCGACCGCTTTCAACAGATCACCTGGGTATGTTCAGATTTATAGTGCTCATTCTACTACAGTTAAGTTTTTAGTGCATGTGTAAAAAATATGGTATTTAATCTCATCGTGCTCACATTGTCAGAAGAACCAGAGGTTGCCTTCTCTGCTGGCTTGTATTGCCACAAAACAGTCCAATAGACTACCCAGTTTTTACTTTCATAAATATTAAATCTTCAAAATTGCATAGGTATCAGTCATGACAGATATCAGATTGCTGAAAATGTATCAAATGCAGAAAATGAAAATGCAATATGATAAATTCATACAGGTAAAATAAATTTATAAGGGGGGAGTCTTCTTTAATGGTAGGTTATATTGTTATATGCCAGGATTGATTCTGTGTTCCTCAGAATATAATTTATTAGTGAAATATTGTTGTTCCATCTTTGATGCATAAAACAAGTGAGAAACTATACATGAGGGACACTGCATTGCCACTGCTCAGACTTTTTTTGAAATGAAATTTCACTTTTTTGTCTTTCTGGTAAGGTAACAATAGCTAAGATAGGTGAAGTAAAAATTCAAATGGAGATCAGTCTTACCAAAACAGAGCCTCTAAAATAACAGTCATCATACATATTAGAATAAAAATTGCAAGTTATTGTAAGTTTAATAATGACTACTGTTTATCCCTGTGACACAGGACTCATAACAAATGCCAGAGAAAATATAAAGCTGTGATTTTCAATATCATCCCACAAGATAAAAAAAAAGGGGAGGGGGAAATTTTCAGAATTAAAGCACTTATAATAAAAAATCTAGTTTCCTAGAGCAATGTTTTTCTACATTTCTTAGTACTGAAAATATCTTCCCTCACTGAGACATTTTAAATATACATAGTGTTAAAGGAGTTAACTGGAGAGAAGCTAAATTTAAAAATTTCCTTCAGTTTTTCTATGCAGATAACTCTTGCTACCTTGGCCTGGACATTTTCATTTTAGAGTCTGTTAATGCAGAAGTTCATATGTTCTTTGCATGAACTGGCCATGGGTTTCTGTTGTTTTGCCTGAAAACTTTGTGTTTCCATGCATGATCTTTTTTAAGAAAAAAACTAGCATGGCATTTGTTGAATGACCACTTGCTTAACTGTGGGCCTCATGTACAGCAAATGAATTCAGTTTCAAGTTTTGCTTTAGTATCACAGTCCTGGACGCAGAGGACCTGAGTTTAGTTTAGGTAATTCCTAGGGCAAACTGAAACTACAATTACTGTCAGTGCTAGCATATTTTAAGCATCACTGCTGTTACCAATAAGAAAACACAGTCTATGTTATACTGTACTTTGAGAATACATTTTGTTTAAATGGTCAAAAAATCCCCTGGAAATTAGTGATGTTTTTATATAATTTTTAAACTTAGTTTCTCATCATACAGTTAACACCTATATTACTTAGTGTGTTTATAACGTTTTTAGTACAAATCATAATTTTCTACAGAACTTTAAATTCTCAGGTACACTTTTTAAGTGATGCTTTGATCAGAACAACTTCTATCAAGGACTGAATTCATTAACTACGGGGTGTCTGAAGATGTGTCAGTAGACTTGAGTATGCCTTTTCCATCTGACCACACACGCAGTTGTACTTTTAGGGAAATGCTTTCAAGACAAAATATTTGTAAGGAGCATTTGTTTTTCTTCTTCCTGCCCCTGAGCCAAACACTCTCAGAAGCTGTTAAAAAAATGTGAGCACTCACTCTGACTTCATCCTAATCAACTTCAAATACAAATGACTGAGGCTGCAGACTTTCTCAAGCAGAAAGAAAATTGCTACAAAAATCCCCACTGCTCTTTCAGCAATACCACTGAACGAAAAAGAATAAATTGCATGGACATTAAATACACTTTGCAGAATACTTTGTTTATTTGTACAGTTCAGTAGTCTCTAGACAATTCAGAGTTTTTACTTGTGTGATTAACCTATTGACCTCACACAAAAAAATATACAAACAATACATATCTCTTACTAGTTACCTGTTTCAATGAATGTGAATATTGATTTTGTTGTCTGAAATGCTGCACAAAAATAGTTTTCAAATTAAAGGAAAAAAAAATAAAGATATCTGACAAGCAGCCAGGAAATCCTTCTCTATGGTCCTCCCATTAGCTGCCCTCCTGCTTCAGTTTTTAATGAAACTTTGATTTTGACAGATTTTGGCAATCACAAGTGCATATATTTGAAAGAAACGAAACTTCTTTATTAATAGGCCTAAACCATAAACACAGATATGAAGCATTTTAAATATGTGAATGGCTCAAGTCTTCATGCCAGCTCCATGCCTTTGAAGTTTTCAGGTTTATCAGAGAACTAACCTTCGAGATTACACTGGTCGTTTTACAGCTGAGGTCATAATATACTTAAACATTGATTTTTATATTTCTTCATCAAGAAGGCAGTAAAATCAGAGAAACCTTGGCTAATTAGGCCATGTTCTCCCATGCATTTTTGTACAGCATAGTTATTTCTCAAGGCTGTTACTAAATATTTAGATGTTGCATGATTCTGAAACAACACTGTCGATGAACACAAAAACTAAGTTGTTGACAGCTTCGGCTTGTTGTTAGCCATACTGTTGTCTCCTGGCAGTGGGTTAACTCTTTGCCAGCATGGACATCTCTTCAGTGCTTGTGCAGTTTTCTGATTATCTCTCTGGGGGACAGCTGGGTTTATACTTTTGGACATGGTAAAGACAATATTTCTGCCTCTGTAAGGCCGGAAATCTACCACCCAAAACTGTAATGACAGGTGAAGGTAAGAAAAGACATTCATGCTTTTGTTGGCCCTCTTGTCCGTTGAAATGGTTGTATCATTTCTGAAATGACTGGTTATCTTGGATTGAGATAAATATAACATTTATGATATGTGTGTACTCTCAGATAGCCCTAATGCAAAAAGGTTAAGTAAATGAAATTATGTGATGACAGATGCCCTTATTTCAATTAATTGACTACTTCAAAGGAATTTGCAGCACTAAGTTCCCAAAATTGTTCTGTATGTTGCTATCAGAACTACTAGCCCTTAACTAATAGAAGAGCTTAGGAGAATGGTACTCAATGATTTGTTTTGCCATGTGGACTGCAATTTACTAAAAAGTACTCTCTCAGGGATCCTCTGTTCTCTTGTTAATAACATTTCTCTAAATTGCTTGAAAAACTTGCTTACATAGGAGAAAAAAAAAAAAAAGGAAAGCAATTTTATTCTCATTTCTTTTTGTTGCTGCTAAATCCCATGTAAAAGCCAAAGACTAAGACCTGGAAGAAATTAACCTTTTAGTCGAGCTTAGCAGCAGAATTTTGCACCTAAAGAGACAGAAACATGCTTATCTGACTGGTCTTAGCAGTTTGAACATTGTGGTATCAATGCTATGGGGTTTTTTTAAGCCCTTAATGATTTTCTTTTTTCATAAATATTAAAATAATACTTCATCAGTGTTGGAAATGAAGTATGAAACAATCACTAGTGGTAGTTTTGTGTGACAAAGCACCTTCATTTTTTTCCCCATGTTTTGAAATCTTCACGATAAATCTGAGCAGCCTGTTGAAGCCATCGTTCCTGCATTTTAACTGTGAGGCTGTAGTCAGCCCGTTGGTCTCCCTGAGTGGGGCAAGAGCTGCTTATTACTTCCATGAAAGACCCATGAGAGAAATGTCACCATGCAGGGATGCTTGTGGGAGCGGTGTATTTATAGATGCCTGTATTGATATTGTCTTTCTAAGAAGCATAGGAATTATTATGGCTATAAAGGAAACAGAGCTATTCTTAGCCCTTGACAATCTTTCATCAGCTACAGGTATCTACTGACTAATGCAATGGGGCAAGGGAGGTGGCTGACATCCCTTTGCTCCTTTGCTATCACTTGCACAGTTACAGGGGTCAGATGGAATTGCAGCATACAGCATGTCTGGCCTGTGATGTAGCCCTGCTAAGCGCTGGTTTTAGTGCAAACACTGTGACATGGTTCAGCTACAAGAACTAAAACTGCTTGGTTTGATTTCGAGCTCATCTACAAACTTTTTCCTAGCTTTGGCAAGTTTGTTGTTGTTCCCTTTCCTTAGCTGGGAAGTGAGGCTAACACTTGTACCAAGCGTGCTGAAGACAGTTGCCTGTACTTGTGAAGTTTTTTCATCCTCTGTAATAAAAGATCCAATAAAAATGTATGGTTTAATATAAATTCTTGCAAGTGTATGTATATATCAACACATTTCCGAAAATGAAATTATGCAAAGCCTGGACTAGTTACAGTAGCTTTTCAGGTTGTGTAATTGCTTTAACTATGGCAGGGGTTGCTTTCTCCTGTGCTTTTTAAACAGATTTTAAATAACTAGACCTCTGGAAATTATCTTTCAGAGTATGTGTGGGAGGGGAGATGTATATTTAAGCAACTGAATGAAATGGCCAATATTTTCTAATAATACCTTTGACCCACCCTCTGGGGAAGACATATTGCCTTTTAGGTGAGTGATTTTACCTGCCAGTCATGCAGATGTGGTTCAACAACTGATCTCCCTCCTCAACACCCAAGCCATGTGGTGATCTGAATTTGGTGCCCACTGAAAGCAGAATTACAAAACTCAAGCTGCCTCTAAAAAAAGCTGACTCTGTGGCGAGGAGGGAATAACTAGAATGTAAGGGAGGAGGGAAAGTTTGTGCTTGAAAAGGCCACAACATTTAAATGTTACAAAGAGGGCAACCAAAACAAGAGAAAAAACTATAAGAAACAATCCAACAGTTATAAAATGACAGGTCCCAACTCTCCAACAGTCAGCTGCTATTGAGTGATTAAACATAAAATAGATATATAAGAAAAATACATTGCTATTTTATAGGTATATACTATGCACAACTCTATAACACATCCAACCTAAAGTTTTCTCAGATATAAAGCAATGAAATTAAAGTCTCAGCAAAGCTGATACATTCAACTTAAAAGGTTAGAGGACTGATTCACAATGTTAGCAGATTTGTTGCTAGTTTTGCTCTTCAGGATTTGAAAAAAGAACTTATGTCTGAAGAGTCAGGATAGATTTTAAATAGTATTTTGTATTTATATTTAAACAACCTTTTCCCAATAGCCTTTGGATATTTTTTTAACACCTAATTTCCAAGCATGTATTCAGCACTTATCCTGAAAGTAGAATTTCTAGGAAGCTTCTAATTCTCTTACTAACAGGTTCTGTAGGGAAAAAAAAAAACAGCACAAATCAATACACTTCAAAATTTACAGCATGTTTTAAAATCAATAGAATGTTTCTAAAACCTCTGGAGGTTTTGGAGCAGTTTTTGGGGGTCTGGGAGGACAGGGAGGGAAGGGGTCTGTTTGTTTGGGTTTGGGTTTGTTTTGGGTTGTTGGTTTGCTGTTTTTTTTTCCACAAAACAGAGAAAAAAAAACAACCTAGGATTGTTTTACACTGAAAATATGATATTCATTTGGAAATTGGCAATAGATTAATATACAACTGAGCACCACAACGAGATAAATAAAGGTAGCTTATGAGGGAAGCCAAGTCTGTGATTCATTGTGAGTAATAGAGAGCTAATTTTGCTGGACTGAGAGATATTGTGCTTGAAAAGTCAAGGTTGCTTCCAGAGGATTTGGGAGTACAGCAGCAATGTACCCTGTTACACACTTTTGAGATGTTTATTTGCCTCATGCAGCTAGTCAGCCCTAATACCTTGGGAATTAGAGAGGAATGAAGTTGGTCTACTATCTGTGTCACTTCTTGAAACAACAGCCAACTAAGCACTATTTTTCCCCAGCTCTTCACAAGAGTACAGTCCAAATTGGTCCCTAATCTGGCCTATCAGAACATAATTTTACAGGACTAGCTCAGCACACCTTAAGAACTACTTTGACTTTGCTTTTCCTTTGCTGAACATTGTAGAGGCTTTGAATATCTAAAACCTGGTGAGGTTCATGGGACTATGGCACTCCAGGACAAAGGAAGCTTCTCTGTGGGTATAGATTTGTCTAAACTCAACTGCCCTGAATATTTAAGTAAAGATGTGTATACAAGGACTGGTTCTGACATAAATGTGAGAACTAAATGTGTAATGGGACATACAAATCAGCCGGTTTTATTATGCACTGGACTGAGAAGTGCTCTAGTCAAGGCAAGCAGGATGGTATGATAATGCCCTGATGTGCTGGTACCATGTTGACGTAAGATCTGGCACATCATCACTCTGCCAACTCATGCACCTTCTTTACATGGTGGAGATCTAGCCTCTTAGACTACAGATGGAAACTAAAGTTCAGTTGCTCTCTTATATATCAAGTTCATCTATACATATTAAATTTCTCACCAGTTTTAAATCTAACGTATATGTGCTTCACCTTCTGTGGGATTGACCCACGTCAGTTTTCTGTGAGATTATGCTAAATTATATCAATACGATAAAGCTGAAAGAAAGCAAAAGCAATACAATGAAACTCAAAATACAAATAATAGAACTCATTGATTATATTATATTAAAGTTGGGATATTAGAAATAAACTTACCATTGTTCTGTAATGTCATGAAGCTATAATAATAAATGTCATTTAACTAAAATAATAACCGTTACCTAATACACAGGCTTATACAATTATTAAAAGTAGAGATGCACAAATTGCGTTAGCATCATAAACTTGCTATGAGTTAAGCTTCTATATTAAGCTTCAGTAGTGCTTTGCTTTTACAGAACTGAAACCAGGATTACATATAGACATGAATTTAAAATATAAAATAATAAGGTTAATAATAATAATAAGACTTGGATAAATTGTCCCAGGCTTTTGGCTGCCTGCACTACTGTAATGTTTTTGGTTTTAGTAACAAATATCCTTTACCTAAATATGGTGACATTGTGCAATTTTATAGCAGTTATTCTTTGGCAATTAGTACTCTGTTTTGGCTTTAATCTTTCCGAAGGTCATACTCATGTTTTTCAGAGAAGCAAAAGCATATTTTCACTATGTTACAAAATGTAGAAAGGAACAAGTTGGGTAAAAATAAATCTCCCAAAGGCATAATTTCTAGACAATTATTATAGTTCATATTTAAAGAAAACATCATACGAAAAAGTCTAATTTAAGGGAATGAAAGATAATTGTGAAGATGAACAACACATTAGACAGGAGGAGGAATCACAAAGGATGACAAATTCAGAAGGACTGATGTCTTTATAGCCTTCTCCAAGGATGCAGAGCAAGACTGGTTGTCATTTGCTAACTGTCACTGTGAGAGGAGTATCTTTTAAAGTTGAAGGAGAGCTTAACAAGAAAGGATTAAGACAGAACTCTAATTTAACAATATCTTCCTTTCTCACACACATGATTCATGTTCTTAATTAATGCCAATTAGAGTTGAACTCAGCACTATACAGCAATTAATGTTTCTTTTTGGAATTGCAGAGTGTTATATCTAAGTGCACATAAGGACATGCCTACTGTTTATGAATAATACTATGTTGAAAGGTAATTTTTTAATGTCAGTGTCAGCATTTCCTGCCCTAAGCGTATTTTCAGAAGCAACATATCAGACGCTTTCTACGATCATGCTAGTATTGACCTTATGCAAGAATATTAATACTTTTACAAAACCTTGAATTCCTTTTTTCTTAGCATAATGTGCATGTTCACATAAAAAAGTTTGTAAGGCTTCTCATTCTTGATAATCTGAGAATCTGCTGGTGAAAACCTTTATCAAAATTACTCATCTATGGGTCACTTCCAGTACTTGTTGCACTGATCCAGAGCTTGGATACCATACTTTAACTTGACTGAACTTTCATTCTCAGAAAAGTACTTAAAAGGTGACTAAAAAGAGAATGGAGGCTCTCTCTTCACAAGGAGTCACATGGAGAAGACAAGAGGCAACAGGTACAAGTTGCACAGGGAGGAGTTTTAGCTCGACACAAGAAAGAAATTTTTTACAGTGAGAACACTCATTTACTGGAATAACCTTCCCAGGGACATGGCAGAGTCCCCATAACTGGAGGTTTTCAAGGTGTAATTGGCCAAGGTGCTAGATAGTCACATCTAGGCTCCCTTTCCCATGAAAGGCTGGACCAGATGATCTTTTGAGGTCCCTTCTAACCTGGGCTATTCTATGATTATATTAATACTTACAGGGTAGGTTGCTTTCCATCTTATGCTGTTGATGTTGAAAGTCTTCTGAACTCTTTCCTCCTTGGAGTGTCATGTCCAGTGTACCACCTCCATGCCAGACTGGTTATGACGATGAGGTATTTGGTAGATAGAAGTGAGAGACTCCCTGAATCAGCCACAAGCCATTAGGCTCAAGCTGGTAAGCCCTGTTGGGCTGCTGTTACACGTACGTTTTTGATCAGCTCGTATTTGACACAGTTCAGTCATGTCAGTCTGCAAAAGACCACGCAGACAAGTCCTCTGAGCCTTTCAATATGCTTGAATGGAAGAGAATTGTATTTTTCAAAGTTGTAGAAAACATGACAAAAATTGAGATTTGAGCTGATAAATGCCTAGATGAGAGATTTCACTGCCTGGATGGCAACGGAAGACAAATATCATAGATGTGCAAACTACTCGGATGTGCTGACTCAGATACAAACTGGATTTTCAGATTACACTTAGGGTATCATTTGGATTGTGGGTATTGATGGAAGGTGTTTCCTGTAAAAGTAAAAAATGAGAAAATGTGTATCAATTAGGAGTACATCTGTTTTGTCATCTGCAGAAAGGTGACATGAGACTTAATACTTATGTCAGAAGAAGAAAACCAGTGAGAGACCAATGCAACTGCTGCAAAGCTTTGAATGATGAATAAAAATATAGTTCAGAAGATGCCCCAAAAAAACTAGCAGGGGTGTTCAAAAAGAATTAAGAGACAACAGCATTAGTCAGTGGATAAGATTTCAGGAAGGGGACCATTGCCAAAGGCACCTGACTTAGTGAGAAGTATGGTTCTGAGTTTTGGGTTACCAGAGGTTACTACAGACTTGATCAAGAACAGCCTAGGGGAGTATAAAGGGTAAAACTAGCCTGGAAATTGTTGACATGGATCCGGAACAGAGAAAAACTACTCAGTGCTAAAACATATTCACTGAAATTAGAGCTGAAAATGAAAAAAAAATCAGTGAAATGTGTTTGCCTGTTCTGTTTAAGATAAGATAGACTACATTATGGTTTTGCATAGGTAAGTAAAGTAGTAGGAGCAAATCAGAGCTTAAATAGAAGAAAAGGGTAGCCAGCAGTATTCCTCCCCACATCTCCTGGAACAGGTCCCAACAGTGTAAATTATCATACTGCCATTAGCTTCAATGTTGTCTTCATTTTTTAAGTGTCCCGAGGGACTTCTAAACCGATGAAGGCTTATGGCTGTACAGGAAACTAGCTTTGTAATTTCTATTTTGGTCTTAGCTGAATGCTGGAAATCTGATCAAGGAGTAAACAAGAATGTTTGAAAACACCATGATTAGTATTCCTGTATGTTGCATAACATCTTATTACAGTCTGTGGGGTTGGGATTTTTTTTTCATTTCTAGCATGATTCATAGTTTGCTTCAGCGAATCAAAAAAAACCTCCACAAACCACATAAAAAAGTATAAATCCTTCAAAGAAATGTATTTCAAGAAAGCCAGGTGCACTGGATACAGATCCAATTTTCAGCACGTACTGAGTACTACAAATGAGAGCACAAGAATTAACATGGTATAGATAGCAAAAGTTAAATATGCATAACAACCACAAAATAAGTTTATGGAGGATTCAGTAGCAAATTGGAGTATGGAAAGAAAAGTAGCAACAATTGTTCATATGCTGACAGTTAATGAAACGAAAATAATTCAACTTTGAGGGAAACCTCATAGTACTATAGATTTTTCTGTGAATATTTTCCATTCTCCCAAGAAGCCATACCTCTCCTTTCTTTCTATGTCCACCACTGTGTCCTCTACACAGAGATCCTTTTTCTATTATTCTCTATTTCTATGATTGCTCTGAATAAAACTTTTTTCAGCTTTCTCTGTCACTTCATAAATATGATAAAAAAAGGAAATAATAGCTTTGATGAAATGAAAGAGAAAACCAGTAGTCCTGCCACCATGCACCAATGTGAAGAACCTGACTTGGTCTTCTCAATAGCCACCCTGTAGGTACTGGGGGGCTGCTCTTATAGCCCCCATGAAGCCATCCCTTCTCTAAGCCAAACAAGCCCCAGTCTTGCAGCCTCTTCTCACAGGGTGAGTGTTTCAGCCCCGATCAGCTTCATCCCCTCAACTCACTCCCTTTTATTGATATCTTTCTTGCATTGCGGGGCCCAAAGCTGGACACAGTACTTTATATGTGGTCTAACACACACATCAGAGCTGGAAACTCAGATTTATGTAGGAATAGATCTTTTTCAAAGAGAAGCACTAGGTGCTTCATTTGCAAAATCTGTGTTAATGGTTCATTTTTGTAACATTTATAAATACTTGGTGTTACGGAGGAATGTTACAGGAGATTGCCTAATATTTACTCATATCTTGCTCATTCATATCAATCCCAGTAATATCAAGAGCACAAAGAACTTGATAAATACATGCGTACATGTAAAATGAAGTTTCTTCTTGTTTGGAAATGCATTTTTTCTACTTGACATATCCAGAAAGAGAACTGTTGAACCATTCTGTTAAATAGCTTTACATATAGTTGCCTTGTTTGTTGAAATATGATTCATTGTAACTTCATAGAATGCAACTGGATGTGATTAATTATATTTTAATATCCTGTATTAGTTCATTTATAAAATACATACATTTAAAAGAAGTTATGATAGACTCCTGATTTAACTAAGCCTTATCTTTTATGAAAAAAGACATAGGAAATACTTTATAGGATAAATTCTTCCTAAAGATGTATACATTCCTCACTGTAAGGGGTGCTATTGCATATATGTGAGGTCAGACTTTGGTGTCAGTGGTACACTAAATTTTTGAAAGCTAAGTAAATATATGTGTATATATTTATGTGTATATATGTAAACACATATGTGTATGGTTTTGGACCTCTTATACTCATCACAGATGAAATCAGTGGCTTGACACTTTGATTTTCATGTTCAACTTTCATAAATTCAGATCCTTTAGGCAGAGAATGAATACAATGCTCTACATTAGATAGTTTGCTTATAAACAAAGACTCCAGAGACTTTCAGTCAGAGAACACATAATGAAGCAAGCTAGCAAATAGACTACATTACAACATAATGCATTTGAGGATATACAGGTGGCAGTTCAGGCAGGAATGATCAGTGTATCTGCATGGATGCCCATCCTCAAAGGCAAATCAGCAGGGTGCCGCCTTTGGTGGCACTGTTTTCAAAAACACCAGCTTCAGGGCAATGACATGACCTATTTCACAGTCCATGATATGAGCCATTCATCCTTTCATATACCTGGCATACAGCTGTATATGCCTTGTGTGTGACAAACGGAAATATATTCCTTTTCTGAAAACAATTTCACAGTCAGTCCAGTACCTGTGTTAAGAAACACAGAGTTTCTTGCAAGAGTTTCTTTGCACAGGATGGTTCTTCCTGCTGTAATGGTCAGTATGACAGAAACAAGTCTTCTACGAGAATGAAAAGAGAAGGGAGGAAGGAAATTCAGAAAGACTCTAAGGAGCAGGAAGAGATAAAAGGAGAGATGTAGGCAGAAGTAATGTTTAAAACACCTGAAAGAGTGAAAGAGGTCTCTGTACTTCTTACAGAAAAAAAAAAAAAATATAAGCAGCACACAGAAAAGAAATATCAGAGCTTGAACAGATGATTAGCAAGGTAAACAAGGAACTCACAGATAAGTCATAAGAAAACAAAGTCATATTCTTCTAGCAATCATGTTTTAGGAATATTTTGTTGTTGATTATTTTGTCCTTATTTGTTAAATCAAATGTGGTAACACAAGCCTAAGCCAACTATGCCACTTATCAACATTTCGCACTTGAACAAAGGGAATTTGAAAGCCAAAAGTCTCTGCTGCCTTACCCCTGTAAGAACAAGTTGCTTTGCCCACAGAATATGAAATCTGTGAAACATTTTGTCTGGGCAATATTCTTTCTAGATATATGTGCTTTCCTTTATGTTGTATGTAATTTGCTGTACTACAGGCTGTATCAGAAATGATGAAAAAGTAATAAATTACATACATACAAATAAAACAGATGTTATTCAATGTAGTTAAGATGTGTTGGCCTGATCTTAACTTCACGTGTGTTTCACTTCACTGATAGCTGAAAATAAGAAGGAACAAGGTGACATGCCTCATGCTGAAAGTTGCTTGCTTGATGATCTTTCTTGCCTGGTTGATAGCAAAACTAGTACTCCTTCAGTGTCATCAAAACATGTAGAGTTGTGGTCCTCACTTAGGGCATGAAGGATCGAAGAGAAGTTGCTTAGCTTTCACTTTAAAGACTTCACAAAGTTCATGGCTTCCATCTGGAAAGTTAGCTTTGGGAATGTGAAATGAGGCAGACTCATCACCAGGACTGAGAGTTTATTGCTGATTTTCTGCCTAAAGCTACCTAACAGATAGGAATCCGGAGCTGAATCACCTCAGTTGTTGAATAGATGGAATGGTGCCTGGCTGGAAGCAACAGCAGCTTGATAGCTTGAGACTGTGATTTAGAGAAGTAAAGGAAGAACTAATCCCCTCCCTAACACTGACTTTTACAGTCTGTTTTTTTCAGACTGAGCACTGGAAGTTAGATACATAAATCCAAGAAACCCTGGAGTAAGTGTCTCCTCCTACCTTCCTTACCATTAAGACAGACAGCAGTGCAGTGGCAGGACTTTATTGTAACAGCTATTTCAGTTAACCAGATGTACCAGCTTACTGTGGGCATCTGTGTAGGCTCTGCTGTGAGCTTCTTGCAGAAAGGTATGTTTTGGGGCTTGATGTGATGCATCCCATCCCTCTGTACTGTGTCCCTCACTTTTACAACCAGTCCCATCCCTTTGACATGGTAGAAAGAATAATATATTTTGCAGTGTAAACTTTCTCCATTACAGGGAAAACTTTATTTTGTTGCTTTGTGAATGCAGATCTACTCTAAAGTAAATATTCAATGGATCAAGTAGTGTGAAGATCATGTAATGTAGAATGTGCTACTTGCATTTAGAAATATTTTACTTTCATAGTTACTGAATTACTGACTACTATGATAATGTTTCACAAAACCACTTATAAAACAGCCACGAGGGAAGAGTAGAGAAAAATAAATCCCCAAGCCCTCAGTTAGTTACTCTGACTAACTTTAGTTTATCAGCTCTGCTTACAATGTAACATCTAATACAGGTCCTCTTCTCAAAGAAGAATTTTAGAAATAATGTGCTGAGCCGTCATACCATGTGCCAGCATCCCAATATATGGCAAGAGACTTATGGATTTGCTACGGTCTTTCTTCATTGTATGTAAGCTGTTGGCAACATGCCCAACTAAATAGAATCTAAGATTACTGACATAAATATATTTGGATGGCAGAAACTTTTAATAAAGTAGTTCAGGTTCATTTAAACCAAGAAGATGCTGATATTTTTTTCACTTTTCAAAACACATGGAACAAATGTATTTGAACAGAATTTACCTGTGTGGAACATTATGGACAGCACATTGCTTACATTGAAGTCATTTTATCCATCGGTAATCCCCTTCTGCGTGATACTCACCTGAGTGTGAAAGATTTGTCTTGCTATGATATTAAGAGCTGGACTCTGAACTGATCCTGGTTGCCTGTTTTATTGCTAGCCCAGAGGGGACTGAAAGCATTTGTAAGTATAAAAATTAGTATTTGTTGTCTTTGCCTTCTTCTGCCTCCTGAGATCCCTCTTTTGGACTAAGACAGACATGTCTAGAGGTTAAAAGACATGTGATAGTGGACAAATTGAACTTCAGAATTGAAAGGTCATTTCAAATAAATTTTATATTTCCCCTGTGGTGGTCTGTTGCAAATAAGTCCTGGTCTAATGGCTGCACATGCACTAGCCTTGGGTATAAAAGATTAATAGATTTTTATAGAATCTGAAGCCAGAAGGGACCATTAGATCGTATAGCCTGACTGTCTGTATATCTCAGGTCATTACATTTCACCAAGTTGCCCTTATATTTGGTCTGATAACTTATGTCAAACAGAAGCACGTCTTCCAAAAAGAAAGCCAAACTTGATTGCAAGACATCTAGACGTGCTGAATTTATGTTAATAACGTGTATCAACAACTAATCAGTAGAGGTAGGTGTGATTTTTTTTTATTTTTTTTTCCATCAGGTAATGCCAATCTGATGGTATTGCAGTCATTTGCACTATAAGGTTTATTTCAACCATTTTTTTTTTGAGAAAAAACAGGTATTAGTGTTTTCAAGATGAAAACACATTTCCATTTCACTGACACAAAATAAATAAAAGTATGAACTGAAATAAAGCATGTCAAAAGAACAATCCAGAATTTTGATAGAGGGGAGAAATAATTCTAATTAAAAATGGTTGTTCAGTCTAGACTAGGTTGGAATGAAAACCTTCCAAATATTTTGGAAATATTTTTCATGAAAGCTATTTCCTACTAGGTCTTGTTAGATAGCCAGACACTCTTTCAAAAATAGGAGCTTTTCCCTTCCCACCTCCAATTTTAATTTATCTGCTTTCAGTTTCCATTAAAATCAGTAATGACTTGCATTCCTTGCTTGTGTATCTGCATCTCCACATTTGCCTTACATTAAATGAATTTTATTTGAATGGGTCAGTTTTTCAAATGAGCCATATTACTGTGCAGTTAACTGCATACATCATTTCTTAACATTTCACCAAGCTTGAATAATTTTATAAACACTGATTTTGTATTCATTTCCATATCATTAACAAAAATTTTGAATTATATTTATATCTATACCTACAGAACTTCATGAGGAACTTCAGTTCTATGTTGATTTCTCATCAGTAGTGACTTTTGAGTTCTAACACCCAGTGTTTTCAGTTCTTTTAAGACTGGTCCATCCTTGGAGTCTCCATTCTTGGAGATATACAAAAACCATCTGGACGTGGTCCTAGGCAACTGGTTCTAGGCAGCCCTGCTTGAGCAGGGTGGTTGGACAAGATGACCTCCAGAAGTCCCTTCCAACCTCACCCATTCCATGATTCTGATTCTGATAATAAACTGGGCTATTTTAATTCAGTGTTAAATAAAAACCTTATACCAGTCAAAATATGTTGTATAGAAATACCTCTGCATTAATTTAATTAAGCAAACTCATAGCCAGCTCACTTCTGGATTTCCCAGGATTTATTTAAAATACATTGTCTGTAGGCCATAAAACTCTGGAGCCATCTCTTCTGAGATGTAAATATTCCTTAGATCTTTACAGATTAACGGATGCAATATTATGCTGTTTTAATAATATTCCCATTCTTTTCCATCTTTTTCAAGTAAATAGGAAAAAAAAACCCCAAAGAGTTAATCCTATCATTCTACTTCTTTGCAAATATAGCACAGAATAATTATTGAAGACTTCTGTTTGCATCACTCATCGATTTTACCAGTTCTTTCTTTCCTAGGCCGATAGCTATTGTTAAAATACATTAACTTCTAATTGACACATTAAGAATACTTATTTTCCTTAGCCTTATCCCAAGTACATTTTCCCTTGATAGATTCAGCATCTTTAATCAATTCTGTGCATGACACAGAATTATGCTAATTACTTTCCCATTATCCCATTCCCAAATGCTAACATTTTCCTATTATTACATGCAGCTGTTTTTCTTTTCCCCAAATACCTGTCTTGTTCATCTCTGAATTAGTGTGGACATTTAACTGAAGTGATGGGCTTTCTTAATTGTGAAACTGTACCTTTTCTGTTGTGAACATAAAACCATACACTCCAAAACAAACGCAATAAAAGTATGTCTTACTTTTTATTTAATTTCTGCTTACTATACAGTAATAAATCCAGTTTAATAGGACAAATTGTACCTTTCAATTTTGTTGCGTTATAGAAAGTGCACATTAATTTTTATACGATTCTTCCAATACAATATTAATGCTCTATTAAATATAGTGGTCCTCTCAAATGAGCAACCTGTAAACTTGCACTTTCCTAATCTAAGGCAGGCAGTACTTTGTTTACAAGGTATTGGAATGTACACTGCCAGGGCTTTATTGGGAAATGGTTAGAACTGTGGACTATGAAATGCCTAAAGCTCTTTAACAGTATCAAAAGACTCAGTTATATAGAGGAGGATAATCATGTACATACTGGAACATCAAGAAGTATCTTCTACATCCTCATCACCAATAAAATCAATTATCATAACAATATTGTTTTCTGAAATAATATCTACTTATCTTCTGGGCTATTGTAGAGTATATATCTTGAGAACTACTGCCTGATGAGTACATAAAATAATTTGAAAACTTTGCTAGGGACATTGTTCTCCCATTATTTATACCACTTATACCGCTAATCAGGTATAACCCAAGTAGGGTGATCTGTTGGGACACAGGATACAACAGACTGTGTCCACCTCATATCTATTCACATAGCAAAAGTTCTGTATAGATTTTGGTAAGGAAAAGCTTACAACATAAATTATAAATGCTTACAATATAAATTATTTTTTTCTCAAGTCAATGCATTACTAGTTGTTTCCTTGGCTTATCCTCTGCTGAATACTTTCTTTCCTTTCATTCAGTGTGTATTAATCAGATAGCTTTCCTGGTTCTCAGTAACTGTAACAAATTTGTCTAATGTCTACTCTACTTATGCATCTATTTGCATATGAAACCCAAAGCAGAAATGTAATTAAAAAAAAAAAAATCCAAACACAACTTAAAGTTCTTGTTGGATAATTAAACAGATATTACCAGCTTTTTGTCTTTAAAAGAGAGATTTGCCATTATGTGGCAATAGGATGTTTGCTAATTATACTCAAAATACATTTTAGAAACCACATAATTCAATTCTATTAAAAAGACTTTTGGTCACTGTGTCACGGCGTAGCTGAGGCACTCATTCAAATCTGAAGCTTTCCTTTTCCCATTCTTCCATACCTACCTCCTTATGTTAGCGGATCATCGAGGATTTCAGCTATCAGGAGTTTCTTTATTCAGGAACAGAGAAAATGAAAGATGTATGTAGTGCTTTTCAAAGGCATAGTGGTGGCAATAATCTAAGAGCAAAGACAGTGAATGAGCACGCAGTTTTGGTTGGCTGGATAGTGTTCAGCTGTCGAGCTGCAGAGATGATATTTTTATTCAGAATATAAAAGTAACTTTGTGTTCCACTTCACTTCTTGGAATCAGTCATCTAGATACCCGCTGGGCAGTCTCTAAGGCAGTAAGCCTGAATGTGCATTTGCAAATGGATTCTCAGCTCTCAGCTGATGAACTGAGTTGAACTAGCCTGATGGATGTAAAATCACCAGTGGGGCACAGTGCCCTGTAGACGGACCTGGACTGTCTAGTTTCTGCCCCAATTAAGTTTATTGGTGTCTAGTGTGCCAGAACATGTTAATTCAGAAGGGGACTAGAATCAAATAGAAGAAAAAGACAAAAGTGTAAGCAAGAGGTGCAGGTTACCAGAATGTGATCTATGCACCAACTAGCACAATATTTAAATGCAATTATAAGTATGGTAAGGATCAGGTTTAAAATGTTTCTTTACAAAGAGCGACATGCAATTCTGTGGAGGCCAGTCTTCAATGCCATATAAGTTCTTGCAACAGATTATAGTCCTCTGCATGTGAAAGAATTTTGATCTGCCATTTAAAAAAAAAACAACCAACAAAATTTCTAGTTTTCCTTCTGACGGTGCATAAATATTAAGAACATACAGTAATGGTTTTCAGTAAAAGCTGAATTTAAATTCCTTCAGGAATTCATTACATCTCGAATTCATGGTAACTATCATTTGAATAAACATTATTGGTGTTAGCTTTAATAAGTGTTACATCATCTATTATATTGAAAGATTGGCAGATGAAGGAAACTACACATAGATAATTAATTTTTTGAAAGACTTAAAAATACTAAATATGAACATTTTGGTCTAAATAATATAAACTGACATATTTGTAGACATGTATATATAACCTTAAATGCATTTATAGTTTAGTAAACTGCACATTCGATATAAAAGGTATTTTAAAAGATATATGTAATTTAGCTTATACATTAAAAAGCCTGGGATGCAGTAATTGTGTCCCTGCTGACACAAGTTAATGTATTAAAACAATCAGTTTTGGAAGTAACTTTAATATTATCCAGTGCCAAAAAGTGCACTTGACAACCAGGGAGAATTATTTTTCTAGATGCTTTGTGATGCAGATGCTTATTAAACTGTTTTTTTATTTCAGACAAGGAATCATGATTCATTTAAACACTAGAGGTAAAAGGGCATATTTCATATTTTATTTTTAATCATATCTAATTGTTTTTTAAGTAATTATAAGCTTGTTTAATTGAAATGGAGGTTTAATTTAAATTTAAATATTTTGAAAAGTGTGTTTTCTTTTACTAATACATTGCTTATATAACACTTTTTCTACAGATCTAAAATGGAGAATACTGAAGCAAAAAAAATACTTTAAGCTCTACACATAACATAAGGGAATCTGTCAGCTCCATTTCATCATGCAGTTATAAAAGGTATAACTACTTAATGGTGTTAGTATACAGACATCTTTGAGGGCCAATGGTTACTATTTACACTGGTTTATGGACTGTGGTAAGAGCTTTTTTTTTTTTTGCCAAGGAATGCAAGTCCACAAAAATTTTCAGAACAATCTTCATTCATTGGTAATATTAGAGCTAATATCATCCCTGGTATGTGCTTATTAAGTTCATCACTTTGAGTGGCACCTTGACGTTTATAGCCTCTGGATGCCAGCTGGATGACTCTATAAGCTTAAGACAGCAGTTTATACCAACATCTTTCTGTATCCAAGAAGCAAGCCTCAAGCAGTTGAACAGAAGGAAGCATTTTCTTCTCCCATGAACAAAACTGTTAAAAAAAATTAATTTTGCCAGCATTTGAGTCTTCAAGGTGATAAAGTCAATAGAATGTTAAGAAGCTTAGTAAATAAGTCATTTGGTGATTTTCACAGAAAAAAATGGCCTATAAGGATATATGGCTACATGATAGCTTCAGTCATTTAAACAATGTAATCTGACAGCTAAATCTGTTTGCTACAGTAAGGACTGAGTTGAAGAATTACAAAAGACAGTGCATTAAATTATACAAAGCTATTCGTAGTCACACACAGACCAGTTCTGATCTGTCACTGATAATCTCTATTTGCATTAATGTATCTAAGCATCGATGACCAAAAAATTTAAAAGATTTATTTATTCATTAAGCAATTTATTAACAATTATGGCCCATTTGAATATGTCCCATATATATAATATGTGCCAACATTTAGGTTTATCATTGAAAAACAAAACAACAACAAAAAGTGGCCTTTTATAGTTTTTGCTTAACTATATAATTTATTGCAATGGCAAATATGAAGCCCTAGATAATATCTGCAGTTTGCTAAATTAATCTTTCTTAATTTAGTTAACTGTAGCTAAAATGAAATCTTCTAAGGAATTTAAATTACTTTAAAGTTACCATGGTTCCCTGGTATTCCCTCCATCATAAGGCAAATGAAATAAATTGGACTTAAATGTCATAGCGGTATCAAACTGTTCAGGGATCATACATGCCCTCTGTGATCAGTTGATTCAGCAGGGTCTCAATGGTCCCTCTGAGACTGATGAAAAACATATACCTAAAACACCCATGCCTACTAGATAACAGAATGTGCACATTTCTCTGCCACCAGGTGCTCACTTGCTGCTTTCTTTTAATTTCTTCTGATTGAACTTACCTTTTTGTAAGATATTAAGAACCATGTTGCGATAGCATAAAAATACCCCAACCTAAAGCAGAGCAACAGATTATGTACTGAATAACAAACTGTTTTTTTTTTTCCAAAAAACATTTATTTATTTGTTTACAGGAATAAAATAAAACTAATTATGTCTACCCTGGCCTTTCTTATATAACTATCCTTGAAGAATTTTTAGAGGATTATGCTTGCACATAGTAATCAGTAAATAGAAAGCACTATTTCTGGAAATGAGCAAATGCATAATCCATTTCATTATTTAGGCTTTGAGTGTCAATATGTATATGTTCCAAAGCTCATTGCTTTAGTTTGAGTTTTTGTATATGTAGAGCAGGAAAGGCAAGCTTAAGAGGGAGAGAAAATTCCTTTTGTGTCAGTCAGAATATATTGTGTTCCTGTGATTTCAAGCAATTCCTCTTGAAATATGTCAATAAAAGGGACATACACTCATTTTACAGTAATCTGTCCAAAGGGGCACCTCTGTAGGTTTTTTTCTCACAGCCATCATTTCCCAGCATCTTATCTCTTACATTGCTGCATTGTATTGAATTGCAGCATTTTCCTTGGTAAGCCAAAATCATGGCCTTCAGAAATGTTCCTTTCTCTGACACATCTCCATTTACATTCCCGTTCCTAGAGAGATCAGAAAACTAAAAACAGATAAAACCCCTAAAAGAGAAAAATATTTGTGAAAACTATTAACAATCTCTTCCTGTTTTGTTTTGTGCACAATCTCTTCCCTTAATGCTGTTCACTTAGAGAATTGTTGTGTGCTGTCACTGCTTGCTCAGAGGGCCTTTTGCTTTAAGGCTCGCTCTCTCTGGAACCCATCTATTTTATTTAGTTCATACTGGTATAAATAAAAGAATGGAAACCGGAAAAGTGTTAAATGAAAACCAGTATTACATTTTTATTTAAATAACTATTTCTCCTGGTTAATCAGAAGTATTTCATTCCAAAGCATTCGTTAATAATTTGAAAAGTCAAAAAAAAAAAAAAAAGGACTACACACATACTCTGTCTTCTGAGTAAATTCTGTTTAATTTACTGAAAGAAAGAACAAGTTTTACTATTTCCACTCCTCAGAGTCAATAAATCCATATTTTATTCCACCCCATTCATCTTGATGAAAAGAGAAAACTAGAAGATAAATTCTTGCTCAATGGTCAAATCATCTTTGAAAGGGCTCGTATTTGTCCCCCTAAGACATCAAATAGTGCCTTACTATTTGCTTACTATTCTATCGTATCAGTTCTGGGTATTTGGAGAAAGTCGGTTATTCATCTGATGTCAGCTTCTACCTCAAACAAAGTGTGACATTATTGGGTTTGATGACTACCATGATGCTATGGGATTTGGTGGTATATGTAGCAGGCTCTATATTGCTTTAAATTTTTAAATGTGTTGACTGTGAACAAATGTTTACCTGAGAAGTTTATTACATAGAAAAAAAAAATACTTACTTGTGAAAGGAATGAGACTGCTTTGTGAAACTTTTTTTTTTCTTTTCCTTTTTCTCCTCACTGCTTTCTGATAGTTATTCCTTTTTTTTTGACTCTTGAGGTTTATTTCAAATAAATAGTGTATGCTAGAAAATGATACATAGAAAAGACAATGTTCAGGAATGATTTTTTCCTCTGAGGCAGAGGCACTTTTTCAAATTCATCCTTACTG
Organism: Nipponia nippon; assembly: GCF_047370975.1. Taxonomy (NCBI): domain Eukaryota; kingdom Metazoa; phylum Chordata; class Aves; order Pelecaniformes; family Threskiornithidae; genus Nipponia; species Nipponia nippon. The sequence goes on from NW_028262380.1 coordinate 34,572,332, forward strand.
AGTGTATTGAAAGGAGTGGAACAGCACCAAACGTGCTTTTAGAAGTGTTTAAAGAACAAAGGGGAAAATAGATCTTTTCGTTCTTGCTGTATGTTGCTTTTGTTTATAAGTAAAAGCAACTAATCTAAGTGTCTCTTTTCCAGCCTTGAAAGCAGTACAGCTGCTTGGTGTAATGTTCTGGTCAAGTTCAACACAAACCCAATTATAGCTAACCCCCAAGCTCTTTGAAAGCCCATAGGATTAGTGAGAGCCTTAATAAGATGCCTAACTTGTAATCTGCTATATATCCATAGTAACTGATGGGGGGAAAGAGAGGAGACCAATCTTTTAGAGAGTTCTCAGAAGCTGGAATTCTGTCCTATATCAAATTAGGGCATGGAAGTTACCAGGAACATCAAAAAATGTTTTGTGCCACTGGTATGAGCTTAATTATTTCACTAGGTTACAGTTCCCTCAGTGGGAATTAAGACTGGCTAACCTTCTTGCTGAGAAAAGTTGCTGCAGTAGGAACTTGCTCTTATGAGAATTAAGAAGCAGTACTCAGTGGGAATTATTATTACTGGTTTGTTTGTTTGTTTGTTTCAAAGACATCTTCCATCATTTTCACATGATTTTATACTGAAAGAGAACAGTAAGAACAAGCCTCCAAAATTTCCTGGGAAATCAGACCTTAGGAAAAAACTTCAAAATTATTATCTTTTCCTTTTACTTCAACAGTCTTTTAAAAAAAATGTTTTGACAGTCATAGCAATGAAGACTAACTGTTTGCTGGACTGCATTATCAAAAGCATAGCTAATGGGTTGATGTAAGTGGCTACTTCATAATGCATTCATATCCAGAGTACTGTGACCAGTTTTGGGTCCCTGAGTATGAGAGAGAGATTGACAAACTGGACAAAGTCCAGTGGAGGGAAAATAAGATGGTCAGTGAGCTAAAGCACATGATATACGGGGAGAAACTGAGGAAACTTGGTTTGTTGTATTTTTTTTGCCTGGAGAAGAGAAGGCTGAGGGAAGGTGGAACCTAATTTCAGTCTTGTGCTATGCAAGACAGTTAATCAGAAAGTTGTGCAGAAGAAGAGCTAAAATCTTCTTTAAGGTGTATGGCAAAAGGAGAAGAGACAGTGTTCACAAAGTGAATATATGCATAGGGAAATTGTATATAAGGTGGTTAAGCACTGAGGCATGTTTCTCAGAAATGTAGTGAAATCTCTGTTCCTGGAGATTTTCAGAACTTGACTGGACACGGCTTTTTGTAATATGGTCTGACTTTGAGGTTAGCCCTGCTCTGAGCAGGAGGTTGGACTAGGGCTCAGATGACACGTCCCTTCCTAAATAACCTCAATAATTGTATTCTTCTTTAGATCTATGAAAACATAGGACTTTTTATCCAAAACAAAAGTTTAAAGAATGTGAAAAGAAATGGAGGCTTTTCCTTTCAGTAATATCAGCATTTAAACAGTATTTAAAAGCTAAATGACAATATCAGATTTCATTAAACAAGCAAATGAAAAAGAAATGTTCTCAGTTCTGAGTTATATCAAGTTCCTGTTCAGAAAAAACAGTGAAAAATATTTATTTACTATTGTTTCTTGTCTTATCTAGTGAGAAAATAAATCCCAGTATGAATGTAAGATGGTACAGATTTCATACGGTTGGAGAAGTTACTGGACTGAGCTATAAACTAGGAGGTTTTTGCCTAATGTCAGTATTTTGACCAACTCTTCTAATTCTTTTCAGTTCAATCTTTTGGAAGCAATTCTTCTACCTACATTTTGCAAACAATGCAACTGAAAGACTGCAGATCCTTATACAGACTGGAAAAAGGACTTGCTGCTAGGGTGACAATCCTTCCTATGTCTTAGACAGATTTCCAGAGTGACTTGCAGTATAGACAAACCAGATGTATCAAAAAGTCATTCTAAGACAATGTAATGTTATGCCCTTTTGTAGTCACAGTATGAATATGGAGATTTCTAAATTTACCAGCAAATACAGGCTAATAGCCCTAACTCTTGATTTATCTGTCAAAGACTTGTTTCTTTGCTCTACTCATGACTATTTTGCTAGACTTACTGCTGTTTCTTTTAGGCGTTAATATAGACATTAGTTCTTTACATCTAGCTCTCGTACATGCTTGAATTACAGCTCATATATAAGCAGTCTTTGGTCACCTATAACTACTAGTTTTTAGAAAAGCTTCAGGGCTACTCAAGAACTATAGACTGTTGAGTACTACTATTTCTGTGCCAGTCAAGTGTTTTAAATTAGATATTGATAAAGTATGTATTATATACTATATATGTAAAATATTATAATTATAATATATAACTATACTGTATAATACATTTAAATATTTAATAGAGCTTTGGTAAAGGGCAGCTATGCTTTAAAAAGCTGGTAAGAGTTCTTTGAAGGTTTCAATAAAAATGTGAGTGACAGTGGTTTGGAGAGTATGACATAACCTTTTACTTCATCAGAAACATTCATAGAAAACAAAATGATCAAAGTCAAAATGATCATGATGGGAAGGCAGGAAGAAACTCAACATACATAGTTCTAAAGCAAGTCTAGGACAGTGAAACTTTAACTTAGGTGATTTGAATTGTTCTCAGCAAGTTCCCCTGTAGGCATCTCAGGTAACTAGTGTGCATTAAGTAACAGTGTGAGAATACGACCAGGGAGAAAGCTGTTTTCTCCCAGTGAGAGGATCCTGTGTTTCTAAAAGTAATTTTGCCTTATTCATTTTAGCCAGATAGCGTGCATCTACTTAAGTGGTGGAGTGCACATGGTAGCTTGTTTTTTGATGTGCACTCCCTTACGAAATCCTATTTAATGATACATTATATGTAGAATCTGGTTTTTACATAGGGTTTTTTTTAACTTCTGGATGTAGATACTGTCTATAGCAAACTACAAAAATGCTTAACATATATGAAGATACAGGTAACATATACTTTAAATAACTTATGTTTATAGAAAACATGCAGCTCATGGACTAACGTTAAATATGTTATCCAACATTTAGCATTACACATGCATATTTATGTCTGAAAAATAGTTTCAAATATTCATGTCTGATCCATGTGATTTCAACATAAAATCCATGGAATCTGCAATAAAATAAGTTGAATAAGTATTACTAGGTAATGTATGTTTTGAAATAAGCTTACCTGGACACAAAAACTTTCCCTGAATGTGCCACAGAAAATTAATGCATGTGACCTTTAAAACCGTACCAGCAGCATTAAATTTTGGAGTCTAAATATAAGAAAAAACTTCTTAAGTATTTTAATCTATGATTTGTAGTCAAGATTAGTTTTATAGCCCAGTCTCTAAAATTTTATTATCTTGTTCAAAATATCTCAAATGATGGGACAGCTACCACTTCCACTAGAAGATTACTCTGTACTTTAATAAAAATAATTTGACAGGATATTTCCTTTATAAGCCATTGCCTTTTCACTTGCCTGAGGCAGATGCAGGTTTGGAGCTTCTCAAAACTTAGATGATGTTTTCACAATAAGCTGTAAAAAAAGAAACCATGCATACCTATCATCATACCCATTTTTTGTTGCTGCTGTTCCTTCTTTCCTGTCTTTGTTTCTTTCCCAAAATGTACGCATGCTGACCTATGCACAATGTGGCATTTCTTTCCTGAGGAAACAGTGGCCAGTTTTCAGGGGATTGAAGGAGTACTGTGGCACTGAAACACTACCAACTCTCCCTTTCCATTCATGAGCAGGTTAGGTGTATTACAGTTGCTCATAGAGATATCAAAAGTGGTCCAGGTGCACGGAATAATTGTTTACCTCTTTCTTTCCCCTGTCTTTGATGCATTGAGGAAGATCTGAGTCTATCCAAATAAAGACTTAATCTACACAAATGTTCTATTTGCATACTGTCAATTAGCTTTTTAGATTAATCTGTGATTTTTCTTTTTTACAATTATATTCAGGTTTCCCATTCTGGAAAAACATTTTATTGTTTAGCCGTCTGTTTGACTAGGAATTTGGGGGCTATGCTGCCTTCAGTTTTTTGTGTTTTTTCCTTGAAAGTTTTTCCCATTACTTCCAATATTAGATATGGAAATTAAGTCCGTCTTCTCCTAGATCTAATATGAGGATTCTGTAACAGATTCTCTAAATGAAATTTTAAATTTCTACCCTAGCTGTTGTAAACCCCAGCTCTATCATCTCCAATAATATAAAATTCTATTTGCTTTTCAAACGCTTAACATTTCCTTTAAAAACAAAAAAAAAAGAAAAGTTGACGAAATTCTTCATTTCTGGAAACACAGTCTAATTCTATTGAATCAGAACTGTTGCTTTAAATGTTCTCCTTTTCTAAGCAATGTGTTTTTTTATGCCGTCTTCCCCCACACACACACATTATTGACTACTCTATGTCACTGCCTAAAAGTTGCTTTGTACTTAGCACTGGAGAGACCTAGATTACAAAAGGTCCTGAAGAAAGACATAATGATGTTCCACTACACAAAAAAGGAGGGTAACCTTCTATTTCTACCAGGAAAGGATAAATCATTACATGGATAAAGAAAGCATGCATTACAAAGGGTGAATATTTGCCATGACGAAAGCCTTTCTTGTAAATCTAAAGACAACTTTTGGTTTGTAAAAATATGTATTTGTTTGGGCCATGTTAAATATGGCAGATAGGTGTCCTGTTTCTGGGATGCATTATTTTGCCACCTTTATTGCAGTCCATTAAAAGTCACCAAGATAGTAAACTCTGAGGCTTTTACGTATGTATATTTTTTACTCTGCTGAGGATACTTTGTATACAACTGATGGCAGTTGTGCACTGCAAGTGTAAAGAAATAGGAAAGGAAAATCAGTCAGTTTTTAGGGCAGTAGAAATATGAAATGTTATAGAACTACTGGACCATATGTAAGAAGGACTTGCAGGCTAATATAAGAAGAAGAAATCAAACACAAATAGTTGACCCAGTATGATATAGTGAGGCTTGCTATTTTATTTATTCACTTTAACTTGTTTTTTACTTTGGGGGATATGTGTTGGGAGGATTAGAAGTGGGAAGAACTATAATTTGGCATTTAGCAAGGGCTATAGAGTTACTCTGAGACTTGTACACAATATATCAATCCATTTGTCAAGTACTTGTAGTTTCCACTTCAAGTAAAATGCACAAAAATAACAAACACTGAGCCCACAAAGCTATTTCCTGATATTTTATTAAGTAAAAAGCTACAAACAAAAACAAAAATCTGTGCAAACCTGATTGCTACTGCCAGCTCTTGTTAGTAATGGTATTATTTGTGTTAATGGTGGAGCTACATACATATTAAATTAAATTACCTTTAGCCATACCTTCAAATAGAATCAGTCCATAAATGTTTCTACACTTTTCTTTATATGAAATATAATTTCAAAATAAAAATGTGGTTTCCCTCTGTAAAATCGGAGTTATGTAATAGAAGCCCATGAAACTAAGGACTGTCTGTCAGCTTTAGAGTTCCTTTGAAGACTTCTCTCTCTAACCTTCATCAATATCTATTCACTGTCATGCTTTTCTTTTATATCTACTTAGTTGTTGGACTGGCTTGTGAAGTGTTTTGAGATAAGTCTGTGCAATGTGCTACACAAAAGAAGCTGAAGAAGCATGCTATTCCTCAATAGATGCAGATCTGGTGTAGAAAATTGGCAAATCTCTCAAATTCCCCTAGGCACATGGTTTACAGTAAAATGTTTTATGACTCTGTAAACATCAATCACAGATGCAGGAAGCAATTTTTTTTTTTCCTCTTAATCCAGATTTTTCTAATTCAAAAGCTGTTTACCAAGGGTAAACACATCATTCTGCATCCCCTTCAAATTTTCCATATTTTGGTTTTCGGTGTTGCTCCCAAGCTTCTTTTTTTAAAAAGATGCTTGCTGGAACAGCACATTGTCTTTATTGCACACAACATAAAAATGTAAGGGTTACAAAGTTCAGCTGAAGTGAATCAATGTGATATACATTAGGGGAAAACAATAGCAAAACCAGCATTAATACATGACTTGTAACCATACAGCTGGTCATGGCAATTTTTAAATGTATGCTTAAAAAGAAAACAAAGAAATTCCCTAAGATTGGTATCAGATGATTAAATTGATTAAAGAGGATTAAAAATGCTATTTTTTTTTAAAGTAATTAGCCACGTTCAGAATCAGAATGGGTTTCTTCATATCTTTAAAAAAGACATAATTTGAACCTACAGGCAAACCCTTGTTTTGTTTTATACTTTTGTTTCTTATACCTATGCAAATCTCAAAAGAAATGACATGACTTTAATTTTCAACCAAACTGAAGTACATCTACCTGTAGGTGATGTTTACATCCATCACACAAGGCCCAGAGGTTTCATTCTGTGTAAAATCCACCTGAACCATTTTAAGTTTCATTTTAAATAGCATAGGATGTGCTCTAAATCATTCTTTACCTCATTGCATTTACAATACTGGAAGAAGAGGCTCCTAACGCAGGCAATGTGAGTACTTCACCCTATATTTAGATCTCTTCATACTGGAGTTATCTTCTTATTTAGAGCACTGAATTTGTTAAGACTTACTCCTCTCGTACCCCTAATATATGCGTATAATATATATCATTTTTTGAGGTAGGTTTAAATTTACCCATGTACAATGTGTATCTGTGTTGGCTCAGAGAAGCAGTTTCTCCCAAACAATCTTCCATTTGTGCCTTCCATCTTTCAAGGAGGGAAAAAATTTGCTGCTGCAATTGCTTTCCTCTCTGAGCAAACACAGCTGGTCACTGTCCTGAGGCACGAGGTAGGTGCCAGGCAGGGTCTGCTCCCAAGGCTGATCTGCCCACCCGTGTGAGCAGGAAGGTAACAGAGTAAGGAGAGTAACAGTTTACTAGTAATTGCAGTTCATCTGGTCGAAGGGCTAGTCAGTCATAACAGGGTTTATGCAGCCTCTTAATGCTAATTTGCTTTCTCAAATAGAAACACAAGATACAGCAAGCTCTCTTTTAAAGAAAAAGTGCTGCTGTCTTCTGATTGAGAATTCCAATGAGTCCTCTAATTAGAAACATATCTGTACTGCTGTTGTTTCTAATTCTCAACTATTTAATTTATTCTCTGAGACTATTATTCTCATTTTTCTAAGAGTTCCTTTCATCTTTCTGTATTTTCTCACCTAAAGAATTTTTCCTGCTCACTTCAGGCCTTTTGCACTTGCACAGTTGCAAATCCAATGTTACAAATGAGAGATTATGTCTACAGCATAGAAATAAAGGACAAGATTAGTGCAATATAATGAAACAAAAGCATATTTCTCATTTAAAACATGAGAAAAAGTTTTACCCATTTATGTATTTATATAAAAATGTATGGTTGTGCCATATATAATTTATACATATTTCTGCATTCACATATAATTCAAATATAATTACTATTTGTTTCTAAGTATTTTTTTCTGCAGTTTTCATGGTATGACATTTTTAAGCATTCATTCTCTGAACTTTTGCTATTTCAGATTTATTTACTGTAGACCAATTTTTGCTGGAATATACATTAATTTTCTTGCTCTAGAGAAAGACAAACAGGTTTTTTTTAAAAAGAGGTGAAGACTACAGACCTGTATTCCTTTAAATTAATGTAAGATAGGCAACAGACGATGCAAAACTGAGAGAAAAAACAGCTGCTACAACTGGAAGGAATGCAGAGAATATGGAAGTAAATAGATGCTTAGAGAAGGCGAGGTGGAATTTAAAATAGGACCATTCTGAACTTTCAGTGGCACTGCTTGGAGCTGTGATGTAGTTCAGCTGTGATGAGAACCTGTGTAAGCACAAAATGACTTGCAAGACAAATTATTTTCTTTAGTGCTGAGCACAACAGCCTCTGGTCCAGTGAAGCACATACATACGTTTAATCTATTACTTCCTTTAAAATCAAGTAACAATTTCTCTCCCTTATTATTATTTATTTGTTGTTAGACTTTTTTTTTTTTTTTTTAAATCTGATTACTTCATTTTGCTTCCAGTAGTTTGTGGATATGAACACTTGTCATCCTAGAAAATAGATCTTACTTATGGTAGACAGTATTATAACTAAGGAAAGTACTTCTTTATTGAGGAGTACAGATTGTAAACCACTCAGTGAGTATTTGGACTAAAAGTTTTTTGTAAGCCTCACTTATTAGATTATTGACATAGTGACTTTCCTTAAGGGAATGTGTATGTATATAACTTCTTGGTATGGTGTAAAAACATGGCACCTTCCATCAGCTCACATTAATGAACACTATATGGTTTACTTTGGCGATCTCTTTCCAGATGGATCTAGCTGTTTAGCATATTGCAAATATTAGCCTGAAGTGAAAAAAAACCAAAACCTCATTAGAATGATTTAAAAAATAAAAATATTGAAAGGAATGTAAAACATATAATTTCTTTCTAAGACAAGACAACAATGATGGCATAAATAAGCAAACAAAAATAGATTAATTTGGAATAACAGAGAAGATGGAGAGAAAAATGAAAAAGGAAAATTGGCCTTCATTTTAATTGTGGCAAGGAGACAGGACTTGAAAAATGAAACAATAGGTCCATATGTGATATATGCAGAAATCTTTTCAACAAAAACATCTAAAAGGGTTTCATTCATTTATTTATAGCTCACGTTTTAAAGAACTGTATAGTCTGCATGCTTACAAGATCACTTGGGTATAGCCAAGCCAAATTTAGCTCAGGAAATTTCACATTCACTGAAATATATGCTTTGAGATTTCCAAGTAGAGCCAATTTTAATGATAGTGTTCCAGCTTTTTAGCAGAAGAGTTCAATGAAATCTTAAGTTTTAGTAATGGCCGGGGGGTGGGGGGTGGGGGAACTCACAAAAAATCTGTACTGGTAGTCCCTTAAACTGCTGAAGTACAAAAGACAAGAAAAAAGATCAAAAATATGGAGTAGATAATACAGAATGCACTGCTTTTGCTGAAACCATTTTGAATTAGAAAACACCCTCTTTTTATAAAATATTTTGTTAGCTGTAAGGTCATGTTCAAATTCTTGAAAATATTGTGAATTATTCCTTCTTATTGCTTTGCAAGATAGTGACATTTTGGGTTTATGCATTCTTAGAAAGCACCAAAACTCTACATGTAGCATCCCAGTCTTTGTTAGAAATCTTCTCTTTTATACATTAAAAATAAAAAAGAAATAAAAAAAAAAAATCACAGGAAATGGTAGGAACAACTCATACCTTTTCCGTAGAGAAATATTATTTCATATTTTTTTAAAAATTCTATTTTATACACTAATTTCTATGCTTTTCTTTTACATTGTTACCAGGTCATGGATTGAACCCCAATCCCTGAATGCTGTGCTTTGTCTCTGTTGTCATTAATTGTAGCAAACCCATGATACTATGAAGCAGTAACTTAATTTAAATTATGAGATACTCAAAATTATTATTTCTGTAAAGTTTCTCCAAATCCCTTGTCTTCTCAGTATGTATTTCACACTGTAAGTTTTGAAGAGCAGGTACTATGTATTTTTCAGACATTTATGCACATCTGTGGAGTTTTTACTAAACAAAAGCAATATGACAAGGTGCTACAGAGATGAAGATATAATTTATACAGATATATGCACATCTAGTGTGAGCATACCTTCTGCCAAACAAGAGGCTGTTTTAGGCAGTGATTCCTTTTCTTCCAGGTCTTCCTCTTGCTTTGCAGACTTGAAGAACCTGAACTTTTGAGACTGTATGTAAGAATAATTTCTGTGAAAATACAAGGAGTAAATATAATAAAAACCTCTTTCTTGTTGGACATTTAGCTGAACAGTATCTTTTGAACTTAAATAACTGTGTAAAAGGGAGAGAGTTATGCAAATCTTGATTATACATTCAGTTAAAATTGCTCAACTGGATGTTTAGCCTCAGAGCTTTCATTTTGCATAAACATATCTTTTTCCTTTTAGACAATGTCATTAGAATTCTCTTCAAAAAATATTGTAGCCCAGATGAAACTGTTCATTCACCTCAAACTCTGAAGGGACATTTGTGACAAAATATGAGCAGAAATGATAGTAATATAAGACACAAAAAGTTTTATTCATGTGGGGGAAGAGAATCCTCCAAAATGCTTCACTTTAAGGGTTTAGCTATAGACCCCTGCCCCCTGCCCTGGAAAAATGAAGCAGAAAGAAGCAAATGGAGAGCTGCTTTTCTGTAACAGTAAGAAAAATAAAATGGTTGCAATAAAGTGAAAGGTTTTTGCCTAGAGTGTCAAGCAAAATTAATCACGGCCATAGAGATGTCAGCATACTGTGTAACTTAAGATATCATGTACTGACTGATATAGCTGCATTCAGGGTATAGCAGTGCTTTCAATGATCACTGTTCTAGCTGTAATGAGCATTTGTGTATGTGTGTGTGTGTGTGTACAATGAGGAGAAGCAGGGCTAGACAGATGTAGATAGTGAAATGGTCTTCTGTTGGAAATCCATTAAAAGACTAAATAATGCTATTAGTTCAAATTTAGCATTAGGATTCATAACACTTACACTTCATTTTCCTTTCAATAGATTGTATGTTATACATCTTCTAGAGAAACTACAGGAGCTCCATGATGTGCATGGCTCAGCTACCAGTTGCTGAGTCTTCTGTGGTCGATTGACTTAACAGTCATTAATGGAGACAGCAACTGGCACTTTCAATAAAATGGAAATCATGGAAATCTTGAGCAGTTTTACGTCAGATGCCCATCAAATGAGGCTGAACGTGCTACTGATAATGCACCCAGATAGACAGTGATATTTTTCAATGTGGCAGAAATAGTGCCATCATCAACAGGGTATCAAAAATGTTTAAGGTGCATATAAGATAGAAGTGTTTAGGTCACTTTAATCAAAATAATGACATCTTTTTCAAAGGGATATTTAAGTCCAGTTGTAAAACAACTTTTTTTTTTTTTTTTTTAAATTATGAAATAGTCCTTCTTAATTAAAATAATCCAGGGGTTTTCTTCAGTGTTCATCTTTTTTCAGATTTATTTCTTAAGTTGAATGTCTTAATCTTTATCTCTGGTGATTTTTATTTTGGGCAAGAAACTAATTTTTATTCTTGAACTATATTCTACTACATTCTAAATCTAGATTGAGATCCCACTCCTAAATCCCTTGCTCTGCTTTCTTGTGATCAATTGTTATTGTTTGAATGTATGCAGCTTCGTAGCTGTTATTTTAAAAATACAGATCTGCTGTCTTTAAACATATTTTCCCTTTTTTGGTTATTTCCAAGGTCTTGTTGACTGTGCTGTCTCATTATTGGATTAGTCACAAAAATTACATGTTACTTGAATTTTATAGATTTCCATGTAATATGTAGGCTATGGCTTGCTGAAATGTTTGGTTTTAATAAAGCAGAGGGATATTTCTCAACAGACATTACTTCTTTTTAATCAGGTCCAGAGTGAGAAGTGTTGCTGAATGTTTGACATGCATCATTGTATATTTTTCTAATTTAAGAAGCATGAAAGTCAACAGATCATATCATTAAAGCTCTTTACATTGGAACTTAGGTGTAAGTCAATGGTAATTGTTTTTATATTGCCTTACTAGTGACCTCATAGCCTGTTTTAGGAGACAGACCTTTTTAAAGAAACATAGGGGGGTTTTTTTGGGTTTTTTTTTCCTCTTTTTTTTGTTGTTGTTTTGTGGTAAATACAAGAGCAAGCTGCTAGCTGCTCAGTCTTTTCTTGTCAAGCAGTGTTCTTTCAGATACCTTAATACTTTCTGCTAAAAGAGAGAGAGAGTGTGAAAGAAAGAGCGAAAGAAAAGGCAAGAGCTTAGTTAGAATTTCTCTCAGTCACTACTATCTGAGAGTCTTATGTCTCATGTGAAGTGCCTAGACCAGTAGTATTCATTTGCATGGTGCTTATTTATTCCTGTGACCACCCCAATGGATGGATGCTGTGTTATGTGGTGCTTTAGTAATGGCGCTATCACAGACACCGTGCTAAACTGAGTTCAAGGAACGCATTCATCTGGTTGATTGCACTGGCAATCCAGAGTGAATGTGCTCTTCTGACAGCAAAATACTAACCAAGCTTCTGTAATATCTTTTGTGCAAACTCAAACTCTCTTTATTTTGTGATGAAATGCCTTGGACAAAATCACTCTGCCAATGTGAACTAGGGTTAACTAGAGTTAACAAAAGAAAAAAAAAAAAGGAAAGAAAATGGAGTTCAGATTTTTGTTTTCCTTTTTTTCAAGTATATTGAACCAGCATTGAATGCTGTCTCTGAATGAATTTCAAACTAGTATGGAAGTGAGACACAAATTAAAAGTAGATGCACAATACTGCTTTATAGTATAGAACACAAAAATCTTTACCTGTGAATAGGCAAATCTGGGGTCAGCAGGTTATATAAATACATGTTCCAGAGTATGCTGGAAGATATTGCAATTCTAAACTTTAATAAATGTTGGACTGTAAGTATTGATCTAACTCCTCAAAGACTTTCAGATTAAACTGAAGCTGCTTAATGTGGCTTAAAATGCTTTCAACAGCTTTTTGTATTAGTAAGAACTCAGACAGCATTTTGTGAAAGAGGTAATAAAATAAAGCTCTTCAGTAGTCTAACCCAGAGGGCAAAAAGGCATAGAATAAGGTTATCAGCATCAGTCCACAGAAACCCTGACTGAATTATGGTTGGTGACTTTGTGTATGAAGTTCCAGCAATGGACGAAAAGCAATACCTTGAGTGGTCTTGAAATAAGATAGAAAGAACTTCAAAGGAAAAAGGCAAATTTAAGTAGAGAGTTCTTCCATTTTTTTTGTTTAGCCCAGAAACCCAAGGCTTAATTTTCCAGAAGAACATGTTTCCCAGAATTGGCTATAAAATCATTCTGAAATCCATTTTTTTAAATAAAATATAGCTGAACTAGTGAAGAGGATGTAAGCTTGTTTAAAACACACCTGAAATACTTCTTAAGATCCAAGAAGAAAGCTGTAATACCAAAACAAAACATTTAATTGTTCCTTTGATTACCAAGCCCAAATCAAAGCAGAAAGTAGACTTTGTTTTAAAACCTGTTATTATCACAGATGCTATCCTTCCAGATGGTTATTGCCAACTATGAACTGTTAAAAGCTTATTTGCAATTAAAATCAGTTTTCAGATATACTTCATACCACCTGTTACTTTAATGGTCTTTAGGGTAGCTACCATTTTAAGAGGTTTTGAGCTGATATGGTAAACTTTGTAAGCTATCAATTTATCTCCAGTAAGCTTGATTTGGAGAAAATAGTAGATGGCATTGTGCTCTATGTTTTAGATATATATATATTATTTAATTTCCCATAGAAAGTATGAAGATTTGAAATTGGATTAGGTAGTTTGATAAATGAAGTCTGAACTTTAGAAGTTTAGACCTAAGGCTTTTGAAAGTGTTCCTAATGACTACCACTGCTGAAGGTGATAAAGGAACTGCTGCTGAAACAAATTAATTTGTATTTGAAAAATTTGCCCTCAGATTTTTGGTTCAGATGTGTACGCATGTGCTTGAATATTCATTCCAAGTGTATTAAAACCTTTGAAATATCTTCTTTTTAATGGAATGGAAATATCAAACTTTCCTATAGAATTTCTTTTACAACTTATTTTCTGAAAAAGGCACAACAGCAGCCCCATTTAGACTAAATATGCTCTGCCGGCTCTTTAGGGCAGAGTTGCTGTCTTTTCTCACTGACAAGTGTTCAGGGACAAAATGACCCTTCTATTATTTTTATCCATTTTTGCCTGTGCAACACTTTTAAAAATCTCCCCAAAGTTTTAAGAATCCCCAGGATTTACTATTAAAATTTATAGAGATGATGTATTTTATTTATTTTATTTTATTTTTAGGCCATGCTAGTGCTGAGAGTTTAGTTGTCTCAGAAAACATTAAAAAGAAGATTGAATGCAAAGGTTTCCTTACCTGGGTTTTCCTTCTTGTACTAATTTCAGTGTATTTTCTGTATTGTTCTATTCACTAATTTTTTGCTGAAGCTTTGATTCTGTAAATGTTATAATTCAAGCCTACCTGTAGATAAGAAAATACAGTATTCTTTATTCTCAGAGGGCAAAGTATGACCTCAAATGCAACTCAGAGGATAAATTAGTGATACAAATACACTTGTGGGAATTTACATGTGAACATTCACTTTTACAGTGTTTTACCTCTAAAGCATTGATAAGTGCATCAGGAAAAGTTCAAAAACCTGATCATTGTTCCAGTTATTTGATTTATCATACATACAGAGCCACAATGCAGTTATGATATTGCATGGCTGCTTCAGGAAAAATGCAAGTGTCACAGGTGTGTATAAACACTTTTCTGTTTGTGTTTGTGAAAGGAAAAGCTTAGTTATATCTGAAGTGGTATTTTCAAGTTTGCAAAGGAAGTTGTCAAACCAAAATTTTATAGCTTTAAAGAATTAACACTATAATAAAAGAAAATGTTTATTAACCTTATCATCTCCTCATTAGCATCACTGCTGTGACTTCTGCAAGAGATGGAAGCACTACTAAAATGTCTTATTTGCATTTTGCATATCTAACAAAAGCAGATTACTTTGTCTAAATTATAGCTAATATCATTGTAGTGATGTTATATATTAGAAATTGATTACCTTGTTTCTTCTTCTGTAATGGCCTCATTATATTTGACTTTTATGCCTCATTTTTTTCTTGAGTACGGAACAGTGAGACCATTAATATTTTATACACATTTTTGTTTCCACCTAGTACTTCAGATGAAACACATTGACTAGTCTGACAACAAATAAAAGCACTTCGACTATGAGCATTGTCTGTCTGTGAATAAAATCAGGCTGCTTGTGACAGCTAGGGTTAGCTACAAAGAGAAAAATAAAATTAGTATCCTGTATGTTTTCAAAGAACAGGATAAACTGTAGGTTGAGTGAACAGAAAGAAACAGCTTGGAGTATTGGGCTGGCAATACGATCTTTGCAAAAACACTATGAATGTGTATAAGAAGAGAAAACCGGGAAGGAGAATCTGAGAGCAGGATTCAGTACCCGCCTCAAACTACAGAACCAGAACAGTGAAGTATACTGCTCTTCATTCTGGGAAGGCCACCTTTGGTCAATTTGTAGAGTTTTTTTTAGTTGTGATAGCTGGGTTTTTTTTTCAAATTATCTTAGATCATCAGTAGATGTTTTCTGTTCTGATGTCTAGTTTCCTTCATTTTTTTTCTCTGTTCTGTATACAATTGCATTTACAAATAATTCTTTTATGTGTGTAAAGATTGATTCTGCCTCCTCTGCTCACTGTGGAGTATCTTACCCTGAGAACAACATTGATCTGTGTGGTATGAGCAGAGTTTACCTCTTTCAAGTAGTTATCAATCTTTATTCCTCTGCAGCAGCCTTGTAAGATTTATGAATGTTCTGTAGCAGTTATAAGATATTCATACCACTATATTTACTGTGTATCTGCTTAGATGTACTGTAACTCATAAATCAAGCCTTCTAGTCATTTAATCATTTCCTCCAATTTCTTGACAAATTTCTTGTGTTGAGGTGCCCAAAACTGTGCATCATATTGCAAATGTGTAATCAAATACTATACAGAAAGGTTATCTCCCTTCCCATAATGTAAAGCAGCTATGTATTTCACTATCAGTATTTCTATATAACAGGTCAAAATATCTTGGGTTTGTTTGTACTGTATGACCTTCCAAGATCATATTTCTTTTTCTTGCCAAAATTGCCCCTAAGTTTTCTACAGTTTTATATCTTTCAAAATATTCCCTTAAGTTAAGAGTAAAAACATCCAGAATGCACAAATCTGTTAGATTTTTCAGGGTGGATTTCATTGTTTCCTTTCTTTCCTACAATGCTTTGTTCATGTTTCTCTGATGTCTGCAGCCTTTTCAACGTGAAGTACTTCTTAAGGCTTCCATTAATTCAGCTGTTTATAACTTTGTACAGTTTTTTTTCCGTTAAACCCATAGAAATATGAAAAAACTCAGTTGAGATTTACGATGATCCTTTGATTTTACTGGATGGTATCTAAAAGTAGACTCTCCATTACGTAAACCTAGGCCTACAATCACCATTTATACATCTTTCTTGACATAGATAAACAAAAAGGCATTGGTCCTTTAATTGACTTTAGTGACACTTCATATACAAACCAACTGGAATTACTTTTACTACCTCGTTTTTATGTTAGGGTGTACCATTTATTAAAATCGAAGGATCTCTTGCTGCCTCCTGAGAAATGTTTGTAAAAAGCAATTTGAAGTTGGAACATTCTATCAAGGGAAGTATTGGATTGTCCATTGTATGACATCTTCACGTCAAGACAAAAAGCCATTCTGGAACAGTTAATTTAGTTGGTGGGCTCTACAGAGGAGGAAAAAAAAATAAAATTCTATAGCTAGAGAAATACAGAAGATAAAACTATATGACCCTAAAGATTGGATTTGCCCCCACATTTCCTGGTGTTTTTGAACACAGGAAAATATAAAAGGTTCTCTCTTGCAGCTGAAGTTAAAGTAAGATTAGGACCAAACATATAGCGTAATTTTTGCTATTTTAGGCAAGTTATTCGGTAGTCCTTATTAAAAAATACAGTTAATAATCTATATAAGATAGCATTTTCATGATTAGCATTTCAGCAAGACTTCAGCACCTGAGAAATTTAAATGTTTTTAAAACATAAATTATGGTGAAACCCATGTCTTTTGGTACTTAGATCCATCTTTATTCAGGTTCAAAAGTCTCTTTGCAGCTACTGATCAGTTTTCAGGCATTTCGCAAAACTGCTTAATTTTTGATGCTACCAAATACTTGGGCAATTACAGTGAAATGGTTCCCAGACCTTTTTATAGTCATGACTCAGCTGAGAAAACTGTCAGTGTTGCCTTACACTAAGTGCACGTTCTCAGCCTTTCCTCCCTATGTCCATCCACGCTAACTTGCAGTCTCACTGAAGCTGGGCTTAGACACACCTGAGGCAGCTGTGTGCAGTGCCAGGAAAAGTAAGGCTCAACTTAGACACATTTCACGAGGGAGATATGGGTACATCACAGATATGTCCTTAACTGATTAGGATGAACGTAAGGGTGGGGTTTTAAAATTAATATATTTTTAATACATATGTGTGTGTGTATGGATTTATATTACATCTGTTATATGTATAATCATATCTATATGTATATATAATATACAGGTAATGCTGTCACATATGGGGGCTTGGCCATGCAGGGTTCAAAAAATTCATTCAATTCATTCTTGTGCCAAAACATTCATTCACAGATCATATCAGTGGATGTTCAGATACTGCTTGGTTTAGACCTGAATCAAAACACTGATAAGCATGACGATTACAGCTAATTTTACCCCAAATGTTAGAAATTACTGGGTTTAGTCACTATGACAAACTTCCTCAGAACAGAGATGGGTGACCTCAATGCCTTCCTGTGTGATGAAGAGCTTTGCTGGTGATGGGATGATGCTTCTTCCTTTCTAAACCCCTGGACTGGCCAGTGGGTGGAACAGAACACATCCCTTCTGAACGCACCGGGGAATGTGGCAGGCCACTAAAGCACCCCCTGAGGTGCTATTTCTCAAAAAAGAATAGAATCACATTGATATATGGAAGATGCTGTCAAAAATGAATGAAAAACTGCATTTTGCATATTTCCCTTAAAATTAAATTAGGAAGGTCTTTGTCTTCCCTTCCCAGCTGGCTTGCTGAAGGTTTATATGACAAGTTCTCTGCCAGAGACTGCCTTTTTGGCACAACTTACACCTCAAGTTGCTTTCATTGGAAAGAACCACTTTGTGAGCATTTATGCCACCTTTAATAAGCTACATCTCCTCTGAAGTCTTCCAGGTGGTCCAGACATTTAATATTTCTTCCTGCAACTTATTTTATTCTTGTCTAACAGGTAGTTTGACCATATTAACTGGTCAGCTAACCATGAGGTTAGATTAATGCTGGTAGTACAAGAGAAGTGATGGAGCATATATATATGAGAGCAAGCAAGGGAAAAGGGAAAGTGAGACCAGCCCAGTTGACAGCAGACAGATATTAGATCAGCACGGTTGGGATAGCAAGCTGAGTCCTTCTCACTCAGATTCCTGTTACACAATCTCTTTTATACTGAATCTAATATTTTACACCAGTGTGAACATTAATAAACGTATTTGATACATACCTTTAAATAGGGTAAGCAAATAAACACAGCTCACTATTATGATCTCACATTAAACACTTTGGGATGACAATGGATTTGACCAATTGTTAATATCTTTATCCTAAATATAATGCATACATTCTTAGTGCATGTTTGTGTGTGTAAGTATATATGTAGTTTAGAATACAAGCGTAGCATGTGTATATATTTAGTATATTACAAGTATTCCCATATCATACAAAAAAAGTATTATTTTTTACTATTAGAATGTTTACTTTCAGAATTAAGGTATTAATGACTAAATCCAGACTTTCTGGTTATTTTTCTCCTTGTTTCTACAAATCATCCATCAAAATTTAGAGAGTGTGTGTGTATGTACATATATGTAAACACATTTTATAAGTCATTCTAACCTATGCAAATGCAATGTACAGATAGATGGAATAATTAAAAGAATTGTAAACTGTATTTCTTTTAACCTATACCTATATAGTATTTGTATTAATAACATTTATAGTAGTAGATAGAAAGAAAGGTTTTGGTTTTTTTTCTGATGGACTGGAATGATTCACACAAGATTCTGTGTTTTTGCAGATTTTCCTTCTAGCACTGGAAAAGGTTTTGCATTGCACCAATTTATGCAGTAAAAAGCTGAAATGAGCAGACTGATGAAGAGTGGGGGACTTAGAGTTAAACATGTTTGGGGGTTTTCTGCTTTTTTTTCCTGTTTGTGTAACACAGACATTTGTCAGAGGAGTAAGGAAAATTTCCCGTTTACCTCTTATTGAAGAAATTCCAAATAACCTACAAATAGGGCCTGTGAATAGGATTAACTGTTACAGGAAGTTCTGCAGAGAAGTTTTCTCACGGTTAATGAAACAGTAAGCCTTTAACTAATACTTATTCTTTCACTGCCATGTCTTCTTTACATTGAAATCTTTATTTCAGAATTCTGTCTCAGGGCTTTCATCCATAATAAAATTAAATTATTTTCATATCCTTTCATTTAGAACGTAAGCTACTTAATGTGTACATACTGACAGCAATCACAATAGTGATAATAAATATTCTCAGTGCTGGTATTGTGCTTGATGTTGCATATAGTAGGAAACAAAAAGTTTTCTGTTTTAAAGCATGACAACTAGAGAACAAGAAAGCACCAAATGGACTTGTATACTTACAAGGGAAAAGTATTTCAACAGCTTTTTTTTTCTTTTAAAGCAAATTTTCGTTTAATATTGGGAGAACTTCTCCCTCCCCCCAGTTGAGAAGATCACTGCAGGGTGCCTCTCTGACAGTAGCCTACTACTCCCAGGGTTGCAGGAGATCAACATTTATCTTTTGCACACAGATATCAAAGGCTCTTCAAATGCAGGCAGTAGGTAAAGAGGGAGAAAGGTAAAATACCTGCCAACTCAAGGCATGTTTTCTGAGAAGGAGAAAAAGCCAGGCATCATAAGGGAAGTTTACAGATATGAGAGTCAACAAACCAGAGTCAACAAACCAAACACAAAACAAGCCTCAGTATCTGCAGTTATTGTTTGCTTATATTGTAGTAACAGACTACAAAAATACACTGCTGAGCTGGGACTCAGCTGGTGAGTCTGGTTCCAGGAAATTTACCTCTCCAACTCCAGAACAACGGGATTTTTCATTCTAAGCTGTTTGCCATGCAGTATTTCAGACTGCTCAGTTTCTTTCCTTTTTGAATGATTTAATGCAGTACTTTTTGCTGGCCCTCAGCTCCTGAAGAAAATAAAAGGTTTTCCTCATCCGCTTTTTCATGCTTTGTATTGTAAACATAGGTGATATATGTTAGCTTTATCCTTAGAACCACGTTGAATGTGGTCTTTGAGGAATTCTAAGGACAAATCTGCCTAATTAGTGAGAGATGGACAGAGCTTCATTGTATGAAGACACTGAGAGAAAACTGCAGGCATACTAAGATCTTTGACTTATCACAAGTAAATATAACTTGGTAAGTACAAGAACTGTTTGTTCAAAACACTTAACAGTTTCTTCAACATTTAATTTTTTAAAATTTTTACATATTTCCTAGGCTTTTTATCCAGGTTATTCTTTTAAATTTAGGGGTTAAACATACCAAATTATTAAAAATTTGTATTTAAAGACTTTTAAAGGTACATTCCTTCTTTCTTATATTCTGACTTATTACCCCCATCCTTTTTTCTATTCAGTCAAACAGAATAAACACGGAAGGGAAGCAAAGGGGACAGAAGGTGAAAAATGAAAAACAGTCGTTGGCTTTTCCTACATGCATATATTGATAAAAACACAAAGTAATGTAAAGAAATTATTTTTAAGTTCATAACTTCAAGTGAAAATAAATTAACATATTCCAGTTACTTGTAGACTTCTCCTTATGCATGGAAAGAATTTTTGTTGCTTGATCAAATGTTAGTCTTGAAGATCCCTCTGCTTTTCCAGAGATTGTTTGGTTAGAATTTTATTTTGCTGAATAAACTGCCATTTTTATAGAAGAAAATACCATACTCTAAATCTATGCACAGTCTAACATTCAGTTTTATAACACAAAGATGTTGTCCATCCATCACTGATAGTGATCTCTCCATTGCTTGTTGGTGATCTTTAAAAAGCTGGAAACTCTTAGTGATTGCTTCTCATTATTTCCAACTTTTCTGCAGGAGTCTAGCCCTATACCTATTCTAATAGCACAGAAAGAGGAACCAATCTAGATGGCAATGCTACATAATAAGAGAGTCACTTTTAGCAACAGAAATGAGTAACAGACTATGTAATATTTGGGAGGAGTATTTATATAAAAATGTATATGATAATAAAAAATTGTTGTAGCGGTCACAGAAATAAATGGCTTGACTAGCAAGATAGTGAAATCTTGAATCCTTTAAAACTGACAAGTTTGACCTCAATTAACTCTAATAGGATCAGTGTTTCATTCTGTGTCTTTAAAAGCTGTTGCTGCTATGAAAAAAACCCAAGCTCCCCCTCCTCCTGCCCACCCATGTGCTCAGGTTAAGCAAGCAATATTAATGTTTTCTAAGATGTTTAACATGCTTCTGTGCAAACCAAAAGGACAGAAGACAAAATATTCCTATTGTTTTCTTGCTGGTAAGTCCTTTTTTTCCAGAAGTCCCATTTTACTCATAGACTTGATAAGAGATGGTTGTTTGGATTTAGTTACCAGTAAAGGATGTTGCAGACACCAGCTAAGGGATTCAAATGGCAAGCAGAAATTTTATTAACATGATTATATTGTATACGGCGTTATCCATGTGCCAGTATCCAGTGTCTATGTGTAACACCAGCATAGCTGTAGAGGGTTTGGAGATTCTGATCCCTCTTTTTGCGATATTAATTCCTGCCTCACCAACACACCTGAAAATGTTCATGGATGCAGATTAGCCTTTAACGATGGATCAGTGGCCTGCAGACCTTTTTCATATGATTTTTTCCTGAAATCTGGACTTTAACCCCCATATAGCAATAGATACATAAGATGCTGTTACATTTCATGTTATAAAAAATATGTGTGCCTCCTCTCTGTCCGGGACCTCTGCCCAAGCATGCTAAAAGGTGGATTTAGACCAGTTTTACCCTCCTATGAAATTCCTTCTTGGCTCGTTAAAATACCGAGGAGTGGGATACTCAGATCCACTTTATCTGTGGCTAGCAGAGTGTGTAGCAATTTGCGATGGTTCCGCAAAGAAAATATGTTATCTTCTGGTGGTCCTAGTTTATAAGCCACTTTTTTCTACGTCCTGTTGCCTGTTTCCCCAGGATTTTCCCTTGTACAAAGGGACAAGGGAGGGGCGATGATTTTGATGAGGAGTCATTCTCTGACCCTGTACATACACCAGTCCAGACCTTCCTGTGGTTAACAGCCATGTATTTAAGTTCCTGAAGAAAGCTTGGTTTGCTTTTCTTTTTTTCTTTCCTTTCCCCCACTTTTCCTTTAAAGAAAGAAAAGCAAGCAGAGCCTTGCCTACAGACTGAACATCCAAGAGCATGAAAATAAGGCACATAACTGTAAGGATTCTGGACCTTCGCCCACTCCTGAAAAAACAGAACACAATGGGATTGTAGAGGTCATTGTGTTTGAATTGGGCTCTAAAGCCAGGAACACTCTTCATACTTTTAAAGTACTTCAATATACTATTGATATTATACAATTGATAAATAGTTTTCACTTGAGCTGTGGACCCTCTCACCAGTGTGGAATCATTAGCTTTTCCTGTTTATGTATTTTATATTTTTAGGCTGTGTAGTATACTTCATTATTTCGTGTGCTATGAAGCAAAATGCTTTATAGGTTTCAGTTTGTGGAAAATGAAATCAGCAGCCACCATAAACATTCAGAATTTTAACCTATTCTTTTTTATACTAACATCCACACTTAAATTTTCGGTTCAGTTTTGTATTGTACACAAAATAAGAAAACACAGTAATTTGATCTAGGAATGTGGTCTTCTGATCTTCGTGGTTTTATACAGTTTGCTACTTTATCTGAAACTCTTGTATACATAAAAGTTAAGGTTATGTAAACCAGAGATTTTGCCCATTTTTTTTTGTTTCATTTTAACTTTATTAGAAGAAACAAAGAGCACTTGCAAAGCATTTAAAGAACCTGTCTTCTGCTGAACACTTTAAAGAATGTTATACTTCACCTTCTATTGGCTTACATGCATATCTGAGCATTTCAACATACATTAGTACAAGAAATAATTTGGTAGATAAAAATATTTTGTTTGCTGCTCATTTGTCTCATCAGTAAAAAGGAACTTTTAAATTGCTTTATTGTGCTACCCTAGATTGCTTTAACCTTGATTTTTCTCTGTAACAGACTCTCCACACAATTATAGCACACAGCATCAGGATACTCACTGGTTTATATATTTTTTTAATCTAGATATTTTCATGTTCATAATGTGGATAAAAAAATCCCATCATTTACTTCCCATCGCATGATGGTGTGGAGAGACAAAGATTTGGTGCCCCTGAGTAAGCAGACAGTTTCTCTTTGCATTCTTTGTCCATCCAGGAGGCAGTCCAGCAACCTATGAGGTCCAGACACCTTTAAACCCTTGTTTCCAAACCTGCCCCATGACTGCAGAACAGTCACACGTTGTGGTGAAGGCTATGGAAGGGATGTCTTGCACATTCCAGTCTGACCACTAGCAGAATGAATGCAATTAATTATCTGAAACTTATATACAGTTCTTCTCAGAAAGGTCCATAAGTAAAGTATGGACTTTTCTCTTTGTTAGAGAGAAAAATCCACATAAACGAAAAGATGAAAACAGTGCATCATCTGAGTCAGAATTTGGCATTTAGGCAGGCAAGGTGCATCAGATGGGGTCACAGAGAATGGATCTAGGAAAACTTCATGGAATTATACAGATAGAAGTAGGGAGAAACAGGAAGACCTGCCAGAACTTAATTTATTATTTAGTATTATTTCTACCTTTATTCTAAGTGAAGTAAAAGAACTGCACAAAGCATAAAAAGTAAAGTAAAAGCAACAAGGTTTCCACAGCTAGTTTAAGACAGTGCATTATGAGTTTTGCCCCCTGCCAAGAAACCAAAATTATATATTGATGTACACATCCCTGCTTTTGCAGGAGTAGGATTCTGATGAGCAAAAAACGTCAGTAGCAGTGAACTGTGTAGGCAGGATGACAGTGTGTCATTTTTGAATTCTTCTTGGTAAACAACTACATATGCTCACCTCTGTTGTATACATGAAAACCAATTCCTCTGCCTAAGGTACAGAGCAAGCCTTCTGTGGAAGCAGAAACAGGCTTATCACATAATTACATAATTATTTTGAAGAAGTTAAATTGCTTTTTGATTTACAAGATGAGAGGGCAAAAAGGAATCTCTCAAACTGCTACTTTTTCAGAAGTTATAGCTCAGAAACCATCAAGTGGAATGTTTTTTTAATTTGTATTACTACCACATTGAAATCCTGTACATCCAATTTTAGCCTAGTGCACATTTTTACAGCTGGATGTACAGCTGGAACCTCTGGAAATAAGAGCTTTTATTATGGAAATGCTGGCATAGTTTTAGCTAGGGTCGGCACACGCAGCATACTGTAATGTGCTTTAAAACTTGAGATGGAGACCAGAAGTCTGAGGCTCAACAGTAGCAAACCCTGTATGTATGAAACACAAGCCTCTCAAAAAAAGTCATACAAGACTGCTGCTCCTGGCATAACTCTCATTGATTTAAAAGGTCAAAATGAACCTTATCATGTTTGTTTAAAAAGAAGATGGTAACAAGAAAGGTATTGGTTTGCACATACAAACAAAAATCCTCAGAATAAGAATAATAAAAGATATGGAAGAGCATAACAAACCACTCCAGTACATATGAAACTAAGTGATCTGTAAAAGAAAATTTAGTTGTGTTAAAATGGACAAATCCCAATATTTTGAAACCACTGTTTTCATTACTGACAATCAGAAGCAGATTCCTCAGCCAAAAAAGTGAGCACTGGCATGTCACAGCACTTTAATTTATCCATCTGTATAATTTTAAACTAACAGGTGAGACAGAAGCAATGTTATAACAGTCTGGTCAGGATGAAACAATGGACTGATAGTGCAGTAAATGATCTGAGAAAATAAGTTCTCTTTGGCAAGGTTCATAAGGCAGTAGTAAAACAGCCTGATCATCTCATTAATGTGGGTTTAAAATGAGAGTTCAGGATTATGAGTATAAAAAGTGTTGATTATCAGATAAATGGAGTCAGATGGACAATGACGTCCCTTCTAATTTTTACTGTGTTTAATGGCAAGTGACTTTGCACACGTTTAATACATACGAATACAGTCCTTTCATTTTCTGTCCTTTCTTATTTCTCACTTTATTCCTTATCTTCCTATTTTTCATTCACTTTCTCGTACACCTCTATGCTCAATACAGCTATTCATTGTGTCTCACTCCTGGTCATTTCACACAGAATAAATTCACGCTCAAAGCTATGTGTTAGCCTGCCATCTCCAGATGCCCAAAAGCTTTCCTAGCTGGGTCTGTGTAAAACACTAGTGCCAGTGTGGACACGGACTAAATCTAGGAGGATAATCCTCGATCTCTCCCACAACTTACTGAAGGAGAGATGCATTTTCTTGTAACTGTGATGATGGTTGTTACAACTGATTACTGCACAGAACCATGGAGTGTCTGCTTCCAAACTCAGGCATATGAATACAGAAAGAATGAGGAGAAGAAGTGCAGAATAATTTTTGTGGAATGCATTCACGTATGCTAAGTGAGGTGCCCAGTCTGAGGAGCCAGTCACCCATCCTAAATGTCCACACAGACACCACCTAAGCTTCATTCATTTATCGTTACCTTTATTCTGTCCAAGTTTCACCCTGTTCTCAAAGTTGTTTGTGATTTCCATGTGGGGAAATTCAGGTCCTTTGGATTCTCCCAATGCTGCCCTTCTTTTGACCCTCCCTTTGTTCCTTCATTCACTCTTGTTTCGTTTGTTTGTTCATTCCTTCTGTTCTTGGCTATGTGGACAACAGCTAGCTCAGCTTCCATCCACAAAATAAAATTTAATAAGTAATGGTACACAAGATTTTAACCAATTTCTTGTGAAGAATATAACCAACGTCCTTAATTAAAACTGCAGAAAAGGGAGTTGTCCAGAATATCAAAAGGATTTAACAGTTCTTTATGTGGTTCTGATTATTTTCTGTAGTTATCATAGGTCTGCCATGTGTCTTCCTAGAAAGAATTTCTTCTTACTGCTTTGTTCAAAGTAAATGTGATGATGAGATCATTGCCAAAACCAACAGTAGTACCATTAATATTCAGGTCATTTGCGCAGAGCCAGCTTTTATAAGTGGACAGGTGTCTTCTAGGAGCCTCTAAGTTTCCTAGGTAGACTGAAGCTTATTGAAATTTCAATATCTGAAAAAATACTTCATTATTTTGAAAAGGAGAGCTCTTTTTACTGTTAAGGAAGAAGATTTAGAAATAAGGTGGTGGCTTAGACATACTTTTTTTAAGCAAATTGGTGTGATACATTTGACTAAACACTTTCAATAAAAACTTCAGAGACATGGCTATCTTTCTGGTTTTAGCAATGCATTATGCAGTGATTATACAATTACTTACTGGTGGTGACCTAATCACAGCCACACTTGCTGTTGTGAACTGAGGAATTCTGCATTTTTTTTATCCTGCGTTGTGGGTTTTACAGCAGGCACCAGTATACTTATTAACAGAAAGGAGAGCAATACAGCAGTGTCTTTTTCCTTTGATGGCCCACAATAAAATACAATGTGTTTCTGCAGAGGAGAAACACGTTTGGAATGAACCCATGACCTGTACTATTCAGAAGACTTTGGCCTAACAGTTTGAATCTCCTTTATTTCATTCTATTACACTTCTCTCTGAAACAAATAACCACTGAATAATTTGATGGGGCTCTGAGCAACCTGATCGAGTTGAAAATGTCCCTGCTCATTGCAGAGGGGTTGGAGTAGATGATCTTTGGAGGTCCGTTCCAACCCAAACTATTCTATGATTCGTCAGTTGTGATTCTACTTTGGATTTCTTTCTATCAGCTCTTGCAACATTGTCGTCTCCTAATTCCTAACTATGGAGTAAATTTTAAAGTTCTACTTAATTTTCTGAAATGATTTAAGAATACAAATCTCAAAATATTCTTAAAGGAAAATAAGCTGCCATTACTCAATATTGTTGCTGTCTTTGTAAAATAAGGTGTGTTGATCAGTTTTTATTTTTTCAGCCTCAAAGTTATACTCAAAAATAGAGAGCAAATCACTAGAAGGCAGCTGAAGCCAAAGGCTCAGAAATTATCTGTAGGCCTGACAACAGCCACAGCTCTGTCAGGATTGGATGTACTGCATGTAAAAAATTGATTCTGTACCACTGAGAAGTTTTGGGTGCTCTGCACATACTTATCCTATAGGGACACCACTATTAATTGGAAAAGTGGTTGATAACCTTTGTTTTCCATGCTTGTAGAATCTGTGATAGAAAAACTCTGCAGTTCTGTAGTTAACCTTCTCTTTTTCCAAGTCCTCTCATCAGAACCACAATTTTGGCTCTGAATTGATCAGTTATATCTTCAATAACTTAGATCTCTGTGCTTGTTCAGAACTTTTTACACCAACACATAGTTGCTTACATGTGTTCTTCGTTTCAGGCTCAATAACATGTAATTTAGAACTCACAAATGTATGTAATATATTTCAGACATCAGTTATGTTCAAATCTCAATTTTAAAGAACTCCAGATTTTCTTAACATTTTAAAATGTGATTCATTATATGCTGAGTTCTACCTATTTTTCCCCAGTTTCAAAGTATAGCACCTGTGGTAGGTACACTGTGGACCTGGAACAGATACTGTTTGGAATGGCTGTAGAAGATGAGCCTTTTCCATTGATTTATACACTCCGGTTTTGATCACTTTTTCCCAGAATCTCCCAGCAACTATAAAATGGATTGTGAATAGAAATCGTTAGAAAATACTGATGTGAAACTGAAGGTGATGATTGTGTAGGAATTACTAATAATGAAATGATTAAGTGTACAGATTAGATGTTGCAGCTGAATGCCAGTGAGCTGCATATAAGTAAAATAATGCACTTTAAGGTATTTGAATCAGTATGAACAAAAAATGGATGCTCACTCTTGTACACTGTAGCATAAGTTCTCACTAAGCAATAGCTTAACAGGAAAAAAAAAAAAAACACCAACTTCCTAAAATAGTATTTGTTAGCTAAATGTATAAGATTAGTACTAGTTATACAGATTTGCAATAATGAGTATGGGATCTTTATCAGGTCTTTATTGTATCTCAAGATAGATGGACAAGCATAAAGGTCATGTATAATATATTCTGAAGGGAGAAATATTTTTAAATAGTGGAGTTTTTATACAGACAGCATGAAAATACAGAAAAGGATATGAAGCCAAATTTTATATATCTTTTTATACAATGAACCAGTAAAATCAATGGTATTTGGCAAATGTGTGTGTATGTGTGCATGTGATTGGCTTAAATACATGTTCAGGTATTTGGGTGTGAAGCCTCGTTTGTGCTTGCCAAAAGCTACATAAATGCCAGGTCAGGTAGGCGATGAAGATGGGGGAGACAGATTTTCCAAGCTAAGAAATGGGGTGCTTATTTTAGCCTGGCATGATTTCAAAAGTGACACTACATCAAGGCAAAAAGAATGCTAAAGCAATATGACTAGAGTCAGCATCTCATCTTGGTTATTTCCAGTTGTAAAGTGCACAGATAACAAAGAAAGGGAAGGTTACTTACCAATAACAAGATTTCTTTGAGATACCTTGTACATATGAATATTTGTTTTGTGAGTGATCATGTACCAAGGCTCTTGAAGTCAAGGACTTTTTTTTTTTTTTTGCTGTTTTTGCATTATCTAGAGAGATTACTTATTTTCCAGTCTCTACTTATTTCATTTTCAGGCATAAAAGGCATGCCTGCAATAAGACCTTCAGTTAGCTATCAACTACACATTTTCACAACATAAAGAGACTTCCAGAGGAAAGGCAAGGAGATTTGGAAGTGAATGCATGAATCTCAGAAGAATCCCAAGCACTGTAAATAAACCTTTCCTCTTTGAGTGCTTTCTCCATGCACATTCATACAGCTGGTCACTCTTGCATGTTTGCAGAAACGTGTTTGGTCTCCCCAGTAAAGGCTGGCCTAACTTCTGGACATTTGTTCATAGAATTAGTCCAAGCGGTAGAAACTGCTTTCCTGACTACTTATATTCATTCCTTATCCTTTGAAGACAGTGAGCAAGATACTTAGCTGAATATATGCAGGTCTATAGATTTTGAATGATTGCACTTCCTTGTTGAATCACTAATGCAAGATTAATGTTTTGTGTTCCTCAAGAATTCAGAAAATCAGATAGAATTTTAAACCCAGTTCTTATTTATTTAGAATCTCATTTATCATATATGAACTTAATTCCACTATTTTCTTTCATAGTCATTAAGAAAAAAAATACCCACATAGGTAAGAACGGAGGCAGATTAAAATCTTTTTAACATTTTAAATGTAGACAGCTTGGTATCTTTAAATGTAAAGATACTTAAATTATATAAAATATTTGTTACACAGATGAGATGGACTTGTCCTTGTAGTTAATAGAGAAGTATTTATCATGCATTTTTAATAGTCTTATATGAATTGTGTTGACTAATCAAATAGAAATGCTTCTATGATTCAAAGCTCCTAAGCAGCTTTTAAATTATTATAATTCATTTAAGCTATCACCTCAAAGTATTTCTTCCCTAACTGGAATCCCCTGCTCTCAATTATGTTGGGCTGAGATACAAGGGAGACTATTCAGTCATAGGTTAATAGAAAGCTCAAGATCTGACATTTTGTCAACTATCAATGTTAAAAAATGGTTTGATGACATTGGGAATGCAGTAGTTACTCTTGGCTTCAGACTAATTCAAATATCAGACCTTAACATCACAGTATCACTAACTCTTGTAGGGCCTCTTGAGATGTTCTTAAAATTCATACTTACACGTATGGTGTCCACACTATACACATTTCATTTTTTTTTTTTTTTTTTTATAACTTCAGACCACTTGTAGCCTGGTTCCAAAGATCAAATGCCTGTTTGCAGCTGGAGTGCATTATGTGATTCCTGGAGTCCATCTTCCACTTCAGTTTCATTAAAAAAAATGTTAAAAAATTCATTTTCTGCTTTCTGTGAAAGATTCACAATGCAGACCAAAGCAAAGTAAATCGGAAACTTGCTTAAATTACATTGATACTTCTGTCTCAAAGACTGTTTAGGTACATACAATACATCTTTTCAGATGGTTCTTCACCTTTGCAGAGTGAATCCATGTTAATTTTAATGTGTCATGCATATTTTATATGTTAGTCTGATTCATACATTTCTCTAGTTTCTAGGATAAGAAACTATTTAAAGCTTCGAGTTTTGCAAAAAGCGTCTGTGTTTTCTCAGCTATCCACATTTCTATATATGTATGTGTTTCACTATGCTGTTACCTGTGGTACTGATGTTAACAATATGTGTGCAACTGGATAGGAGGTGTATAGGGTGAAGGTTAAGTCCTAAAAGTTACTGAAAAGTGGCAAAATAGCCTCTTTACTAGCAACACTGTACCTTATTTTGCTACCTTTATTTCAGGCAGTGTGAAACTTGGCTTTTTGAGTTGTAGTTAAAAGGTACAAAAGTTCTTTGAATGAAATAATTCTTTTGTTGATAGTATTCAGTCTGATATATGTCTGAAAGAAATATGTACCGGAAAGAGTTTAGCTACTATTCAGGGATGAAAGCCATTTCTTCGTTAGTGCTAAACTAGATTTCATCATTTTTTCAATGGGCTGGAGTTAGTTCAATGAGAATAAAAGATCTGCAGCAAGTAGCCAGTATCCCAGATTACAGATCAAATCTGATTAGCTCAGAGTAATTACTTTGAAATCTTTTTTGGGTTTTATCCATTTGGAACAGGTTTTCATTTTATTTAGACTGGTTATTATTCATCGATAGAAAAAAGATGGTTTTACTTGAAACTGGCTTTGCTTAAGACTAGAATCTAAACTGGAAGACCTACATAATTTGTCAGTAGCTCTCATTATAATGCCTTTGTAAGTCTTACAGGATAATTAGCAGTGTCACTTTTCTTCCTCCCTACCCCCATTATTTGAAAATTAATATCAAGAAATATTGTGTGCATTCCTTTTATTTACGTAAAAATTTACATAAATTCCTTTTATTTACATTAAAAATAGACTTATATTTTCAGGATTTATCTTCATTTTTAAACGTTTCTCAGACTTTGGTACTTGATTCTGTTGGCCACCCATAGGCATCTCTTGCCATTTGAGATGCCCCAAAACATCCCACATCCTATACAGCTTCTAGTTCAGAACATCTGAGTTTTCCATGGGTGACATATACAGTCCAGCCCCATGAGGTTGGCCTGATACTCTAAAGCATCTAAGATACCATCAGATGCTAGTGACCAGCAGCTGAATAAAATCCTCAGTGGTCAATGCAGACTGGGTGGCCAGCAGCTATGTGTCTTATCCAGTTAAGAATATAATTTATTTTTTTTTTTTTAAATCTACCAGACTACACAGAAAAACTGTCTGGCATATGTTTGGAATTTAAGTCTACAACCTTTATTTTAATAAAATCCTCATCAAATTATGAATATGAATAATTTTCCCTATGTTCTTTACCCCACTGTATTGACATCAATGGATATACTTTGAGGTTATACCTCTACTCATAGGAGGAAAATCTGAAATTCTCCACCATCTAATAGTACCCTGCCTGGGACTTTACTGCATAATTTAGTGCTTCCTGTTGCCAGGTACAAGCATTGCCTATTGAAAATTTTTCAAATATATGTTAAGCATTTAATGCAATATTAAGCAAATAGAAAGCCTATTAATTTCTCAGAATAACTTGACTTTTGCAAAAGGAAATGAATAGCTGTGATAGTTTGATTCTATAAGTGACAAGCAGCTGTACAAGGAATGAGAGACCTAATTCCACTAAAAATTAATGGGAACTAAGGAATTTTTTTTCCTTTGCTTGGTAAAACCAAGTTTTTCAAATTTTAGGAAAAATCTACAGGTTTCTTGTTGTTGCTTCTGTGAAATTTAACAAACAAAGAATGCAAATCACCATTACAATTTCTTTTTTGAGTCAATTGAAATTTCAAGTTTAAATCAAATTGATATTAAAATTAACCCAAATAATATAAATGACCTCAAGAAAGGCAAAAAAAAGCTTCACAGCTTTTGGAAATTTTGTTGGACAAGTTTATCTTCCAGAACTGCTTTAATCAATTTCTGAGCTCCTGACACAGCATCTTTGGAAGAAACAAAAAAACTTAGAAGAAATTCAATCAACTTTTCCCATAAGACAGAGTCCCCTAGGAAACAATATTGATACAATGTATATTTGTTTTTACTTCTTGTTCTGGGCAATAAAATGCCATTTTGTGTTCTTTATATAAAAATACTGATAATGGAAGTAAGATTTGCCTGGTGAAAACTATGTGAGATAAGGCAGAACATTTTTCTGTACTGCTAGTTTTCGAGCCACTGTGATATGCGTTTCACACACAGCTGGTTAAGAATAGTTGAATCTATTGAAGAATATGTTCATTGTCTCCTTCTGGTGTAAATTTTCATACATCTGATGATGCTGTTAGGATGTCAGTTTTCATCTCTTGAGGGTTTGTACAGTATCCACCTATCTTTCAGCACCATATGAGCAGACTTCAGGGCTTTTATAGAGCTTAGTGAGATTAAATAGAGTTCAGTCACAGGAGATTCACTCATTTGGAACAGTAAGACAGGTCACAGTACAACTATTCTATCTGGATTTTAATGTGCTCAGCATTTGTCTACCATTACTTAGTTTATCCCTTTGATATTTATCATTTTTATTGTGTTTTCTTTCTTGAAAAAAGTTACATTCATTTTATGACCTTTTGGAAATGTGGCATTAATAATAGTTGAAATGGTGCCACCAAAATATAGTAATGGTTTGATTACTGCTGAAATTCCACTTATTTTTAGTTCCTTTCTTCTAGAACTATTAAAGTCTTATGTGCATAAACTTTGCATAAATGAAAGTTAAGCTGCCAGCAGTGATTGTCATAATGTAGCTATAAATACCATCAGATGCATTCTTGGTTTATTTATATATTTATTTTTTTAAAATAAGCAACAGTCACTGTTTTCAAAGCAGAGCCCTTAACATTTAGGTGTAAAGAATTCAAAGAACTGGGTGAGCAAGGCATATTTTGAAAATATGTTTGACAATAAAGGCTTGTAACAGCTTGGTTTTCCTCGCTTCCTGCTTATATGTTATTAAGGAAATTATAGAAGTTATTTGTTATCAAGGTGTTATTTTAACACTACTGTTATGGAAGCTCTACAGAAATTCTATAAACTGTTTTTGATTGGCTAGTTTTGCAGCCATAATAAATATAAGTTCAAATAAGTTTTCTTTTAAAGACATTATCTTCATTAAATTATTAAGTAGACAGTCTAAGTCTTAGCACACTGTCTGGATTTTGTTGAATGCTTATAAATTGCAACTTAAAACCACAGTAACAAACCCTCAGGTACATTTGGAAAGTTCTACCTATCTTTTCCAAAACAAAAAAAAAGACCTAAAATCAAACTAATCCATCAGAGTGGTGATGGACTAGCTGAGGCAGTTTACATAAAAGGCATGGTCAGATAAGGGATGTCCGATCACCTCAAAGTGAAGTCGTCATAAAGAGAACTCAAGTCACATTTGAGCAGTTCTGGAACCCATTCTGTTAAACACCAGAGGGCCTAGTGACAGGGGAATACAACACAAACGCACACATGCACACACACACAAACAAATACATATACACATACATAGACTAGTTTTCACTGGAAGCAACCCAGATATTGCAGAATTTGGACCAACAGTGATATAATAAAATCCTGAGATAAAATCTGACTGCATTTTATGTCCTTGTAAATGCTCTTGCCACTCACCAACCAGAACAAAAACCCAGGTCAAAATGTTGTAAAACCAGAAAATTCAGATACAGTTCTGTATTTGAACATTCCTGTCCATGTAATGAACAGTTTTTGAAATCTATTGTGGTATCAATTAATATCAAGGAGTTGATAAGAATTTTATCTTCAAGTCCAGTTGAAAGCAATTTTTCTCACAAAAATAATTCCATTTAAGTAATTTGGATGAATAAAGGCTGCAGTGTCAGACTCCTAAAATGTGAACTTTTGGACTGCTAAGCTCAGTGGGAAAGATATAATATTCCTTTGAACACAATATTAACTGTTTTCCTTTTTTCTCAATATAATGAAGTTCTTGTATCTGGCATAATGTACCCAGTATTTTAAGCACTCTTTGTGAGTAAAGGGCAGTTGCACTAACTCAGTACAGAGCAGGAATGCTTTACAGGATGTTTCCAGATAGTGGAAAATGGCTCCAGTGCTCCTAATGAGAATGTTATGTTAAAGAGAGAATCAAAAAGATGTAAACACACTTGTTTTCTTCACATGATTCTCACTAGCATTTCCATGCAGGAGCAAACATCCCTATGGTGAATATTTACTTATCTTTCTTTTCCATACGAAATATTTGTCTACCCTTGGCCTTCGCTTCGTCTTGGGGCAGGATTTTGTTAAGCAAAACAAAAAAGATAAGATAATATTCATCTCTGCTTGGCAACAGCAGCAAAGCTAGCAAAAAAAATGCATTCATCTTTGTCCACATGGCAGTAACAAGAACAAAGCATATTTATGTTTTTCCTATGTATGATAATAAGCCCCGGATAAAAAATGTATTTCTTTGTCCCTGAATCTAGCAATGGCAAGGACAAAATTACACAAACCCCAGCGTTGCTTGAAGTAGGCAGCAATGAAGGAAATGTTTTCATTAATTCAAAAAAAATAAAAAATGAGACCTTTTTTTAAGTTTTGTTTAGAAGATCACACAGCATTTAGGTTTTTATTAACCATATCATTCTGCTAACATCCAGTATTAATCTCACACCTCAATATTACATAAATGACTTTGAACTCGGCATGCAGTCACGCCTCAAATTTTAAGAAACACCTGACCATATACCAGCAGCCAAGGGAACTCCAAAAAGTTAACTCAAATTTTATTAGAGTCAAGATTTCTTCACTGTTCTGTACTCTGTCCTTTTAATGTGGCTTCTGATTGTGCTGCTGTCCAGTTGACTTGACCTGCTATGACTGATGTAGCCTTTGGACTGCCTGGGTGTATTGTTCCATCATTTTAATCACAGTGCAGTATCTAAGATATTTAAATTGAATGTATATGAAAAAGCAAAGTTATGTGGATTGTGTCAGCTAACCTGATCTTGTAATGGCAAGAAGATTCTAGGAAATTTTAATTTTCCTCCTTCTTTTTCCTCCTTTTTTTTCCTCCTTTTTTTTCCTCCCTCCCTTTCTTTCTCCCTTTCTTTCTCCCTTTCTTTCTCCCTTTCTTTCTCCCTTTCTCTCTTTTTCTAAAAAAATTGAAAGGGGAAAATGATGATTCTGTTTATGTTCTACCTTACAAATATTTTAAGCTTGTAAAGACTTTACTTTTTTTTGCTTTGGGTTGGAGCAAACACTTGGACCTGAGAACTACTTACATTTCTTGCTGAATGAAGTGAAACTGTAAAAAGGGAGACAAACATAATTTATCCAAAAATTAAAATAGTATATATTCCAATATTGGAATATTCTGTCCTTATGTTATAGATTAATATTATAGGCTAATAGCTTGCTGCACTTTTGTGTAGTTAATAAGGTTTGTAAGAATATTATTTAGTTAGCAAAAATCATACTACTGAATAATGATAAAGAAAGAGAAAAAAGTCTATTGCACCAATATCTTCCTCAATCTATTATTGAGATTTTTTTGTTGTTTTGTTTTCACTAATTTTTGTTAAAAATGATAGATTTCATAAAGACTTTGGGGTGGTTTAGTTTTTTTTTTTTTCCATTTTCAGCCTTGACTGAAAACAGAAATGCTGACAAAATGTAATTAACAGTGACAAAACAAAGGAGGTGTCATAATAATAAAGTTCATAATCTTCTAAAGTAATGTCACATTCAACTAAGAAACCTTGTAAGACAAGGAGGGTAACACTTTGTGTCTTAATAGATAGAGGTATGGTTTTCTTTTTTTCACTGCATTTTTTTTCACTGCATTGTAATTCCTAAAAACAATATCTTTTTTGTTTCTTATATGAAAACCAAAATAAATCAGTATTACTATAAATTTAAGAGGTAAAAAAGAATGCTGAAGATTACTCATAGTATTTCCAGTGGATCTGAAATCTTCTGAAACCGATACACTGAAAATGCTGATACACTGAATGCTGATACATCTGAAATCTTCTGAAACTGATACACTGAAAAAGCCTCAAGTCAGAAAGCACATCAGTTATTAACACTTGTTGCATCTAACGACTGTAGAATCAAATTGGGCGAACGAGATGAGCATTTGATTCTGAATACAAAAGATTTTATTTCCTGGTTAATGAATAGGAGGTCAGTGCTGGCTGTCATAAGGGCAAACAATTTGTTCTTAGGACTCTTGGAATTTTAACAGGACAACATTTTCAAAGATGACAATACTGAACCAGAGCTTATGACCCAGATTCTGAGCTTAGATATATGAATGAGAGTCTTATGTTGAAGCTGCTTAGAAATCTAAGGACAAATTTGTCCCTCTGTATGTAACTCCAGATGAAATATACTGTAGTTCCATGTGTCTAAGATTTGGGAGGATGATTCAATGCTTTGAAGTTCCAGTTTTCCTAAAGGGGTTTTCTTTCTGCTTTTTTCTTTACTTATTATCTGCATCTGCTAGCTGGACCCAGACAGTACAAAAGTAAATTGGTTGATTGACGGCTCCTTCAAGAACAAATGAAAGCACTAAGATAGAACATTATTTAAAAAAACAGTATAATAAGAGTGAAAATGAGATGCCACTCTGAAAACTAAACCTGAAGTTACTGTGTTCAGCTTGCTACAGATAACTGAGTTCCTAGCATAATAGGAAGTGAAAGAAAAATAAATTCAGGCAAGGCAATGAGAAACACTTTTTTCAGTGGACGAATAATAAATGTGAGAAGTCCCCACAGGGCAAAGTTGTGAACACAGAAAACACTAGGGTCATTCAAGTAATGGTTGTATGTGTCTTGGGAAAATAATGTACAAGGAAAGGATGAACCTCAGTGGGCTGAATGTCCTTTTTTCATTCTCAATATTCATACATTACAGCTGCCATGCTGCAAGGTACATTAAAAAGAAGAGATTACATGCTGATGGCTGTGAGATCTCTTCATCTGAAACCCAGCTCCATATGTGTCTAGTTGAAGAGCTTCTGTTATTTGACACCCACTGAGCCCAGTTGCAATTTAGCCCTTCCAAGAGCTTTATTACCAAGCTCATTATTTACTTTTACTAAAACAGAAATAGCAACACATTGCACAAGTGATTCTGTTATAAGTGCAGACCAAGTGTCTTTAGGACAAAAGTGTGGCATTCCGTCATCAGTTCTGAAGAGGTGTAGGCAGGAGGAAAGCAACATTTCTAAAGCAGGCATGATTTGCATGATTCGCTTGCCTGAACAAAGTGGTGAAAAGACCATACTAAAAACCCTTCTGTGATTAGCACTCTTACGGGCACACAAAGAACTTTCCACCTTATATCCTATGCCTGATGATTTACAAGATACTAGCTTTCAATCCTAAACTAGGATCTCAAATGCAGTAGTAGCAAAAGGTTATATAACCCATCTAAGAACTTAGAAATCCTTGTGCACTTTAAGGTGTGCTTCATTGAAACTATTCTGACTAAGGAATGTGGAAGAATAGTAGAGTTGCCATTACCTCTCTGAAAGTACGTTTTTGCAGATGCCTTTCTGTTAGGATTTGTTGCTTCACTGGAATTGAAATGGTTTGAAAACTGAGGTCAGCTTTGTTCAAACTAAGCGTAGAAATTATAAACAACCCAAAACTCTCTGCTCTGCCAAAGTTCCAAAAATGTTTATTTAGTGTTGATGTTTTTCAGCAATAGCTCTTTAGAGTTTTCAGTTTTGAAACTGGTATCTACCTCAAATGTATTTATTTTCCACACCAGTGTAAGAATGTTATAATATGTTATATTAACACATTAAAAAGACAAAATTGATATGTGACAGTTCATTGAAATGAAGAAATTTCAAAAATTCATGGAGCTTTTACCAGTTGTCCTATTTCCATTCCAAAGGATGATTTCTGTTCTCCATACTTCATTTCTGTGGGGTTTGGAAAAAAATTTTGGTTCTCTTCAGTAGCAATTAAAGTAAAATTGTAATTTTGATTCATTTGTGTTTGTGCTAAGAAGTAGCTGATTTGGAGAGTGTACAATTCATGGGCAAAAGAAGGCAAATCTAGATGAAATTTTGATTTACCGTAAATTTATGTATGCTACTTGAAGTATTGACATATCTTATTTCAGTACATTAATAAAGTACAAAACTCAAAGTATTTGACCTTACATATATCTATATTAGTATGTGATCATATCCCTATGAGAAATAATAGCATTTAAGGAAATAACCCTTCTTCTTTCTGTTTTATTTGCTTTTCATACTTGTGACATAGCTGTAATAATAGTTACCCTAGATTGTCTCTGAAAACTACTTCAGAGGTAAATATTGTGACTATTTGGCAATGATGTGACACATACGAATATAGGTAGCTGAATAGCAAAATGCAGTGTTTGTGAACACTTGTTCAAAAATCTAATGGTTGTGCTGATCAGACATGTCTGTGTCCATTTCATTTGTTTTGAGAATACTCACAGATTTATGTGTACTCAAATGTTTAGGAAACTGCTGGTTTTCTCAGGTTCCTGCATATTCATATGCCAGCTGGCTGTGCAGAAATGACAGTATTTGCTTGTATTTATTTAGAGTTTTCCCATTTAGAAAAGACTGGCTTATTGACTGGCAACATGAAAAGAGGTGAGAATCTCTGCAACTAGTCAGAAGTGGCAACATAAGATTTTCAAACAATGGTGAATGGTGGATAAGGACAATTCCAGACAGTTTATACATGGATACAGCTAGCATGCTAACTGAATATTGGAATAATAGGGTTAACTTTAATTGACCATGATATTCAATAGCTGTATGTCTGGCAAAGGTGGAATCAAGATGGTTTCTGGAGAACGCTTCTTTGTCTTTTTGTAGGTTTTAGGCCTTCTAGTATAGCCCAATATGCTTTCAGGTTTTGGGGGTGGTGGTGATGGTGGTTTTTTTTTCTTTTTCTTTTTTGACTAGAAAATATATTGGTAATAAAGCCAAGTGGGCTGTAATAAATGATTTCATACTTGTCTTTGATCCAGGTCTGGTTTTTACTAGTATGCCATCATTAACAGAGCTAGTTGGAATACCAGTGAGCAGCAACTTGTCTGAAATACATTATTTTTCAGGAAGTTTTCACTGGGAAGTTTCTCAGGCATAAGAGAAATTATCTCAGAAAGAGATGGTACCAAAAATCTATTGTACAACCACATTTGATCTGTGTGTAAGGTAATAGAGTTACTCTGGGAAAAAGAAAAAAAAATCACTTGATCTAAAAAGACCAGACTTTTATAAAATATGAAGCCACAATGAAGGTTTTGTGTGTTTACAGGTTGAGAGGAAGATTTTGTATATTTTTATTTTAAATATAGCACACTTAATTGTCCTTTTGATGTCCTTGTTGTTTGTGAGATTGCTTAGAAAACATTTATAAGAGCAGTAAGAAAATAGTCTGGAAATGCTGATATTTCAGTCTCATCTTATATATTTTATAGCACTTTGAAATATAATTGGCTACCATAAGTCTTCCTTGTAAACGGTATGAAAATCTGTTTGCATCTGATTTAATCTGTTTGAGTCAGACTAGTCGGAACAGGTTTTCAGCATTTTTAAAACCCTGCTTTAATTTAGCTATGCAGACTGTACACTGGTTTATTTGGTATGATCCGTGTAATGGATGTTTTCTGTGTAATGATCCTATATTAGTATATTTTTGTTTCAAGTTTTAAGAGGTTATTTTTTTACTTGATTTAGCAGCTAGAATGCTTCCTCAGCTAATGATATATTTGGTCTGCTATTTGCTTTTTAAATTGGATTCAGATTGTTGGCTTGGCTAAGTTGCCTAGACTCTAGAGTAAACACTTTTCTCATACAAGTCAAAATCAGCTAACTTTATGTGTCTTTTTGTGGTTTTAAGAAAAAGGCAAAAATATTTAGCTCATCTGCAAAATATATATATTATATATATACTCAGTAATATGTAGTAACCTTTCATGTGTGTATTTAGGATAAATGTTTAGATAACATCCTAGCCCTTCTGAAAAATCCTTAACTTATAGGCTATGACTTGTTTACATCAACATTAAACAAGTTTAGAAGAAAGATTGTAGGAGAGTAATTTTACTTGCTGGCTAGGAAAGAGTTAATATAGTTTGGCTTGATCTTGATCAGAGCTTCTTTACTATATCCGCAGTAGATGCTAGACCTCGATGACTCTTTCATGACCTTGTAGTATCATTTATTGCATACATTTTTCTGACAGGCCGCTACTCCTTCTACTTATGTTCACTATAGACATTGATGATATATAGCCCTCAGTAGTCCCAAAATAACAAAACTTCTTTCTTTCCTCTCAGTGCTGCACAGGCTTTCTTTCAGTCCCTAGTCCTGACATATTGCCTTGGATAATCTACAAACAACCCTCTTCACCTTTACCTACACTTAATCTATAGTGTTAAAGCCTCAAGTCTGGCTAAACTTTGTCCTCTTTACTTCATATGCATTTCAGAATATTCGGGGCATAAGTGATCTACCAGAAAGGAAAAAAAAAAAAACAAACGCAAAAAATAAGCGCCTTTATTCTCATTCATGAGACATTTGTTGCCTGATTCCAGAAGTTTTTCACATCCAAAAGACATGCATAGCCCAAGCAAACTCTGAAAAAAGATCACCCACAAGCACTGGTGTTTAAACAAACTAAAAGTAAATGTAGTAAATCAAGTAAATGATTGATTTGATATTCAGCCAACTCTCATTGTTTCAATGTTGAGATAGAACATATATTGCCCCACCTTGGACCTGTAATGAAAGATGCTGGTGACGTAACCTCAGGTGAGATCATATAGCCCTAGTCAGGAGAATAGAAGTTTACTATCCGTGTAGAAGCTCAAAGCTAAGACAGCTGCCTGAAAGATGTATTTCAAAAAGTCAGACAACAACCACTGAAAAAAAATGCAGCTTACAGAACATCTACTGAATATTATTTATGCAGTCTGAAGTCCTTGAGGTTTACTACAAGTTTTTGTCCCGCTGTGTAAAATACAGTGACAACCAATGCTATTTAAGTTATAAACACATTAGTGGGTTTCTTAATAACAGTTGTAACCAGGTATATCTATGGCACTGAAAAATAACAACCATTTTAAGGCTGTCATCAACTAAATTTTTAGCAAAGTAGTTGGATTACAGGTAATTGTCAGGTGTTCTGAGAAAAATGTACTTTTTAAAGTCCAGTTTCCTCACTGTGCTGCAATTTATGCTCCATGTAGCCTGTAGGCACAAGAGCTTCATTGTTCTGTAGAAAACTTGCGTGCCATTCTTTTTTTTTCATACTGAATGAAAGTAATTGACCATATTTAATGTAGCTTTTGGCCACAAATATTGGCATAAATGTCTTTCACTTTTGCACTACAGGACTCTAACACACTTCAGCTGCTAGGACCCATTGAACAAACAAATTTAGTTACTGCGAAAATAACATCAAAATTCTGTGCAGTATCTGTGAGGACTGGCTTGTTCTGTGGAACGCAGTTTCTCTTCAAAGTTCATTGCAGATCTGTATTTGTTGTCACTTATTAGTATTTTCCTGCTATAGATTTCTCAAGAACATTCCTCCTTTAGGAGAAATGGGCAGTATCATCTAAGAGCAGTCTTTGGTGTTAGAGACATTTAGTAACAATTTATTAAAACTTCATTGTTGAAGCTTCCTGGACTTCAGCCATGCCGATTATGTGGTGATTATTGTTATATTTCAAGATGGGTTTTGGTTTTGGTTTTGGTTTTGTGGGTTTTTTTTGCGAGCAGTTCTTACAGCTTGCCATTTTTCTGGATCAAATTGCTCTACTCA
The DNA here is from genome assembly GCF_047370975.1 of Nipponia nippon. Classification (NCBI taxonomy): domain Eukaryota; kingdom Metazoa; phylum Chordata; class Aves; order Pelecaniformes; family Threskiornithidae; genus Nipponia; species Nipponia nippon. Next base: position 34,614,298 of record NW_028262380.1, read on the forward strand.
TCTTCCTAAAGGTCTCAGGTTTTGTAATTTGATTTATATGGTAACCTTGAAACAAGGAGAGACATTAATAGACCATTCTGTTTTAATGAATGGCTTGTCAGGTACTGGTTGACTACTTCAGTGGCTGGAAACTCTCTTCCTCCAGGCACTGATTAGAAGGGCAAGGCTTCAGGCTCTCAGTCATGTCTGTGTCTTGCCTCATTTAATATTCAACAGCTGGCAGGAATAGCATTGGTTTGAAGGACTCATTTGATTAGTAACGACTTTGATATTTCTATACCTCTCTTAAACTTGTTTTTAACTTTTTACATTCAAGCAGGAAGACCAGGTGTGGCTTGGAAATACTGAAACTGTCTGAATGCATGCTGCCTAAGAGCTCTCTGGATCGAAAATCGCTGAGGAGCTCTATGTGTGTAGGCACAGGAAGAACTTACCCGGGTCCTTCAACGGCAGATGTCTCCTTATCTGCTTGATATTTCCTGAAATATGTTTGCTTTCTTTTCTTCAACCTTTTAATTTGTTATGTCTATTTCCTGGTGGCTTGGCTCCCAGAAGGGGGGTGCAGGTTGTGACTGGCATCTGCATACAGGGCACTGCTTAAGCCACCTCGTTTGTCATGAACCAGAAGACACCACAAACCATTTGGGTTAACACACTGGCCTAAAAAGTCCAGTACCTCTACCTTCACTGCACCTCACCCTGTGTGGAAGGGATCACAAGGCAGGCTCAGAGTGTGTAGCCTCATGTTGCATACTTGCAGCAGCTCTGGAGAGCATCTCCCTAGAGCTTAATGATTCCCTAAGCAACCCTCCCCTCAAGAAATGCAGTGAGACTTCAAGTCACTTACAAAAACAGATTTTGGCTGAGTGTCATCAATAAGCATGGATTAATTTTCCTTAATTTTATGATTTCCCATCACTGTTCTGTTTTTTTGGTGACGAGTTTTGGGGGGGTTGCTTGGGGGAGGGGTTTGCCCTCTGCAAGAGCTAAGGGTTACAGTGCTTGTAATCCCCTGCTTTGGAAGGCAGTGGTAGAACTCTTGCTGACTGCAGCATCTCAGCATTTCAGAAAATAGTATCCAAATATGAAATGGAATGATTTCTATTTTTCAGTCTTGTTCTTGCTGGAAATCATTGTTAAAAAAAAAACAACAAACAAAACCAAACAACAACAACAAAAAAACAAACAAAAAAAACCCAACACAAAAAACCCGGGATCCTCACATACATTAGTATTGCTTACCTGCACTTACAGGTTCATTCTTAACCTTGTGGTTGTTGGTGCATGAAATGTACCTTTTTGACAATGATAAGTTGTTTGCTTCTCTTTCTGTATCATTTGAGTATCTGATTTTTAGTCAATGATCTTGCTTCCAGGGCCATCTGTCTGGCAGATTTGGTCTGGAAAGAAAATTGAAATTATTTGCACGGTGCACGTAATTGTCTGTAATGTCTGCTCTTTTTTCCAAAACATTCTGAAAATATAAACTGCATGCATGCATAAACTATTAAATGCATAGATAATTGAATATAGAGAGTTGTCACTGAAATAAACAGGAAATTTCACTCCTGTGATCAGAGAAAAGTGAGCTGAGTTTTAGTACCCTGGAACTTGATCCCTATTAACCAATTGAGCTTACTAAGCAGGTTTTCATAAGCTGCTTTTAGAATGTCATACACAGTCAAGTGATCCTTGTCTTTTTTTTTATTTTTTTTTTTTTATTGTGAGTCCACTCTAACAGGTTTCATATACCCATACCTAGAGTTAGTATTAGTTGGAGTTCTACTTTGTTTTAAAGCAGACAGTAAATTCAGACAAATATACATTGGATGTGTCCTGGTTTCAGCTGGGATAGAGTTAGTTTTCTTCTTAGTAGCTGGTAGAGTGCTGTGTTTTGGATTTAGGATGAGAATAATGTAGATATAACACGCTGATGTTTTGGTTCTTGCTGAGTAGAGTTTACACTAGCCAAGGACTTTTCAGCTTCTTGTGCTCTGCCAGGTGCACAAGAAGCTGGGAGGGAGCATACCTAGGACAGCTGACCCAGACTGGCCAAAGGGCTATTCCATACCATATGACATCATGCTCAGTATATAAGCTGGGGGAAGAAGAAGAAAGGGGGGTACGTTTGGAGTGATGGCGTTTGTCTTTCCAAGTAACCGTTACGCGTGATGGAGCCCTGCTTTCCTGAGGATGGCTGAACACCTGCCTGCCGATGGGAAGTAGTGAATGAATTCCTTGCTTTACTTTGCTTGTGCACACGGCTTTTGCTTTACCCATTAAACTGTCTTTACCTCAAACCATGAGTTTTCTCACTTTTACTCTTCCGATTCTCTCCCCCCTCCCACCGGGGAGGAGTGAGTGAGCGGCTGCGCGGTACTTAGTTGCCGGCTGGGGTTAAACCACGACAGATGACAGTAGCGGCAATTAGTGGAAAGAGCTCTTGAATTGCACAGAAATGAATTCTGAAATGGAGGAGCTGGTTTTAATAAAATGATCATTGTTTGGGAAATAAGCAGTTATTATTTATAAAGAGATTTCCCTGGGCTGAAGCTTTTTTTTAGATAATCTCAAGAAATTTGGAAAAGAACTTTTGCTCTGTGTGATACGAGTTTCTCATCAGAGCCAAGAGCGTGAAAGAGGTGGAACAGCTTCAGTGCAGCATACTGAATGTACATTCACACAATACTCTTCTTACTAGATTCTGTGGTCAACCCAGTATACCTAAATCCTAGATATACCTAAGTGATAGTGCTCAGCTATTAGTTGTACATAATTATTTTGTGTTTGATATTGTATATTACATCGTACACTGTAATAGCCAACCAAATCACCACAAATGTGTAGAGCACTTCTGTTGAAAACTTCTGAAATTTCTGTGATTTTTTCAGTTTCTGGTCTTTATTGCTGTTTGACAGTTTCACAAAGGAAGGATTAAAACACAGGAACAAAAGTAATTCTTTACCACAAAAATAATCGTTTTTTTTCTAATTTAATGCCTGGCTGTGCCTTTCAAAGTCCTGTATTTCTCTTCAGACTGTTTTGTTTTGACATTTCATTAACTGATATGGTTTTGGCATTGTTCAGATTCTGTCTCCTATTCAGAAAGTTCAACTAGGTGGCTCTGATCTGCTAATTTGTATGGGCAATGAAGCTAGTTTTATGTAGTCAACATATATTAGTAGATTTACCTTCAATGTGAGTTTGTGTTCCTTTAGTATAGAGAAAAAAAATTACATATTTCTGTTAATCATAGATGTAAGACCAGGACCCCTTTGATTGAAAATACCCCTTAAAGGACTTGTTTCGAATAAGATTGACCGGCTGTCAAGTATAAGATTATCATGGCTGTACACATCTTGGGTTTTGATCTGCTTTTTACTTTAGAGACTAGGAGTCGAAAATGTTAGAATTAACAAGCAAAAATTTAATTTAATTTAAAATTTAATTTATCCTACCAGTCCTTCTACCGTGAGCTTTTCTAGCAGTATGGACTATGGTTTAATATCGAATTGCTTTTAGAATCTATAATTCCACATAATATAGAAAATACATATGGAAAATAAAAAGCAGTCTATCCTGCTATTGACCTCTGTTAACTGATCTAATTAAAAGCGCCATCAAATCTAGTGTAAAATCTAAGATGTAAAATCTAGTGTAAAATCTAAGACCTAATATCTAAGACATCTTAGATCTCTCTCTCTCTCTCTCTCTCTCTCTCTCTCTCTCTCTCTGGTTCTAAATAAGTAAACCAGAGGGACATAGTGGTGAATTCATCCAAGCTGGCAGTAAGAAGTGATCTGGGAGCAGAAAGGGATTGTTAAATATACTTTGGGAGGTATTGTGCTGAAGGAGAATAAGAATGGTTAGGAAAAGGGGAAGCTGGGGACAGACTATTTTACAACCAAGCACTATGGAACTAACAAATGAGTGATGGCCATCAGGTTGATAGTTCTGTGTGGTTTTTTAGATATATATATTGTGTTCTTCTCACAGAGCCAGGCAAAATAGGGTTTGATTCTATAAAGAAGCCTTTGAGCAAAACTGCAATGAAAGCTGTAAGTAGTAATAAAACAGTAAACTACCAAGGCACAGGCTGCGATCAGCATTGCTCAGTTCTTTTGTTATTTTGTTATGAATTTCAATATCCCACTGAGTGTGGTTGATTCTTAGCTGGGGACTGAAGTTTACACATACTACCAAAATAACAGAGACCTGAGTCAGTGAACATTGACACCCTATTTCCATCCAAGTGTACCTTGATAACACAACTGAGACTGAAGAAAAGAATACTACAGACTGTCTCTCTTCTGGGATTCCTGATTGTTTATCCAGACTCACATTAAAAAGACGCTTTTCTGAAGAAGAATATCCAGAGGTCCTATGGCAGAAAAAACTTGGTCTAGAGCCAGATGTTTTCTCTCTTTGCTTCCCTGGACAGTAAGAAGTAAATGCAGGGTCTGAAGCATGAATGAAATGGGGAAAGAACATTGATTTTTCTGGTTTGATATTTTATCCCTGTGATCTAGCAGATAAACAGTGCTCCAGAGACATGATTTTTTTGTGGATGAGCAGGGATTGGAGTTAAAAAATGACCATCCACTGATTACAATAATTGAGCTCTTTACCACTCAGTAAGACCTGACTTTTTCAGGTGTGGGGGGGTCACTTCCCTGAATGGGTCAATTTGTCTCCTGTAGGTCACAGCCATCCAGGATTCTGCAGTGACTTTCTGCAAGGGTGGAGATGAGCAAGTCACTGGATCATCTCTCAAATTTCAGAGACTGCATATCTTTTGAATACAGCCCTTTTGGAAAGAGTGTTACTTTTTTGATTATGTGAATCCCACAGTTTGTTGTTGAAAATTGTAAGTGTTCAAAAATAGATAAATCATGAAACAAATCAATTGATTAACTTTGTAGTTCATTCCATGCAATAGCAACCTTCACAACACACTGTGATCTCTTCTGACTACATGCTAACTGAATGTGTGGTCAACAGTATATAATTCAAAGAAAATCAGGCAGGTAGAGAAACCTAAGGTTTAATTTTCTATATGAAGATACTGGTGATAGTTCAGCTTTTAGTTACTTAAACTTTTCCTTGCTTTTCCAAGCTACAGTTCTTACCTCTTCTTGAATCTTAGTGAATTAGAGAAAGAGCAATCTAGGGTACATATCTGTTCTTATTTATGTTAATATTGTTTTAAAGGGACTTCCACATGTTGAGTACAGCCAACAAATTGACAATAACTAGATCTTCTGTAAATCAGAGTACCTCAATTTTATTTGTTACGGTAGCTTTGACTCTCACCAGCTGTTACAACATAGTCTTAAACATCATTCAAGATATGTTATAACATGTAATTATACTATGATCTGCACCAGCAGTCTGTAAAGAATTCCTTAGGGAAGATTTGCCCAGGCCTTTCATACATAGGCACACAAAATTCACAAATACATGTACGAAAGCATTTATATGCATGATAAATCCAGTCTTAAGGTTAGAGCAAATCAGCTGAATTTTTGAGAGAAAACCAGAACATATGCATTTACAGAAGTCCACTCACAAATATTGCATGTGTGCAAACTAAAAGTTATTTGAATAAATCTGATCCAGCAGTGTTAATGGAGGATATCATAAATAAACTATATGTGAGGTACTGACATGATGTGTCCCAGTGGCTGCTAGTGCCAGTATCTACAGGGGGCTTGTATGCATATTGGATGATGTTTTCCATGTGTGGTCACGTATCTGTAAAATCACCTCAAGTGATATGTCAGGTAACAAGCTATATCTCTAAGGACAGCTGCAATGTGTCTAACAAGAGCAAGTGTAGAAGGTTTTACTCAGGTAAATGCTCACTTTTCCTTCAACAGAAGTTCTTATCTAAGTAAAGTCTGAAGGATTTGCCTAAAAAAATTGGCAGACATATACCAGAAATATGACTGAGACATTGCATGTCATTTTGGTGATACATAATGAATAAAAAAGACAGGAAAAGAACAGTATGAATAAATTTAATCTTCTGTGCATGGCTCTGAGTTCCTAACTCTTGTGATTTATTTGCAATTTCTGCTAGGTTGATGCATTGCTATTATATTATTTTTGTTAAAAATGTGTAGTTTATAATGCTGTTACTGATATCTCCCTTTTTGCATTCAGCAAAAGGGATATGCTTGCTCAGAGCTTCACTGGCATTGGGCACACTATGTTAGTCACTTGGGAAGTATTTCATGCACTCATAACACTTTATCAGCATGAAAGGAAGCACAGAGAATCAAAACAAAAGATTTTACACACAGCAATAGAAAACTAGACTTGCACTCTAGAATATTCATGAAAGGCTTGCAGTAGAGCTGAGAGGTATCTGAAGATAGCAGATATTGTGATAGCATACACATTTCTCAGTCTTTAAAATTATATAAGCCCTGAGGTACAATTATTCATAGCCTTGCACAGTCTCATTCAGCAGTCTTGAAGTATTAAACACTTGTTTATAAAAGACAGAACTCCCTGGGCTTCGTTGATTGTTCTTATGATGCCTTGAAGATAGTGCTATCCATTTAGATTAGTAATATTTGGAACTCTGTACAAGGCAGCTGCATATTTTCTGTGACACACAGCTGTAGGAAACAAAATATCATTGATGAAAACAAGTTAGAAGAACAAAGAGTTTATTGTAGCCCACATGATGGCTTCAGCTTTGATTCACCAGTGTCTGAGACACAGGAGAACAATTTTATGAGCTTGAGCAGAGCCAAAGTGCAACGGTGCAAATTGGTGTGGGAGTCTTTTATGTGTCTTATTTCACTGACATCTAAAGTAACTAAGAAATGAAAAAAGAGAGGAGAGAGTTATACTAAAATGCACATGTTAATATTCACTTACTAAATTCTGTTTAAAATCTTGTAATCTCAAAGCTAATTTAATCCAATTGCCTTTTAGCTATAGTGTCTTGCTCCAATTTCCAAATATAATGACTTTTTAATACACTTTCACTGTTCGGTATCCAAAGTTGGATTTAGTCATGTAATTTATTCAATCAGAACCAACATATTTTGTAATTAAGCCTCACACCTGCACAATCTCTATATTAAAGTATTAATAAGTCTAGCTTAAGCCTAGAGGAAAAGGAATTTTAGAGAAGAAGATGAAACGTTAAAGTGCAATTATATTGTGTAAAGCATAGGATAGGTATGCCATACCACTACCCCCCATTGTTTAGGTATTCTATCATAGGCTGAGAGAAAAATCTGGTTTTTTTCTTCAGATGGTGTTCTATTATCAGAGACAAAACTAAAGACTAAAGGTTGAAATTAAACTTGTGGAAAATTAGTGTACATTAATTATTTAATATATATAGAACACTGACATTAAAAAATGGATGAGACTGAGGAACACATTAGAAAAACATGAAATTAAGCAAAACAGCAAATGTCACTTTTGTTTCTGATTATTAAATCAGTAACTCTAATATGCACATTCTAAACCCAAGATTTTTGTATAATTAATGGGATTTTTTGATACTGACACTGTTTATAGCAACAAAATGGAAGGAGTTTGTGGATATTGAGAGATTTGAGGGTGACAATTGACTCTTAAAACGTCAAGTGTGAGCTGCTGAACAATGCAGTCTGGAGATCACAAAGAGCCTCATGTTATCTCAACATGGTAGTATCTTGTGTAGAATCATGGTTAATACCTTGAAAGGTAAGATGGTGATAAAACAATGACTAATCAGGTAAAGACTTTGTGTCTAATTTTTCCACTAGCCAGCAATGCCAAATCATATCATTTTTTTACTTAAATTCTACTCAATATGTTTACTAAAATTGAGTATATAACTCAGTATTTGTCAAATCTACATATTGAAGAATGGGGCTGATAGGGAACATGAAAGGTTTTCTAGTCCATCCCCATACTTCAGGTCATTTGACAGACATTTGTATAACTGCTCTAGCATTTCTGCAATGACAGAAAATCTACAACTTTCCCAGGCGATTTATTACTATCTGTTCACTATGCTTACAATTAGGATGTTTCTCCCAAATATTTATGTTGAATCTTACTTGCTTGTGTTTAGGTCTATAACTTCTTGTTAGGTTGATTTTGGGCACAGAAAACAGACTATTCCTTTTACTTTTGCAAAAAATTTTATGTATCTGAAGGCTGTTATGGCATCACTCCCTTCCTCCTTCCCACTTTTTTCTTCAGGCTAAACAACTCCAATTATTTCAGTCTTTCCTTTTAAATCATGTCTTATCCCTGATCACTTCTTACATCTTAATTTTGCTTGCATTTTCTTAAAACATAGTGACCAAATGCAGATATTTGCACCAAATGAGGACCCACCAATGCTGAACAGAAACAAGATTTTGTGTATTTTGAAGATTCTCCTTCTCTTTAAACATCAGTACCATATTTTAAAAAAAAAAACCCAAACAAATTTCATTGTTGACTTGTTTGGGTTTTGATCTGGGTGTTCCTTGCACTCTCCTCTTTCTTCTCTTAAGAAATGCTACTTAGCCTCTTGTTCCTTAGTCCAGATTATTTCCTCCTGGAATCACTCCAGACCTCAGAATGGATGTAGGCACCCCTCACAAACAAGGCAAAACCTTCTCCATTCTTTTCACAGCTTGTCCTTGTAAACATATTCCTTTATGCTAATATTATAGTCAGCTTAGGTGCCTCACGAGGTTTCTATTTACACTTAAGTTATAAATGTTGAGACAAATGGAACAAAAAAAATCACTAGCAATGCCTCGTTTAATAAGGATCTGAATTAACAACCCTTATTTATCCTGCATAGTACCTACAGAAGAGATTTCAATCAGCATAAACATGATGGTGTCCTATGAAACTGATATGGAATAGGATCCTGTAGTTGTAGCAGTAGGTAAGTGATTCAGATGTCTCATTCATCTCCTTTCTGAAAATATGTTTCAAGTCTACCGTTCATGTGTATATACTAACTTAAAAGAATCCTCTCACACACATGTAAATGCACATGTACATTGTATATCAGGACTCTCTGTAGATTTGGATACAGTTTTAATTTAAGGATAATTATTTCTCTGGAGGTTTTTCCCCACTGAAATTTGTTATGCATAAAAGTGGGTTTATGTCTTAAAGCCATAAAATTAGTTCAGCATTTTTGTATGTAGAAATTTGTCTAAATAAGGAGGACCTGAGTATCCTGAGCTGCCGGGAGCCTGCAGCTCACACAACAGTGGCTGACGAGACCCGGGTGTGGCCAGGAGCAATGGTGGGAGATTTAAACATGGTATAACTGAAACTAGCACTCAGTTGCCAAGGCGAGCAGCTCTGGGGCCAGCACGATCGGCAGCAGTACACAGGGGGGTTTCCAGAACCCGGGGAGACTCAGGGGGAGCTGAGATAACTGCCAGGAGCCCACAGCTCATGCGACAGTGGCTGACGATACCTGGTGGGGCCAGGAGCAACGGCAGCCAAGCCCTCACACGTATAAAAGAAGCCCTTAGGCAGTGCGAGCGACCAGGAGCACTGCCAACAGGGCAGGCCAACAGGACGTGGCGCAGCAGCGAGGCCGTGGTGCGGCAGTTTGTGTGGCAGTTCGCACGAAGGGCGTGCAGGACGGGCGCTGAAGCCCTGCCAGCTCGACCAGAGAGCAATGGTATCCACCTGGCAGAAAGCCATGGCCTCTCTAAGCGTTACACCCACCATGACCGACGCAGCTTCCCAGACAGAGCTCCAGTGGGAACGCGCTGCCACCCAGGTGTCAGGCTGCAGGGTGTGCCCTGCTCTTACGCCAGTACCAGGCAGCAGCAGTCAGCACACCTGTGGGAGGTGCACCCAGGCAGAGGAAATCCTCCGCTTCGTGACAGAGCTCCAGGACCAGGTGAGTAGGTTGAGGAGTATCAGGGAGAGCGAGAGAGAGAGAGACTACCGGAATCGCACCCTGCCTTCTCTGATAGAGGCCCAACAGGCAGACAGGACGCATGATATGGAGGACTCTCTACCCTGTCTTTGCCTGGCTGAACACAGTGACTTAAGGGTTAGGGGACAATGGCAACAAGTTCCTGTCCAGTGCAGCAGGCGCATCTCCTCTGTGACTGCCCCACCTTCCCAGGTGCCCTTCCACAATAAGTACGAGGCTCTGCAAGTGGAACCGAACAATGACGAGCACGATGATACATCTAGCTCGGAGGTGTCACTGAGGTTAAGTCGGCCTACACCCTGCATCAAAACCACTTCCGTAAAGAAAAAAAGACAGGTCATTTGTCATAGGAGACAATCTTCTGAGGGGAACAGAAGGCCTGATATGCAGACAGGGCCCACTTCTTAGGGAAGTCTACTGCCTCCCTGGGGCCCAGGTTAAAGATGTGAAGGGAAAGCTTCCTACCCTGGTATGGCCCTTAGATTACCATCCATTATTGATTTTTCAGGTAGGTAGTGAGGAAGTTGCAACTAGAAGTCCGAGGGCAATCAAGAGAGACTTCAGGGCCTTGGGACAACTGGTTAAGGGATCACGGGCATAAGTACTGTTCTCCTCTATCCTTCCAGTTGCAGGGAATGATGAGGGAAGACACAGGAAGAGCCAGCAGATCAATACCTGGCTCTGAGCCTGGTGTTACGAGCAGAATTTCGGGTTTTTTGATCATGGGTCATTTACACGACACCAGGCCTGCTGGCGACAGACAGGGTACACCTATCTCAAAGCGGGAAAAGGATCTTTGCACAGGAGTTAGCAGCACTCATTGAAAGAGCTTTAAACTAGATTGGAAGGGGGAAAGGGATAAAACCAGGCTTGCTAGAGATAAGCCTGGAGGCAGTACGCCAGTGTTTGAGGGATGGTATGCCAGCAAGGTCCTTCGGTCTGCTGTCTCAGTGGAGGTAGGGGATGGAGATTCATGCGGCAGCAAAGATGCCAGGGGTATGGATGTGTTAGAAACCATGGAAATGCTGAGAATGGTCACGTAGGAATTAGGGTTTCTCCCCCAATAAAGGTGGCGGGATCAATAGCCCAACTGAAGTGCATCTACACCAATGCATGCAGCATGGGCAACAAACAAGAGGAGCGAGAAGGCATTGTGCAGCAGGAAAACTATGACATAGTTGCCATCGCGGAAACATGGTGGGATGACTCGCACAACTGGAGTGCTGCAATGGACGGCTATAAATTCTTCAGAAAGGATAGGCAAGGAAGGAGAGGTGGTGGGTTAGCCCTGTATGTTAGGAAATGTTTTGATTGGCTAGGGCTTAACAATGTTGATGATAAGGTTGAGTGTTTATGGGTAAGAATCAGGGGGAAGGCCAACAAGGCAGATATGTGTCCAGAGAAGGGCAATGAAGCTGGTGAAGGGTCTAGAGAACAAGTCTTAGGAGGAGCGGCTGAGGGAGCTGGGGTTGTTTAGTCTGGGGAAGAGGAGGCTGAGGGGAGACCTTATTGCTCTTTACAACTACCTGAAAGGAGGTTGTAGCGTGGTGGGTGTCAGTCTCTTCTCCCAAGTAACAAGTGATAGGACAAGAGGAAATGGCCTCAAGCTGCACCAGGGGAAGTTTAGGTTGGATATTAGGAAAAACTTCTTCACCGAAAGGGTAGTCAGGCACTGGAACAGGCTGCCTAGGGAAGTGGTTGAGTCTCCATCCCTGGAGGTATTTAAAAGATGGGTAGACATGGTGCTTGAGGACATGGTTTAGTGGTGGACTTGGCAGTGCTAGGTTAACGGTTGGACTCGATGACCTTAAGGGTCTTTTCCAACCTTAACGATTCTATGAAAGACTGAGGAAACTGAAGGTGTTCCCCATCATGCTGACACTATTTCAAGAGGTCGCTGTTGTAAACTAGTTTGCCTGAACTGACCATTTGTTCACAGATTAAGAAACTTAATGTGTTGTCATCAATAAGATGAAGTTTGAATATTTCTACTGCCAAAATGGTTATACTTTCTAAATAATATTTTTTTAGCTATTGTTTTTAGATAACATTCTCCTGCCTGTTGGGCAAGGGATTGCAGAAAGGCCTAATCTCAAAAATCCTTCTTAACTGACAGTGTTCTCTCACTGTCTCACCATCCAGTACAAATTGTTATGCATAGGAACTGCTGATTCTTAACCACGAGCTCTGCATATTGGTGCAAGCTTTCTTTTTTTCATCTCCATGCGCTGCTTTACACACCAGGAATGGAATTTTTTTGTAATAGCCAAATAATTCTTGTGATGGTGTGGGTAATACTTGTAAATGCAGTCAACCAGTTAAATACAAAAATAAATGTACATGCACTTTTTCAGATTTAAAGAAAATTAATGTAAACATTTGTGTGTACTGTTACACTCCGATCATCGCGCCATTTTTCCTTCGTTACATCCACTTCCTGCTTGCTTGCTCATTTGCTCTCTTTAGCTTTACACCTCATTTTGCTTTTGAAATATAGCTTTGGAGTAGGGGAAGATATGCATGGTTTGTGAAGCAATTTGATAGGTCTGCAAGAACCTATGGAAGGCCAGGTTTCTGAACTTGCCACTAATGAGATAAATATTGATCCTAAGCAGCATATCACTTGAGAATCAGAACAGAAAGCACCTGATATACATTCTCTTTGAAAACCACAGTGAAAAAATGTGCTTTTAGGTGGAATTAGGCTTTATTTAAAACTTGAAACCTGGTTTGTGGTTGACTGTACTCTGTTGTCTCCAGATGCAGGTGTGGTAAATGCCTCCTAGCACAATTTGCTGTGTGGCTTATATAATAATTTGATATTTAAGTGGATTATGCAAAAAAAAAAAAAAGTTTGTATAGTTCTGCTTTATGGCTGAGAAAGAAAATGCATATCTATTGATGCTGAGATACTATCACAACTCTTTAGCATTAATCCACTTCATCTTTGTCCCTTTCAGCAGGAAGACAGAATTGGAAAAAATGCTTTAGAGAATTTCATGCACAAATAAGCATTGTAGAAATTGTATGACAGGAGAAAAGTTGTCTTTAAAGGAGAGAAAAGGAAGTCAGAAAGTCAGGATGAGTCAGAATGTAGTCCAGGACTAATACTCTCTGTAGTGAAAGTTCTATGTTCTGCGTATATCTTATAAAGATGAAGGTTTTGGGTTGAAAGAAAAGCAGGATTAAGGATAAAAAGCTATAATATTGATAAGAGGAGGGAAGGGAAAGACTAAGGTGATCACAGGGAGCCAGAAGGGGGCGTTTACTGTGGAGGAGCTAAGTAGAAGACTAAGAAAGAGAGACTAAAAAGAAAAGCCTCTCCACAAATAGAAAATAAGAACATAAATTCAAGAAATCAGGTCTACTGACATGTTGTATCCTAGGACAGTTGTCCAGCAGTTCCCTACACTCCTTCCATCCCCTCCCAACTTTTGACTTTCTATCAGAAATGGAAGGAAGCCTGACTACCTTGGAGACTTCACCCTAGAAATGTCTCCCTTCCTCAGTATAAATTAGTGGGAAGGTAAGTGGATAGAATTTTGTATCCCACAAAAATGTCCATCCCATGCTAAATCTAAAGAGGTAAAAGGTAATTCAAGTTTCCTTTACTACAGTCAGAGTGTATATGTTCATCCTGTCTACGTAGTTTCTTTCTCAGAGAAAGAAACTCTCTTCACTTAAATGTGAAATTAAAAAAAAAAAAAAAACAAAAACTCCAGCAGACTGTGAAATTATTCTTCTTCATCTCTATGATTCCTTTAACTTGTGTAAGTCATGCTCATCTTGTTTTAAAACCTATATTTCTAAAACCTGGTATCAAGGAAAAAAAAAACCAGTGCGCGAATGCCTTTCTAAGAGTGTAAAAGTGTTCATGTAGTTTCAATATAAAATATCTGAGTATTTTTTCAAGTTTTTCTTAAAAATGGGTTCTTTAGGGAGACAGAACAAAGAGTGTAAAGGGGAGATTTACAATGTGTTACTACACTTGCAAATGCTTATTGATTACATATGGAGCTTGCAAGTGGACATCAAATTGTTAGTTGCAGAAATAAGAATTCACAATTACCTTGTACGAGTTGCCTTGTATCCAGTCCACCTATGTTATATTACTGTATCCTTTCTCCGTGACATTGAAATACCACTTTTTTTGTAATTGAAAAGTAAAATTCACAGTTAAGAAATGCCCTTGTCATTGGTGCGTCTATCATGCAAGATTGTTTTTCAAAAAAAAAAAAAAAAAAAAGCAAGACCTCTGCTAACCCTCAATGTGAAAACCTATCAATCAACCTTTGCACAGGAAGAACTCTACATTTAGGTGTTCACTATTTTTAAAGATTTCACCTTAACAAAAAAGGATCACAGTAATAGAAATCAGGGATCAAGGCAGTATAATAAATAAAACCTACAGGGCTTTTGTTTATGTTTGCTAATGCCATATTTTGATTTAAAATATTTAATGAGCTTAGATTTATCTTAGTAACACAGACTATGAAATTAGTTAGTGTTTGTGAATAATAAAATAACATATGTTGCAGAATGGTGGTTCCCAAACAGTGATCATCAGCTCACTACCAGTGACCAACAGTTATGTCACAAAACCATGTTTCCCTTACAGTATTATGATTTAAAGGTTTAATGACAAGAATGTATTCTGTCCCTGAAAAATGTTGATGATAGTTAATGACTGAGAGGTTTATGTAATACTGTATAGGATGAACTAATCACTCTACAGGCTTCTAATGGGTGTCAAAATTGTAACAAATACCCTGCTTTCAAGTTATTTTTAAATCTGGTCATCAATTTTTAAAAATTTTCTTCAAAAAAATAACTTAAAGGGATGAAATCTGAGAAGTACATGTTAGGAATTTTCTAGCAAACTGGTATTGAATGATCTTTATCAAAATACACTGACATTTAATATTTTTTGTATGTCAAACAATCTGTCTAATCTAAGAGGATCTTGTGTGCCAATTTGTACAAGACAGAGGTACAATAAAAATGAGGCTTAGGAATGAAAAGGCTGTCAATATAATTTACAACATTATTGCATTCCAGTTTGCCAAGCTGCTAAAATATCATAAAGTTATAGACTAATAAACTGAGAATGATACATAAGATCCCATAGATCTTAACTTTCAGAGAGAAACAAAACAAGAAAGAAAAAAAGAATTGTTGTAACGTATGTATATCTTTCATATAGTGTGTTTTTCCAGAAACTGTGTGGGTTACTTTACCTACTTGTTATCATTCAGAAAACATTACACTAGCAATATTAACTTGTTTATTTAATTTCTCTTTACAGTTAGACAGCCCTAGTTGAAATTGTTTACCTGTCCGCAGGGTTGGGTTTTTTTTAGATTTTCATCATGAAACCAAGTAAAAGAGTAGTAAGTGATGTATGTGTTTTCAAAAACTAATGCCAACAGTTATTGTAAAAATATATTTTGGAAATAAAATATTCAACTTGTATATTTGGCAAATTATACATTTTCAGTATTCTTTGTTTGATCTGCAAATGACAGAAAACCATAACTCTGCTGTCGTCCAAAAGTGAAGCTGAGACAACACTGGCTTCACTAGCATACGTCACTGCTGAGTGTATAACATAGCAAATATAAAGAAATTATGAAATTAGCGTTTCATGATGAGGTAGAGACCCATGATGCTAACGAAGGTGAAGACTCGATTTTTGCTCTGTACAGAATGTATCAGGGAGGCCAGGAAACAGTGGAATACAAACAAGTTGTCTGATGTGTTTTCTTGAAATGCTGTAGGATTATACTATAAGGCTATGAAAATGCATAGGGCAATAAAGCCTCAGATCAATGCCAAGCTGTATCACTTAATGGACCAAGGCAACAACGTCTTCAGAGACCAAACTTAGGTACCTTGCTGAGCTTACATAGAGAAAAAAGCCCCACTTTCCAGAAAATACGCTTTCTCTGTTATCTTCTTCGAGACCTCAGTCACAAAAAGCTTCAGGCTGGACAAGTAATTCATTTTTCTGAAGACATTTATGAAGATGATGCATAGGCTCTGTTTCAGAAACTGTGGCACCTTTCTTTCTCCAGGACTCAAACTGAGTAGATGGCCTATCGTCAGGTCTTGCTGCTGTTCCTGGTAAGCTACAGGTAGCAGGGGGACTACTTTATAAAAGTGTGGGTTTAACCTCATCCATGTCAGTTCAGATGAGAATTTCACTCTGTGAATCACGCTTCTGGTTTTGTTCTTCTAAGCCCTAAAGCTGGGGACAGAATATTTGGATGCTAGGGAGAAGGTATATTTTATCAATGGCTATGGAGCAATTCTCAGGGGAAATAAGATCTTAAAGAAATACTGCAAAACTTTCCTCAGTTTTTTCATCTCAGATATAATCACCATTGTAAAATACATGTTGTTCTCAAATGCCAGAATCTATACCCCATAAAAGCTCCTCAGCTTGCATTTTTTGTTTTCTGAAAGGGCCACTATGTAGAAATAACTATTGCAGTACAATCTTCTGATCTAGAAACAGACTGCGAACCTGCAGTATACAAAATGGAGACTCTGGTGAGCACCCTTTTAAGACTTTTAGTGTTGGAGCCATACATTCACACCAGACCCTAGATTAAAGTAAAAAAAAAAATCACCAGGCACTCCTGAAAGGAATTTAAAAATGTGTGCAGGGCTTGTGCCGACCTGTAGAAATCAGTTACACAATCAGAGCAGTTTTCTGTGATTTTTCAACTGCACTGACTAAAGATGCTATTCAATACCTCACTGATGAGTAGGAGGAATTCTGGAGAACATCTGAAGGAAACTTGGGTCTTACCAGTTTTCTAATGAAAATGAATGAGAAACTTGCAAGTTTTCACAAACTTCCCTTGAGCCTCTGCCAGTTTTCAGAACACAGAGCTATAGTAATTGAACCGAGCACTGAGACTGATGTCAGGATTAAAGGTTATGAGCTATGAGGACAGGCTGAGAGCTTAGATCTGAGGCCTGAGAATGCAGGCTGTTGATATGCTGTATTGAATGCTAACCTGAAGTTTCGGGAGGGGGACTTGGTTTTTTTCTCCAGCATAACTATGCTAATTGGACAAGTGGGCATGAATGGCAATTAAAGGAAAAGCAATTTAGGATAGGTACCAGAAATCATTTTTACATACAGATAATCTGTAGGTATGAACTGTTACAAGGATGGAGAAAAATAGAATCATTTAAAAAAAAAAAAAACAACACACAAAACTGATGTCATATAGAACTGGACTATTGCTTATTCATTAGCTATGGCTATGGGGCCAATTGTTAGTCTAAGCCAAGTTGGCTGTGTATTGCTTTAGCAGTTCTAAGCAGAATTAAACCTGTTCTGACTAACTGGGGATTTATCCCACATGGGAGAAATCTCTGAGCAATGTAAACCTGTCATTGCAGCAACCTGGCTAAGGAAATGCTTATTGGAAATGTACTGGGGCAGGAAGGACTATACTTGGAGCATACCATGCTCCAGTCATCCCTGCCAATGTAATTGCCTCTAAGGGGTTCTACCATCTGGTGCAAGTTACAGAAAGCCTGAGGCTATTTTAACTTGTACTGGGATTTAGCCTACGAGCAGGAGAATGCTAAACTGGCTTTAAGCCAGTTTCACCTTCTTCTCTCCTGCATCAAGCAGAGTATTTCTGTAATTATAAAATCTACATAAAGTCCGTTGAAGTTCAATTAGTTAATAGGGAATTGATTCTGACTTCAGGTGGGAAATAGATCTTGGAACCAAATGAACTTCTGTGTGCTCTCTTTTTCATGCAAATACTCCTAACAAGAAGAAAAACAGGCAAATGTCAAATGCATAAGCAAAATGTTCTCGGAACAGATTTTTTTTCCAGCATGTTTCCATTAAGCCAATTAGAAATTCTAACTTGCTGAAACACATCCAAGAGTAATAACAAAAATACCTAAATAAATAGAAGGTGCATATATGCAATTCAATAGGAATGATGTATGGATACAGACCTGTCATCACTCCCTTACTACATAATTTTACCTATTCCACACCTGTGGCATGTGGTAGCCGTGAAAGAGATAACCAGGTTTAATGTTACAGCTGTATATATCTGTGTCCTTTGGAACCCTTTCTGGAATTTTGTTTATTATTCTTCAATCAACGCTCTTGCTCTCTAATATTGTCAATCTTATTAATTATCATGACAGTATATTCTAATTCTGTTCCATACAAAAAGAGTCCGTGTGGACACTCAAGCACATCTTATTGAAAGTCAGAGACATCATCCAAAGATAGTATGACTAAGTACGGTTCAGAACTATAACATTTGTTTTCTTTCAGGTTATAAAGAAACCTTTATTCTTTTCCTGGTTTTATTGGATGAAGAGATCAGTAACAGGGGAATGATATTGGAGCTCTTTTCCTGTGACATATTATTATTACTTCTGAGGTGGATTTTTTTCCTATTTGAGTCATATCATGTTGCTGAGACATGGTTTTTGTGGTTTGTTTGTTTGGGTTTTTTTTCTGAGGATGGGTAAAACAGATATGCAAACCATTCTGGAGTAACTGTCAGCTTCATGATTCCCTGTGATTTGTAGGACTTGATTGCCTCGGTGCTCCTTGCTGCTACTAGAACAGACAACTGCAGCTGAATCATACTACCTCTCAAGAAATAGATACATGGACACTGGATCAGGCTCTTCAGAATGCCTGGGTATCACTCTTCTCTCACTAGCTAGGGTCAGAATTTGTATTGCTAATGATTATTAGTATCATTGTATTTCATGGCCAGTAAGTCTCATTGATTAGAAGACAAAATCTACGTGTATTGTTGAACTTATATAAGCACCATCCAGTCAGGATAGTTCAGAGATTCTTACCCTTGCAGGCAGCAGAGCTTTAGAGCTGCTTGCATGATTTATACCTACAGATCCTTTGGCCAAAGTGGTTTTCTTGTTTTAGTTTAAAGTATTACAGTTTTTTCTTACACACAGTTTTCCACAAGAGGCAGTGCCTGTATACAAACATGAAATGAGTAAACTAACATTGAATATACCAAGAACAGGCTCAAGTTTAATAAGTAGAGCTTTTTGCAGACACTATAACAAAATTAAAATAAAAAGAAGACCTGCATACTATGATATAATCCACATTTTTACACATTCATGTGTCCTCTTGTGTCATTTTGCTCATAACGGGAACATTTAAGGTTAGAATAAATGAGCACAAAACCTGCAGTTTATTGGGAAGATTTTTTTTTCTTTCTGAGTACAAGACTTTTTGCACTATTTTGTCATTCTGAAACCAATTTAAGGACAGAAACTATCCCTAAATTAAGCAGAAGAGGCAATAGAAAGGTGAGATTGTGCCACTGGGAACTCTGAAGACATCAGGATTTAATTAAGGCTATATAGTATTGTTAAAGACTGTTAGCAACTGTATAACAGAAGCTCAGAGGTGAGTACACATTTTGTGAGCCTGAACAATACCTGTGGTTTCAGTATCAAATTTTAGGAAACAACAAAAATTTGTCAATGAAGGTCACAGGTATATTTACTGACATCCTCTATTTATTAACTAACTCCTCATGAAGTTTGTTAAGGCAATCTCTAGGGTCATAAAAGCAGTATTGGGCCTATGAAACCTGGATTTCCTGTCTAGAAAACAGCTAAGGTATGGTAACAGTTTGGAATTGTGATCTACTCTTAAGATAACTGTAATAAGGAGGAGGATAGAAGAAGAGAAGAATAGCAAAGAGAAAATGAGTATTTCATACAAAATGAACATTTTTCTCCCAGCTGATAGGTTACCACTTGACTGATGGTTGTAGGTTTGTCCGGTAAACACTCATGAGTAGTTATGGACAGTCAGCTAGGGCTAGTGGCTGAAGATGTTGTTTGCTTTTCACCCCATAGAAAAGCAAATTAAAAAATGGTCATCATAAATTAGCAGAAGAGTGTACAAAGTGATATGTGTTTTCATGTTCAGACAAGTTCATTAGCATTGTAGCTTTATTGGCATGACAAACCATAAAAGCATTACCAAAGTCAGCAAACAGCATAGTGCGTGCCTGTCAAATGCTAAATCAGAGTACTCCCAGAAGTACCTGGGGTCTTATCCCATGAGTTCATTTTAGATTATTGCCCATATATGATCCAGTAGCTGTTTGCTACATGTTATGTTGCCGATTGGGCTGCTTAATACCTTCTTTCAAAGGATTAGTTTGTTTCGCCATAAGAAGCATTTTATCATGATTTGCAATATTTAGAGGAATGAAAATACCTCTCAAATAATTGGCAATCTAAACAGGACATAAAAGATCAGCTTGATTACCTTTATGAATGTTAAAAACTTAATAATCTTCTTTACATTATCACATAGAATGCCATCACATAGAATGCCATAGATTGGGTTACTCCCAGCTGATTCACAGTTCCTCATGCCTTGCTACCATTGCCAAGCATTCACTGATGTTCACGTTCTGAACAACTTTCTGGAATTCAGAAGTAATATTCCTAATGTGCAGTTGCAAACGAAAAAGATTAAATTATTTGCCTTTAGCTCACAGAAATGAATCCTAAGTAGGGCTATGTCCTGGTTTCAGCTGGGATAGAGTTCATTTTCTTCTTAGTAGCTAGTATATTGCTGTGTTTTGGATTTAGGATGAGAATAATGTAGATATAACACGCTGATGTTTTGGTTCTTGCTGAGTAGAGTTTACACTAGTCAGGGACTTTTCAGCTTCTCGTGCTCTGCCAGGCGCACAAGAAGCTGGGAGGGAACATACCTAGGACAGCTGACCCAGACTGGCCAAAGGGCTATTCCATATCATATGACATCATGCTCAGTGTATATGCTGGGGGAAGAAGAAGGAAGGGGGGGACGTTCGGAGTGGTGGTGTTTGTCTTTCCAAGTAACCGTTACATGTGATGGAGCCCTGCTTTCCTGAGGATGGCTGAACACCTGCCTGCCGACGGGAAGTAGTGAATTAATTCCTTGCTTTGCTTGCACGTGCAGCTTTTGCTTTACCTATTAAACTGTCTTTATCTCAACCCATGAGTTTTCTCACTTTTCCCCTTCTGTTTCTCTCCCCCATCCCACCAGGCGGGGAGTGAGTGAGCAGCTGCGTGGTGCTTAGTTGCCGGCTGGGGTTACACCACAACAGGCTAATCAAATAGTATGTTTGCTGATGTTATCAGAAACCATACTTAGGTAGAAAGGAAAGTGAATTTTTGCTATATTTTCAATTAACCTAATTGTTAAATTACTGAATTTTGAGCTTTTTCTATATTAAGGGAAATTCCATAAAAGTGATTTCAAATACACTTCTGGAATATTTAACTTGAAATTGCTTCTTTTTCATGTTGTGATTTTTGGGGGAAGAAAAGCAGTTCAATGAAATAAAAATTAGTTTGTGAACATTTTCTTGTTATCAAACTTTCTTTTTTTTTTTTTTCCACTGAAATCTCTTTCAAATTACACTCTATTTTTTAGTCTCATTTTATTGCCTTTCCTCTAATTCCATCATTTTGCTGTCTATAGAAGTATGTTTCTAGATATCTATGATTTCCTTCCCCTGCATCCTTTTGCAATTTGTCTGCATTTAACAAAATTAAAGGAGTGACAGATGTAAAAAATGACACAGGCTATACAAGTGTTTTGTACAGTACAAGTAGTGCAGAGGCATTCAGCCCACCATTCATGGTTCTGCTGTCGTCCCACGGTTGTGTGCAGTGCTTTGCAGAGGTACCGGTTTGAATTGGGAACACTCTGTTGTCAGGTTAGTTAGACTCTGTAAAACTGAGCTAATAAACATGCTTTCAGTGAGGTTAATTTACTCGACACAGGACCACACAGACATAGATTCACTGCTTTGCTCCTACAGCCAGCTTGATCCTGGCTAATCGCAAGGAGGCTGTACATGGTATTTTGTCATGATACCCAGAAGTGGTGAATCAGGATTTCTTTTGTACTTCCATATACATTAGATTTCTTTCCCACTCTCCACCCATACACTTTTAATCTGCTTCTCAGTGCATTCCTGTTACTTTTTAAAAGTAATCAGTCGCATGAGTATTTTATGGGTCAAAAAGTACGTTTGACAATGCAGCAAGTCCTTTCTGAAGGACAAGAAATAGTATATATATATCAGAAAAGACAACCATCTTAATCATCACCTGAGATTTATTTTTACTGTTGTTCTTATGTTTCCATTTTAGATGGAAAGGAAATGGATCTTTTAATTCACAAATTTTAAGAAGGAGGAACTAAGACTCTCATTAATGAGCCCAGGATAAGTAATCTCACAAAATGTGATATTGCAATGTTGTAATTCAAGTTATTTGTGTCTAATTCCTTGATAAGAACACGATACCATTGCAAACCTGAGCACTGCTTCTCCAAATGATTCAATAAGATATCTTCATTTTATTACACAACTGAAAAGTCACTTAACTTTGCACAATATCTATAAGGCTGAAAACATAGTACAATAAGACAGTGTCATAAATTATTTCCACTTACATGTTAACTCATCCCCAGCTTCAAGTTTTCCTAAAGAATCACCACAAGAAATTTTTCAAGTCCCTTCTCAAATCTTCTGGATCTGTAATCCCATAATAATTTACCCTTAGAGATCTTGGTACCCTAGCAGAATGCTGAAAAATTGCTAATTACTTATTACCACATTTTATGGCTACATCATTTTATGCCTGTTCAACTAGGCAGCCTCCTATTTTTGTCAGGATCCTTCCGGGAAATGGTATTTATGGGATTGCAAGGGTTGTCCCTTATGGCACCGACTGCCATAAGCACAGGTTAGAAAAGATCACACAGCCCCTGTGCACCACTGTCCTTTCTTCTGAAGCTTACACCCTTAGTTGTCCCAAGTACAGTTTTCCTCAGTACTATTATAGATTTTCCCCAAACACAGAACACTTCACTAACTTGTCTTACCAAATCACACCTGCAGTTATTATCTTGTCTCTTTTTAAAAATCCCTTATCTGTAAGTGAATAGCTATCTTATTTTGCCTTATCTATCATGTAATACTACCGCTGGCAAAAATGTTTGTTCAGGTGTCTTTCTGTCACTGAGCAAAGACCAGTTAAAGGGATCAGTAAAATGCTACTATAATTCTATGATGCTGCTGAACACAATGTGTTTACTATACTGACAAACGGTCAGTGTATCCATCCAAGTGAATGTAAGATTTGTTTGACTAGCTTTTCTTTTCTATACTTACTTTAACCTAAATATTTAATGTTCTGGGATCTGCAGATATGGGGCTCAGTGCCAAGTTTAGCAATGCAGCAACTGTGGATAAGAACTATTACAAAGCCATGGAGAGCTCTGTATATAAAACAATGTCAGGATCAGTTGCAGTAATCAATGGATTTTTTCTTTTTGCTTCAATGCTCAATCCAGCATCTGCTCTATCCCTTAACAGAGGAGTGTTTTTTGAAGTAGATCATTATATGTTCAGTGTTATTTAAAAATCCATACTCTTGCACACAATTGTGTGTTAACACACAATTGGATTACATTATTATCAGTCTGCTTTCCCCAGCTGGCTTATTTTAAATTGCAAAAACTACTAGCATTCAGTGTTGTTGTTGAAAATCCTGTACATGTAAACATGCACCTAAAATCATATTTAAAAAACACCTCCTCCTGATTCATAAAACTCATGTTCCTATGGGATATATTATGTTTCTACATGAAGAGGCAGAAAATTAAATAGACATTTGTCCAGGAGTCATAGAAGGGAAGAAAACGCCCTTCTGCTTTTATCTGCTTGCTTGCCATTTGCTTTCCACAATCTTCCATGTGTTTTTTGATCTTCACAATTTGCAGAGGAAGATGATGCCAGACTTCTCTAGTTTTGAAAGTACTAATAGGGTTACTACATTTTTGTGCAACATACACTCTTAATGTGACTTTTACCTTCAGAAAACTCCTGAAAAGGAGAATCAAGCTGTAAGAGTAGGGCTTAGAAGGAGATGGGAACTCTGGACTAAAATTATCCTTCCATAACAAGGAGCAATATTTATAAGAGAATCTATAAGTAATACATGTGCAAATATTAGTTATCTAAATGGCTTCATGTTTACATTATGGAATTAAAAATTCCTCTCCCCTCATTCTAGAGCCTGGTGAAAAACTGTGTTGGGTAGAAAAGGGCACTGTGGAAAACTGAACTAGCAAATGACCTCTGACTGAGTCGTTCTGGATCTTGGAATTTCTCCACAACATGGATATGTGTATGCACTATTTCTGGGGCTTAATCTCATTCCTACAGAAGAAAGAACACAAATCCTGCTGAACTCTAAAAAAAATTTTGCACCACTAAACCTTCTTGTGTTTCCGTTTCTGCTTTGGAAATATTCTAATAAGGATGCCATGATTCAAAAAAAAAAAAAAAAAAAAAAAAAAAAACCAAACAAACAAACCCAAAACAATACAACTTCTTCTTTTCCCCCATTAAAAAAGTATCCAGATATTGTGCAAGAAAAATAGCTTTTTTGTTTTCTTTATTTCTCATATACTTATAATCCTAGGCTCACACATTAGGAAAACTGTTAAGGATAGCCTGTCAAGAGTATAAAAGTCATCATGACCGTACTGTAGAAAATATGAGCAGAAAAGGCCTTTTCCCAGCCTAACTCCTTTCATTTGCAGAATTGGTTTTAATGATATCGGCAAAAATAATATAGCTAGTACAATGATATTTCAATGAATTGACAAATGCAATACTGATGACCCCTTTTAATTTTTAGCAAATCTCTAATCAAAAGTTATCATCAGACCATCTTCTACATTTAATTAAAACTCTTTCAACAGCTTAACTTTGTGCCATTTCCTATTCCTTTTACAGATACTGTCATGGAAATGAAAAAGGAAAACGTTGGTGTCTCAGATATTGGGTAAATTGCAGATGACAATGTGTAATTCTGACCTCATTAGTATTCAGGATTTCAATCGAGTAGGCATGCCATATGCCTACAACGCCAGTGTCCCGTTTCAGTGCAAAGAAGGGCATCAAATCAGCACAGGAAACAGTAAATGATCGGTGTGACATGGCTTTCGTGGTACCACGTTCCACAAGGCACCAGACTGTATGTGATTATGCACATCCTCCAAATCCTTAAGATCTCAGTTCAGTGTCTGTGTTTAGGAAAACAGAAAATTGTTGAAGTAATTCCAGCTGTATGTAAGTAATCATTACAGTACAAAACTAGGAAGTTTATCAAGTTTAGTCCCTGATATGAGAAGCAAATACACTGTTTCATCTTTTT
The DNA here is from genome assembly GCF_047370975.1 of Nipponia nippon. Classification (NCBI taxonomy): domain Eukaryota; kingdom Metazoa; phylum Chordata; class Aves; order Pelecaniformes; family Threskiornithidae; genus Nipponia; species Nipponia nippon. Next base: position 34,639,499 of record NW_028262380.1, read on the forward strand.
AAAACTTCTACCTTTCAGTGAAAGAGTTATTCTTCTTCAGTGTGGCCGTTTAAACACTGTTACAGAATCAGCCCTTTGGTGATTAAAAACCTCCTTCTGCTTTTCAAGAGTCACTTTATTTATGGTCAGTTTATACCTACTTATTCTTGTGCCAGAATTTAGTTAGAGTAGTGCTTCTCCTGTGCTCTTCTTTTCTCCAATGAATTAAAAACCTCTGTGGAGCTGCAAGCAGAGATGTGGCATACATACTCGATCAAAACACAGAATTATGCATGGAGTAATGTCATGCCATTTTCTGTTCTTGCTACAGTCAATGTCACCGGCCTGAAATATCAGAATATTCTGTCTTTGATATTCAGTGAATGATTGTGATTTACAGTGCACAACTTATTTTTTCTGTCCTTTCAGGTTTTTGTTTGCTTGGCTTAAAAAGCCAAGCCTCCTTTTGTAAGGGAGGCTAAGAATATTTCTTTTTATTTTTTCTCTCCTTTCCTCTACAGAACTATGGACAGTATACTAGAAAGTCTAGAGCCATCTACAAGGCTGTTGATACTCCCCCATCTCAACTGAAAAGGGCTCACATGAAGTGTTTTGAGAGGGACCTACAATCTTCAGAGTCCTGTTGCATTGATGTCTCATAATTGCTCCGTGTTTAATAGACAGCAAATCCCTCCTTCTGTCCTAGACGTGAACTTAAAACCAATACTAGGCTGGAGCTGCTAATAGAGAGTGGCTCATCTATTACTGTCAGCTCAGACCTTGACTTTGATATGATTATTTTAATCCTATTCCTATTTCTTTGTTCCTTAGTCATCCTCGTCTTCCTGTTAAATACTCTAACTGTTCAGTACTAATGATATCTTCCAACTTTGTGTCAATGGTAAAATTAGTTAACATACTTTTCCTACTTTTACCAACTTTGCTAATGAATCTGTTCAATAGCAATCATCCTACACTGGATCATTAATGAAATGGTCTGTTAATTTGTCTTTACACATTACTCAGCTTTCAATACAACCAGCTGACTTCTGTCTCCTCTCTTCAAAGTCGCAGCTGAACCTCATTATCTCCAGACTAATCTCCAGTCTTCCCCGTACACAATGCTTGAGATTCAGATAAAATACAGTTTTAGACAAATAAAATGTAACAAATTAGACTTTTCCAGAAAAAGAAATGATCAGGATGCTAGTCTGTTATGAATTACCACTGGTAAATACTTTACATTTTCATTCTTTCCTGTCTTGTATATCCCCAAAATAAACTCAGCACTTGTTGCATGATACCACTATTGTTTGAATAGTAGTATTTAAAACAATGACTAGTGGAACCATAATTTTACTGCCAGTTTGTTAAGTAGTTTGGCATAGAAAACACGTAGTTCCTCTACCATTAGTCTCAGGCCCATTTCTTCTCCTCCTCTCCCCATTTCAGCCAAAAGAAATCATTTGATAAACTCTGAAGGAACATTAACAAGGACTTATACTGGCTTTTGGACAGCCATGCTAAAAGCCAATAGTGTCTTTTAATCTGACTTTTTAACTCTCTTCCCTTCATCCATTCCTGGACATTGACTTCCAATATATTCTCATTCTCATCCTCCCTTTATCAAGTTTGTTTCTGTGCCTTCTTCCTTCTGCATGTTTTTTGTCTTCTCATTATTCTACTCATGGAGTAGCAAATAGTTTGAACTGATGACTGTGAGAAAGGAATCATGACAGTATCTAGAAATGCAGGAAGAATCTTTTTGTTGAGTATATGTCAAGCACGAATCTTGGTGGACTGACCATCCCCTGAAATATGGGGCTTCATCATCTCTGGTTTTGATTTGGTCAGATTTATTGGGGATTGCTACTCTGTCCATTTCCAGATAGTCAAACTTCAAGTACTTAATTTCTCTCCTGAACACTTCGTACTGCAATTGTAATCCACAGTATAGATCACAAATGGCATTTTAGAAATAGTTCATTGGCTTGTCTTAGATTACTCACCAGTGTAGACTCAATCAAAACTGACAGCTAAAGCAACAAAAATCCACTAGATGTTAATCCTTCCCTGATTCACTGTAATTACATGCATCCTTCAAGGTGTGGCCAGACATAATGCCTTACTATGCTACCTTAGTTTAAAGCACCTTTCCTACATTAACTCAAATTATAGTTAAACAGTGAGTAAAATGGCTTAGTTACAGATCCGGATCTTCTCCAGTTCACGCCAAAGCAATTAGAGGTTGGCAGGACCTTTGCAATTTGTTTTGTACCTAAGGAGAGTCTGTGTCTACTTCATAAACAATTTTTCTTAGCCTTGTCCCGAGGTAGTAGAGTTTTGTAATTTACCAAACTTAAAAGTCACATTTTAATTTCAGTGCAGGGAGCATCACAACCATGTGACTGATTCTGGCCACATGATATAGATTCTTATGTTACTTAATGAGAAAAGTAGAGATGCTGAAAGCAAGATTTTCTCTGTTCTGCTTTAAAACATAATTCCATCAAAACATATCAGTGTAAGTGAAAATTCCTAAGGAAAAGACAAAATGTTCCTGTTTAGAAATAAGATACTCAAATTTAAGTTGTATCTAGTCTGCGTTTCTTCACTACCTGCTTATTTGTGGTAATTTTTTTTCTTAAAAAAAAAGGAAAAAAGACACACAAAAACCCCCCAAAACTCTTCTCTACCTTTAAATGTTGTTTTGGGTTTTTTTCGTTTTTTCTTTTTTGTCTCCTAGCTGTTCCATATACCCTTATTTATCCTAAAGTTTCCAATTTGCAAGGCTTCCTAATATAAACAATGAAGAATGTTAAAGATGATATATGAATATTGAAATGTTTTCCCAGGTTCCTGTAAGAGAGACTTGTCATGGAAAACTTTGCAACAAACTACAGCTCCATAGCTTGAGGCCATTTAATACAGCTGAATGGAATGACTGGAATAAGACAAATGTGTGACAAGTCTGAAGGATATATTTTTCTCTGGATATAAGGGAATGTGATCTGCTGAGGAAGGGTTAGGGACAGTATCACCTTTAATTAGAGAATTAAGAAGAATTAATTTACCAAAATATACCTTAAAATTTCTTCAGAATATTCAGGAAGAAATATTTAGAATAATAGCTAAAACTGCTTGCACCAGAAGCCTGTTTCCAATCGTAATAATCCCCTGATCTGGAATTATTAAAACAGTATGATAATTTAGAACCACATGTAAAAAGAAGATACATTGTTCTAGACTTAATATATTGAAAAGAGACTAACTGGTCTCCTATTGAACTAGGGAGTTTCATTCAGTCTTACCTCATGTATCCCTGCTGAATACATATTAATCTACTGATTTATCACCTCTATAATAATCTTCACATCATCCAGTGAATTAATGAGGAAATGAATTAAATATTTTAATAGCATATGTCTAGTAAAGGTAGAATGATTTCCTCTTCTAATTATAATATTTAATTTTGGTCTTACTGTTCTTCAGCAGCTGTACTGTTGGTCATGTTGGGTATTTTAAATTCATTTTCTTTCTTATCTGTAACCTCTTCACCTTAAAGTGATCTTTTATCTTTCATGAAAAGAGATGACAAGACTATTTTTCAGTTCAGAACTTTTTCATAATTACATTTTTGACCTCAAGGGAAAAAAAAGTATACATTATCAAATCCCCTGGCTTTGCAACTGAGTAGCTTTAACAGCCCTGCACACTGCTTGCGCTATTGTAACGTCATTTGAATATCAGAAGATCCTCAAATTATAAGTTCTAACAAGGTAGAGTCCTGTTCAAACTGAAACTCATTATATGTTGCTTAGTATCTTGTAAACTGATCCCATAGATTCTTTACAACTGTTTATTTCTCTTCCAGTCCTTACAGTTCCTACTAACCATTCATAATATGGTGGATCAAACAGTTTCTATTTATCCATATAAAATCCACTGGCCATTTATCACATCTGCAGAAGCATCACAGTGCAATCCAGGAATGCTCCTGAGCAGTGCAGCACTGATAGTGAAAGTGTGAGACACCTCCTGAAACTAAGCTCAAACTCTGTAAAAGAAAATCCTTCAAAAGCAGAAACATACCAGTAGGCTATGGATTTTTGTTTTGGACTTAAACACCAAGAAGAATTATAAAACCTGAATAGTCCTTGATTGTATTAAGTCATTCATACATTAAGAGTTTCAGGTCAACCAGAACACACACCAGTACCATCCATTCCTGGTTAAGGAACCACAGTCATGGCCCAGGGCTCCCTCAAGGCCTTTGGGTTTCAATGAGCTTCACAGAAACTTGTCTGAACATCAGAGTACTAGAAAAAGGAGATGAACTCTGTATCTATAGTCAGGACATAGCTGAAAATATGATCTTCCCGGATTCCTTACAGGTCATAAATTGAGATGCAAAGAATAACTGCTGTAGAGTGAGAGCAATGCACTGATCAGCAGAGATGTAACTAGAGATGTGTCAAAACCTAAGTTTATTAAACAAGAAAAAGCCAGTAACCATGTAGCTGTAGTGAACTATGTGTGAAGTAAGTTTGAGGACTGGGTGGGTACTAGAATAATTTCAAAGAAAGCACTTGTTCTCAGCTTTTCTCCTAGGAATCATAATTTTCATTCTGAAATTCTGCTGTTGCCTTTCACTGCATCATTGTTATCTACACGATGCCCAGCTGAAAATTTCTGCTTGGATCTTTGTAGAATTCAATTCAGTACTTATGCATTTTGTAGTTAAGTTGTTTTTTACATTCACTACGGTCACAAGATCAGCTATTTATGTACCTGATTCTATAGCTTCCTCTTTCAGAGCTATACTTGTAATAATTAGAGATTTCTGCTTTCAACTAACATCCTCAGAGATACAGGAGTGTTTTCTGGTAAGAGAAAAATTTTCTTTCCCTTCAGGTCTCTTAAGACACCCAATCATGCCTAAAGAACTAAAACTCTTTTTGAACACTTCAAGTTTAATTGAACTATACACATATGTATCTATATCACTTACCCAGACAGAAGGCAATTTATGCATATGGTAACTGAAACAACAATCTCAGTAGCCCTTGTCTTCCTTTTGTAATTCTTCCTTCATATCTTTGTTCTGACATGAAAAGGAGTCTCCTGGTACTAGTTTCTACGTACACTAGATCAAGTCAGCCTCTTATTCTAGTGTTACCTATGAACGCAAGAAAAAGAAACCTACATCAGTCCTCACAACCATCAAGAAATCTTCACCAAACTATGTGCTCACTTACCCTATCAGCTTCTCCTTACTTAATAAACAGGCTCTAACTCTGCTTCTGGCATTCTAACCGTATCTGGAAGTCTCTTATTGAGATCCTTCCCTGATTGGCTTGACCTACTTGAAAGCCTTTGATTAGTTAATTAGCACCTGGGATCTTTGCAGTAGCTCTAGTTCTTGAGAACTTGTAATTTGTTCCTATGGCTTGTGGGTATCGGGATAGGCTTTCACATACACAAATTTTTCATTCTGCTTTTTCTTTCCTTTTTTTATTCTAATTAAGGTAAGATCAGAAATTAGATTGAGATAGCAATTGCAATCCTAAACTTTTAGTCTGGGTGCTTGGTTTGAGAATGGCTGTATATCAAAATAAGGTCTGAACTTTCTAGGCTATGTTAGCTTAGAGGTTGTCTGATTTTTTATCTTAGATTTTGCTACAATATTAAGTCAAATAGGTTGCTTGTGCAGTTAGCTATTTTCTGAAACTGTGTGCTTCATAGAGTGAGTGGAGCTGAGAGCTGTGAGAATTCTGAGAGCTCTTTTGAATTTAATGGCATTTAATGAACTCTATTTGGATTGTCTTATCAGTTGCAGTTACACTAAGAGACAAGAAGATTGAACACATTGTGTACATCTAACATTTTCTAGCTACATTTGTGTCATTACAGTGGTTCCGGTTCTGCATGCTGTATGCTGTCTGGGGCAGAGTGTCTCAGTAAAGTTCTTTGAAAGTGTTAGCAAGAAACTCAGTTAAAGTGAGACGGCACAATGAAACAGCTTGAGATAAAAATATGAATCACTACTTACTTTTCTGAGATGCTTCCAACTTTCTTTCTGCTTGTGGAAGTCCAGAAGATATGTTAGAATAGATAAGGTAGCATATTTTTGCATATATAAGAAAGAAAAAAATGTAAATACAGGAATACTTATTCACCTTATAATTTATTAGCAAGATGAGCAGTATTTCTTTGAGTTTGACCCATTCCCAAATTACTTCCACTTCATACAAAATAACTTTCCATGGTCTGTTTCACTCTTGATTGATATTTCTTGCAATTTTAAATACATCTACAAAAATTATTATAGTAAAGCTGATTAAGGTTTATTGAGGTTTTGCTATGTCCTTGCTTCATAACTGACAAATACATCATAAACCCATGAAATGGAATAGAATCCTACTTACTATTTAAAAACAATGTTTATTTTGCTATACTGTGGAGAAGTTGACATTCTAACTGTGTATCCTTTCCTTGGCAGCCCAGGGAAATCTCACTGTATATGTTTCCATCAAATACAGAAAACAGGCCTACATTTTCCAGTTTCTCATCTGTCCTGGGGACTTCTGTCATGCAATAAAAACACAAGATTGTAAATCTTCCATTTTCTTTCATTCCTCGGTAATACATTGCTATGGATGTGAAAACTAAACACATTTTATGCTTCTTGTGCTGCCCAGTATTTCGACTAAATATTTTGGTGATACTGTCCAGAAAACAGTCCTGAACAAAAGACTAAAAGCCCCGTATATACATATACATTAGCAACCTATATATAGGGAGAATAAGAATGATTTATTGTAAATCCAGCATGCCGCTGAATACCATTCCAAAGATAAATGAAGAGTTTTAAAGTAATTAAATGTGAAAGACAGTCTCACATCAGCAACATTAAACAAGGAAACATAATGTTATTGTGGCTAGGAGACACAAAAGAAAATAAACTTCTGTTGAAATGATTTGATATAATGGTAGGGTTTCTTTATGGTTTTCAAAATAAGTAAAGGTAAGTTAGGAAAGTTTACATTTGCCTTCTGAAAAGCACAATCTAGTCATATATCTATGACACAGTAATGACAGCTACAAGCCACTACATCTGTGGTTCCCCTTACTGAGGAAAAGTTCTGCATGAAAGTAACTGTGCATTTAAATGGAAGTGGCTAGAAAGCTTTCATTTTTCTTTGATGGTAGCCAGTAAACTACCTTGTATTGAGCTGGAGTATAGAATTAATAGTGAGAAAGAAGCTCGAGGGTGTGAGTTTCCTTATTCTCCAGGGAATTAGAAAAATAAGAACAAAGACGGAAAGAAGGCACAGAGAATTCCTATATATGCCAGTACACAGTGGGAAAAGACGTGACTCAGGAGGAAATTTTCCTGGTCTACAGATAAGGAAGCAGATGTTTCAAAGCTTTCAACAGAAACACATGTAAACTTAGGGAACAGGGATTCATTTTTGCACCTAGCCAGCCATTTTCAGTGAAATCAATGAGATCTGAGTCATGGTGGTTGAAACTTTAATGAGTTCACAAAAGTTACGATTTTCTCTCTGCAGAGCACCAGATTAATGGCTAAATGTTATATGGGGCTGAGTTTAGGCCTGATTTGAGCCTCACTTGAAAACAACTGGTATTTGAGCTTTTTTAGGTCTTCCCAGTAGATGAATTTCATCCTTCATCTCTAAGTGTAGATGAAACAAGTCTGGTTTTGTAGCTACCTCAGGATTTTACAGTGACAATATTTTCTTAAATGTTTGGTCTTGTTAGTTCCAGAATGTTTTGAAGGAATAAATAAATTTGTATAAAAAGATATTAAAGCACCACTACCAGAAAATAACTGTTTTCACATGTTCAAAGAAGACTGAGCACATTAACTGATCTAACTAAAGCTTATGCAAAATAATAGTGAATATGGCCCTTATTGCCTTTTAGAAGGAAAGATATTCTAATCTATTTGGTTTTCAAAAAGGTATTTTTGTGCACAGTTGCTGTTTTTCGGTCTGCAGGCTGCACTACATAATGAGCTGCTATTGTACATGTGGGCAGTATTTTAAGTTGTTTTATCCACATAAATATTCTTGGCTTGTTTTTTACCTGTAGCCTAAAAGTGACATGTATTAATATTGTAGCAGTTTTAATATTTATTTTTAATTTTAGTGCAAAACACATAGTTGGAGCCTGTTAATAATCATGATAGTAGATGACTAAATAGAATTCCATTCAGGAGTACTATAAGTTTATGTAGTTGTAGGGGAAATCTGTGTTTCATTTCCTTTATTTCCTTTATTGTAGGAAAGAGGCACACAAGCTTTGCCTAGGCTTTCTGAGGTAAAACCCTGAAGCATTATATAAAAATATGTTTCTCTATCAAAATCATATAATGGAAGGTTTAGCTGAAGCAAAAGTGGGGTTTTTTTTCTAAATATGTTAAGAAAGTTCCACTCTGTCCTTCCCCATTCTACAGAGCCTAACAATATTGCACCAACCTTAAACTGCTGGAGGTTGCTATAGAAGAGCAGCCAAATTGTCCCTGCTTTCCAGAGTTTATATGTAATTATTTCAGTGGAGCTTGCCTTCCAAAACAAGTTTTGAGTTCTTTCACCACTGTATCCACCTTTGAATGCATTTAAATTACCTAGTTTCTTACCAGCATGTACATTAGATACTAGGTACTTATGGGGAGCATGGGCTCATACAACGACAATTTGACAAAAGTATCATAGAAATACAGTAGGGGATTAAAAAAAACAAAAGCCAAATGTAATTCCCTGTTCTGACTACCACTACCCACACCATTATCTACAGTAATGCTACTTCAGTGAGGAGATTCTACCTGCTGGGGGCAAGGATGGCCAACATGATAATGCAAGAAGCCAGAGTAACCCTAGTATTTCTTTCAGAAATAATGATTATCTTTTGATTTCTGATTCCTTCAGAGACTTGATGTTGCAATTAGAGAAAGAATCCACCAGAGTTTTGGAAAATAGCAGTATGGTGGAATGCAAAACTTTGGCCTGATCGTGTCTCTGAATCCCTGTGAAGGGAGCCAGATTTATCTTCATGGATGTGAGAAAGAAATGATTTGCACCAGAGTTTTTAGAGTCAGATGCAAAAATCACTTTCTGAAATTACACTTACTGAATATTGTAGGACCCCTATAGATGAGCCGGGTAGTTAACTCCTACATAACCATTTACCACCGTGTGATCTCAGTTAACCTAATGATTTTTCTCCCTTCTGTTATGAATTATTGTGAATTGAATGAATTTTTAATTATTATGAATTGTGGATTCATAATAATTTACACACATTTTTTTAAGATCTGTGTTGTAATATTCTGCATTAGCTGTCTTAGTTTTCTGAAATTCCCCATTCTGGGCTTTATCTATGCAGTGTAAATGTAAATTTAAAATGTTACACTTAAAGGAAGAAGTTTTAAACCACTTTCATGCTAGTCCTATATAGCTATGTCATCGTGTAGCCTAAAATATCCTCTCTAAAATTAACCGACACATTGCAGTAAATTGTTCTCTGGGTGGGCAGAAACGAATTCTATTAAAGCTAATGAAAATTGCACATCTGTGGCACAAGACCATATCTCCAGAAGATAAGTAGTATGTGGAATAACTTTCTTTCAAATTTAAGCCCAATCACTTAGCTTTTCCTATTAGGGAGGCAAGCTCACCAGACTTGCGAGAGCTCTGAAAAAGTTTGATATTCTGACAAATTTTGAATCAGTAGCCTAGTTACAATAGTGAGCAAATCAAATTAACTAAAGAATTAGATTATTTTAACATGGGTAGAGTCTGACACATCCTTCTTTTTTTTTTTTTTTTTTAGTTTAAAATAATCTGAACAAGTTGCACCCAGCCTTCATAAAGCAGAAAGACATCCTTAAGCCTAAGTCTCTGGTTTCAACATGTTAAGAGGTACTTTAGATACATTACATGCACATAAAATAATGGTTTGTAATTGTAAAAGAAGGACAGAGAATCCTTTAGTAATATTAAGATTATGTGCTTTCATTAAGGAGGTGTAGTCTTGGTACAAAAGAAGATGGATTTACTAGTGGACCTGAGCCAAACATCTGTGTTTCACTGCATAACTTTTTTTTTTCCCCTTTTCTAGAATGGAAAAACAGGAACTAATGGAACCGGGTGAAGAATATCAAACTCCTCCAGTCAAATATTGCTAGGTTTTTCTTTACTGTGATTTTTTTCCTTGTCAAGGAATAAAAATTCAATGATGCCTTTGTTATACCCATTATTTTTGTGTTGTTTTTGATTAATACATAAGGATTCCTGTCATACTGTGGGACCTGTTCCTGGCAGGTATATTTATAGTACAAAAATATTCTTCTCCCCACCCCCTTCATGATATTATATACAGTGCTCAACTCCTCTTCATTCTCTGTCTCATACTCCAAGGTTAACTCAGAAGTCTTCGAAATGGCTGAAGCACTGTTTTAGCCAGATAGAGGGATGAACTTAGACCCTCCGACTGGACCTTGAATTAACTTCTGGATTTCTGAGGAATAAATTTACAACTCTTAGAGATTAATTTTGGCCTAAGATAACTTGGAAAAATTAATAAAAGCCAGTACATTTATTCACAATGAGATAAATGCTCCTCTTAGTTTAAGCATCAACAAATAGAGAGCTTATGACAAATGACACAAAAAATATTCTTTCTGACAGTACCTAGAGACAGCCTTCCGAATATGGGATTTCTTACTCTCTCTTCTCTATATTCATGATTACCCCATCTGTAATTTTCCTAGTTTGGTATCCTCTTAGGGACGAACCCTCTAATTTTGGCAGAGGCCATAAGTGAGAGTCACCACTGAGTATTCCTGTCATAAAGATTTCCTTTGCCAAGGTTGCTCACACACTGTATTTTCAGCAAAAGAATGTATAGCACCTTTCCTTGAATAATGGAAGTGAACCACTTGAAAGATGTTCCTCTTTCCTTCTGGCGCTATTCTATCTGTTTGATCCCATGTCTGTAAGATATACATAATTAACTACAATATAGCAGAAACGGTCAATCTGCAGGTCACTTATTTTTAATCTTTCAGCAATAACTTCTGGCACCCCAGTATAACTACCCAGCTCAAAATAGTGCAATTACCTATGTCTCTTCAAATCACAGGGTATCGCTTCAGCATAATTTGCATGAAAACACTATATATTATTTTTTAAAAAAAGAAGACTGAAATACAAGGAAAAGAGAATAGATGAATAACATAAGGAACATGTATAATTTTTTCCATAGTAGTTTTTTATCTTGCCTTTCTCCTATGTCTTTTCTTTTCTGTTCATATAATGAGACAAATTTGATGAGATGATTTTATTTGTTTCCATAGTCAGTCATTTTGGGATTATTTTTTAACTGTGGGAAAACAGGAATAAAACCAACAAGAACTATACTTTGACTGGCATAGTAGGGTTTTTTATTACTTGTATGTTTTGTATTATTCAGTTCTTAGAAATTTGGAAAATTTTTAAGAGTAACCATGAAGTTTAAGAGTCTAAATTTTTGTTGAAAGTAAACAGGATTCAGGCTTTTACATTTTTAGGTCACTTTTAAAACTAGAACTCAGACTTCAAAGTACTGTAAATGCCTTATATATTTTACCATTTGTCTCTTCTTCACTATTAAACAATTTTAACCAAAATACTTCAAAACCGCAGTTATTAGCAATCTAGTAAAAATACTTTCAGACATTTAAAAAAAAAATCCATTTAATTTTCTAGTAATATTTTAACTTAAATCAGAATCATCATTAAACAGGCTTTCTGGTAACTCATTTTTTTAAATATGAATGCAAATACCACTCATTGTCAATGTTCATGACAATTGGATGACTGCTTTGTGTTACGTGCTCAAGATACAGAAAAAATAGAGGAAAGAAGGTGTGCCTCCAAAGGAAACACATTGTCCAGAATTAAAATCTTGCTCCAATAAATCAGCTCTGCCTCTCATATTTTCAATAATCTTGTGCTTTATTACATGAACTCAGGAACATAGGAAACCCTACAGATGTACTTTATGATATAATGTACAAAAATGTATAATGTATAATAAACAGTAAATAATTAATATAGAGTATGAAGTAGTATGTAATTAGTGTATTTAATACATAGTGTACAGTATAGCTATATAGTATAAAATATGTATAGTATAGAATATATATGGTATATAATATATATGTGGCTTTTATATATATATATCTTCTAATAGATATCTTTTAATATATTTATAGCTACATTTACTATATAGGATATAATATGTAACAGTCAGACTCATACTGTAAAACCAGAAGAAGCCATTTAAATTTATAACTTCTGATCGGGCTCACAAAGTAAATAGACATTACATTATTTAATATTATACCAAGCAAGATAAACCTCAATTGGTAGAGGAAATTTAGCTGCAATAGAGTCTTTAGCAACTATTGTTTCACCTTTTACTTTTGTTGAAACTCCTGGAACGTCAGTGTTAGAACTGGTTTTCACTAGGGAAAAGCTGTTATCCATTGAAAAAGATTTACCTGATCACACCAATTTTCTATTCCTCTTTTTCTGCCCTGAGCTCAAGTGGAAGAAAAGGAATTGTCTGGGGGAAAGTTACAGCACAAAGTAACTTTCAGATTTCTATAATGTGCTGTGGCTGCTCTTTGGCTGGCTACAGATCATGGAAGTACCACTAAAATTGGAATCTCAGCAAAATAGACAAGTTGTTTCTAGTGATCTTTTCATGACCATAATTTACTATGTTTTCACCACTATAGTATTTCATAATAAAGACTTTTGAATATGTTCTCTTACTGAAGACTACATAGGTGAAGCGTATTTTTTTCACCAAGTACCTACAGTACAGGGATACAAATTCATGGTTTTGAATGGAGAGCAAAGTGCATATAGTTTAAATGCTCAAATAAACTGGAAAGGAATACACAAAAGCACTCTCTCCAAATATGCGCAGTTTTTCATAAATTCTCACTTGGGTATCCAAACGAAATGTCTGAGCATGCAAATAAGAGAGTACTAGTATTCTGATTTATCCTTTACTCATTCCTATAAGTTTCTTGTCCTTGGTGTTCTTCATATCTGTCCCTCATGAAATATTGTTATGCAAGCCTTTGGGGCTCTAATTGTGTTGTTCATTCTTGATTATTAAGTTAGGTGAAAGGAAAAAATACTTACCTTATAATTTCTCCATTTTATAGCAGTGGGTTTATTTACTGCTGTGATAAATACCTGAAGAATATCAAAAATACTTTAAAAAAACCCTTGAATCATGAGCACTCATCTTATTTTATGTGGATTTTTTTATCTGTGTCAAATGTACAGACCTATTATTATTATGGCTGCAATATTATACTCTGCTAGTACTATTTTAACAGGTGCAAAGAAACAACTGTGTTCTTAGCTGTAATAGACTGTTCTTTGCAACAATATTGAATTGAATAAAATTTATCTTGTGCGGTTTTCCAAAGCTATAATCAGTGGTATTTTTTCAGTATAGAAAAATTGTATTTCACAATTGGTTTGATAATGTCAACAATTTGTATTTATCACTTCTGGCTGTCTTGATATATTAAACAAAAAAAGACTGTGTCATTTGAAATCAATACAAATTTTGCTATCACCTTCAAAAGGAGAAGGATAATGGCCTCAATGATCCGGTTTCTGTTCTTACTGGCATTGATATAAATCAAAAGTAACTAGAAGTAAATTCACTGTAATTAGAATACGCATATGGCTCTACATGCTTAAACATCTTTAATGCTTAAGACTCTCCTCCAGATATCTTGCTGAGTTATGATTTCAAAGTCTGCGGGGGTTCTGACTGTTTTTACACCTACTATGTCAAAATAACTTGAAAAAGCTAAATATTTCTTAAATGGGACTAAGTAGGCTGTGACACTTAAAAAAAATTAATCTGATGTGAAGTACCAGCCTCCACTTTATTCTGTTTTTTTTATGAGGGGTTTACTGATTATCCAGATACTCATCTGAAACTTGTCATTCATAGGCATTTGTGTTTTTCATGGGGTACGGAAAAAGCTAAGCCACTTAAAGAAACTCTTTTGCTTTACTGTTAGTAACCTTCTTCTCCTCATCTCTGCAAGTTGGAAGGAGTGCAGATGGAGTAGCAGATGCAGTTGGTATATAAAGAAAAAAAAGGTTCTTCAACACTGGTCAGCATCAGGAGTCTGAAGCATTGAGAGAGGCTGCCATTCAAAATGTTTGAAGCTTTTAAACAGGCACTGAAGAGGAACAGAAAAGTGTCTATGTTCTAGCACTTTGGCAGCTCATCAAGTGATAACGTTCACATGCAAGATAAGTTCCACATGAAAATATTTCATGGTATTTCTTCTTTACTCCTATTTTTGCAGCAAAGCTGTGTCACAGACTTTAAAATACCATTGCTATCCTCTGATATCCTTTAGTTTCCATTTTATTGCCTTTTGTTTATTCTTAGACTTTCTCAATCCCACTATTTTTCTTTTCAGGTTCTGACATCATTCAATGAAAGAGAACACTTGCACATTATGCAGTGCCTTCACTGTAAGCAAAAGGTACCCAAAGTCACACAAGTCTTAGACTTATGGTCAACAGCCATTAGGGAAGATTTCTTTGCATTATTTTTTAAACAGTGACATTGTTGTGATTTTGCCTTCCAAGCCAAGTTAAAAAATGATCAACTTGTAAAAAGAATAAGCATGGGAATGGAAGGAAGAGAGACAGGCCTTGATGTCATTAGTGGTGAACATTACCTTACTTAAAAAGTAATATTGACTTTCCCTGAAGCACAGCTCAAGAATATGTGTACCTGGTTCTAAATGCTTTTTACAAACTTCTTCCAACTGTTTTTTTACTATCAAAGATAGGTTTTTCTTTTGTTTCACTATATCTGTTTCTACTTTTACACCTTATCCCTTTTCTCCTTATTCTTGCCTGAGGTTTTCCCCCCATCTTTCTCCAGTGTTATGGCATGCTAATACCATCTCCATCACAAAATAGTGGAGAAAAGCTGCTCTTACAAACACCTTCATATATTACTCTGAATTTTTACAACTTGTCAAGCATTTTAGTTCATTTTCTGCTGATAGTGTACAAATGTCTGACAAAAACATTCTTTGTGTGTTGGGTAATGAAAAATTTGGATTCTAGTCTTTCAAACTCAAGCTCATGCTAAAAATAAGCAGAGTGAACATCTGTGACAAGCAGGTAATTTTTAATAATATCAGACAGTTCCTTTCTGTGGAGAATTACTACTCTCTCATCTCTAATCAACCTTCTCTGCTGTAACAGCAGCTGCCAATTAGGGATGTTGTCTCTTGGCAGAGTGCTCAACCCACACTTAATTTATTTTAAATGTGTTGTGTTTCTCCATGGAAGGTGAGGGGTGTTTTTCAGTATTTTATGCCATCAGAGCCTCATGTCATGTTATACAAAGTGGTGAGATATGCTCAGATCACAGTGGAGTACTTACAGATTCAAGCAGTTTCTCAGGGGACAAATCCTCTCATCTAAGCTCCTGACAATGTTAAAGAAAGAATACTTAATTTTCCTTTTTTCTTATATAGCAAAACCCACATTCCATTCTGTAGAAAGACTGTTACTGCTTTCCATGAGAAGTTTTTGTCTGATTTTACTAAACATATTGATCTAAAAGTTAGCTGCCAAGTCTAAGCTAGTTGTGTTAGCTTCCCAGTAAATAGAAAAAAAGGGGAGAATCCTATGGAGAATCATCCTAATTTAGACTACAAGGTTTGAAGGGGTGAATCTATTAATGTAAATACACCTTATTTTGTTGCTGTTGAATTTTAGCTGTATATTTTAGAGAATATTAAAGCAAGTCTTATATTATTTAGACCGTGTTTTATTGAATCCTTTCCCTTTGCCTGCAACCCTCTTTTTCCACATGCAAACACATATATACAAATTCATCATAATAAATTCCAAAAAAACATTGAAACTTTGGAGATTTGGTTCAAATTAAAATAAATATTGCTAGAGATAATAACATTAGGCAATTTTAAGGCCTATCTTCTGTTGATCAGATATTAAAATTGTTGCAAAGAAGGAAAACCACCCCTTTCCTCCTCGTGATTCTTCTTAATTTAATAACTCTGAGTTTTATTACTAAAAAGCAAGCTAAAACTAAGGCATGTTGAGTAACTTGATAACCAGACCTGCAGAGACTGGCAGAAACAAAAAGTTTCTTTTTCTGTAAGAAGGTCCTAGCTTCCTTTAGTGATGTGAGAAACTGAATGGTTAAATAACAACTCTTGCTACCTGCAAAACAGGCCATTAAAATTGGCCTGTAAATCAGGCAGTATTTTCCTAATCTTCATAAAGTATGAAACTTGAAAAGACCATCAACCAATACTTAAAGAGACTGTACAGTTCTCATGCTATTTTGATTCTAGACTTTTGTTTGGCTTAAGAACCACATTCATGGCTGCAAGAATGTCTGGATAATTAAGAGACTTGGAAAAAATCTCATCTCCTGGGAGTTTAAACAGTATTTAGCTTGTCTTATTTTGTTGATGAGGAAGACTTTTTCTCAGAAGAACAAAAGAGAAAAACTTATCACAAGAACAGTATAAGACTGCGGTATTTAAACACCCCCAAAATTAACTTATAGCTTGAACTTCAATTTAGAAAACCATGAGTGTTTTTTGGGTTTTTTTGTGAAGTTAGATCTGATTAATTCAATTGCTAATTGATGGATTACTAGATTTGCCTCATAATCTGAGGAATCAGCAGCCTGACAAACCATATAATAAAATAATTATTTGTATAAATATATGTAAGCATGTGCAAACGTGTGTACATACATAAAACGTAGTTGAATTCCTCCTTCCGTAAAGAAAAAAAAAAAGTGTGCAAAACCTTTACAGAACTTATGTTAAAGCTTTATAGTACTTGTGCAGTATTCTTATTCCTGTCTGTATCAGACAATGTAATGTGAGTAGAGTTCATTAATTGGGTAATATCTGTAATTTGTACAGCCTATTCTAAAGAGATACAAATAGAAAGAACAAAAGAGAGCAATGAGAGAGAGCAATGGGAAATAACTGAATTTGAAGAAACAAAATACAGAGGAAATATAGAAGAGGAAAACAATGGGAGGGAGAAAGGTGGGGAAAAAAAGCATATGGAAATTTTGGCTTTTAACAAAATGATGGATAAGTATTGAAGTAGTTTGTCTTCAAGCTGTATCATTTCCTGGAAATGCCACAAGGCATAGGCATGGTTATCAAGATGATAGATCTTTTCTTCCCCTAGGCTAGAAGCAAGAACATTTTGTTTCATAGGACCCACTGAACTTTGGGAATTTCACTGCAGCTGTTGATGCTTTCCTCTTCTATTTAGTAAAGACTTGCATTTTATCAAGCAGTCTTGCTCCTCGAAAATATTTTCCTCTATCCGTTCTTTAATTGTATCATAGTAGTGAGCTTCTTGCTTGATAGTTCCAAGAACAATAAACATTGCATACTGGGTAATTCTGAAAAATTCAATACTTCATTTTCAGAACTCCTTTAAGATTGGATCTCTTGTAAATCTGACTTCATGCTGTAGCACCTCTTCATGATGACTTATTATTGTAATTTTATTATTTCAATCCATGCCTCAGCTTTTATCAACTGTGGCACTTGTTTTGTCTTGAACATGGAGCATGCTTACCTTGTTTGGCATACCTGGATTCTTCCTCAGTGAATAATCATCAAAGTGCCTCTAATAAATTATGATGGATAAATTAGCAATAGCAAGCTCATATAAAATAATGCACATTTTATCTTGAAATATTTTTAAAGCTGTTTTGTATCAAATCAACTTTTTTCACTAATTCTGCCACATACACTTACCTGCTTTTTGCCAGGGTATAATTTTAATATTACTATAGTATTAAAGAGATCTGAGGAATTCAAGATTTTCTCTCACCCAATAATTCTTATTTAATATAGTATTGAAAGACAAATGTCCCTCTGATACACAAGAGGGGATCAGAAGGGATCCTTTTTTGGGTCATGTACCCAATATCAGGTCAGGTTCCTACAACAAGCTGCTCTCAAAAGGACCCAGATCTCTACTGGCTATAGATAGCATCTGAGACCACCCTCCTGGCCCTAAAGTGTCCTGTTTCCTCTGCCAACAGCTCTGCCTCTTCATCCTGCCCCTTTCTTCCTTGTGTTTGCTGCTTGGCTCTGTGTTTGGGAGCCTGCAGTGGTGGCATGGTCTTGTTGCAATCAGGGGAAAATAACGTAGTACATATGTTTATGCACACACACACACACTCACACACAAATATACATAATATATGCATAGTGTTCGACCCACATCAATTTATCTCATTCTAGGATTCAAAAAAAAATTGAGCTATTCACTTTTTACTCCAATCCATGACAGGAAAAAATGTTTGAAATTTCAAAAATGCCCCTAGAATAGAAACAAATATTTCCTGCTCAGCTCCAGACTTTCTTTTTTTTTTCCTTTCTTTTCTTAAGTGTACCTCTTTGTGCACCGGTCTCACAAAAATTGCACTGACCTGTAGTTACTGAGTATTTGACCTTCTCTTTGAACTCTTGCAGGGATGTTATCAAATGGAAATATGGTTCAGTAACTAGTGATGTTTCTAGCAGATTGCTCCTTAAGAGTATTTGAGATTAAACCGATCATTTAAAAAAATGAGAAATATTTTCCCAGTAACCCTCAGCAATTTGTTGTGCTGTACTGATTATGTAACTGAAATGTCCAAGTCATCACCTAATCCACTTCAACAATCCAACAAAGCTCTCAGAGAGGTTAGAGCAGAAAATACATTACCAATAGAAACAGAGCTGGTATTTTCTTTTTAACATATCTACATTCTTCATTTGTATAAATGCTTCACATGCTCAGAAAGAAAATTTTTTTGGGAAAAAAATGTTGCAACTATGTTTCTGGAAGTAAATCAAAGTTTTGATATAGTGGTAGAGATGAGAAAAACCCATAGTAACTCAGCTTCATGCCAACAGGCTTTTTTTTTTTTTAACTGAAATATACTAGCTGTGAAGTCTGTGGCCCCACAGCATCTACAGACTTAAAGGTAAGCTTTCATTTGGCTGCAGGTAGATTCCATAATCTAGACCTAGTTGGGAGGAATTGTGCCCCTAGGCTTTAAAACAAAAGTATTCAGTATAACTACAGCACCTCTGAGTTCAGCAGAGTATATGTCTTTGTCCTCATAATCCCTTCTTTTTCCTCTGTAATTGTTATAATTTGTCAAAATTTGGCTGCTGAAAATTGCCAAATAATTTGTATAAACTGAGCATGTTCCAGAGCCACAGAATGAAATTCTTGTAAAGAGGATGCAGCACAGATGCAACAGCACCGTTCATTCAACCTGATGAAGAAAGACTGGGCAATGGATAGACCCAATAGATTGAGATATACAGGACCATCCCTGTTTTCCCAATCCAAATTCTTATCTATGCTTTCACACAAAATTTCCAGTTTTCTCTACTGAAAAAGGAAAATGTTGTTTTATGGATGCTGGATTGCAGCAAAGTGATTTCTTGAAATATTTCCAGCACTGAAAATGATTGATCTCAATTTTTCCCCTCAACTCCTAATTCAATAAATAAACAAGAACACGTTTAATAAAGAAAAAATATTTACCAAGATGAGATGCTTGTGCCACTTTATTTCACACTTCAGTCACCAGGCAACTGCTTACTTCAGGTATTGGGATTAGAACTCGCACAGTTAGCACCATAATATAAGCTGCTAAACAGAAGGGGAGACATTTGTCTCCATAAGCTGGACTAATCAAGAAAACTGCTCTGTATGAGGTAGTCTGACATGGGTATACTAAAGTAAAGGGTAGTGGCCCACGTTCATCCATCATATAAAAGTCAACCAGCAGGCTCAATGATTGAAAAAGGATCTTTTTTTATGCCTTCTGAAGTTTTCATTTTTACTTTATAGCTTTTACTTCTCACCTCCTCTCTGTGAACTTATCATCTCTTTCATGGCAGGAAAATCGCTGAAGAATAATGGATGTGAAGTTGCCCACAGGCACCCCACATTTTGTGACTTATATCCAGTGAAATACCGTGTATGCAATTAGATTAAAATAACTTCCCAATTTTTAAAAAAATTTTAATCACCTTTTAAAATCATATGTGCTACCTTTTGTTCCCCTGAGATGTGAACAAAAAAGTTTAATGATATACCTAAAATAAGGCCTGAAAAAGCAAATGCCATCTCCTCTTCCACCACAGAATTTCGAAAGGCAAGGTTTGATGACCCTATAAAATAACTATTCAGACTAGAAGTATTACTTGAAGTCCTGCAAGTAGGAGTATATTATTAGAAGTGGACTTTGAATGAACAGCTCACTCCAGCCAAAATATCATTATTCAAACTGATTGGATGTAGCCTCTGCCAGACTGAAGACACTGAAAGGGTGATGGAGCAACATCAAGGTTGCAACAGTAGTATGATGTAATTCCAATTGTCCTCTGTTCATTGTGTGGTATCATATTCTCTCCCTACACAAATACATCAGCTAGGCAAGATTATGAGGTGAAAATTTAGAATTTAGGGGAAAGAGTTCAGGTAAGAGTTCATTATCACATTTCTCAACTGAAAAATTCTTGGTCTGGGCAATTTTTACCCCAGGGTCCAGGAACAGACATCACAAAACTCACCAGGAGAATCAGCATTTAAAAGAAAAGATTGGGGCTAAAATACAAACCCAATTCATGCTTTGTCTGATTAAAAATGCATTTCACAATTATAATACAGCGTAACTCTGCACACATACTACCATTAGGCCAAGAATATCAAATCACTTGGTGTGATTATTTAGTATTTTAGTACTTGATCCAAAATTATACAGTAATATTGAATTATCCATATTTGCCTGCTAGTTTTTTTAAATTTGTGAGTTCTTTGAAAGAAGTAAAATATGACCATCACTGTACTAAATTTTAAAAAGGAGGAGAATAAATTTCGCATTTCAGTCAGTGACTGTATCTAAATTTATGCATCCTTCAAAAAATATACGCATCCTTTAAAGATACCTTTTAAAAATAAAAAGCTCAACTAAATTCTTACACCGAATTGAAATTGTTGAAGTAAATACCTTGTTATGTCTTGGTGTAAAAAATGATAAGGAATGCCATAGAAGTTGTAGCTATTCTTTCTTAAATTGCTTCTTGGGAGTGAAATCCTAGCTTTTGGGTATGATTGGTAAAAAACCAATGATTTCAAATGAAAAATTTTAAATCTCAAACTAGAGTATGCTTTTTTACAGTCTTGGCCCACAATCATATTTCTATTGTTTCAATAGAAGAATGGAAAACTTTAAAATGAAATATGTGTAACAAAAATCATGATTAGTGATAACTGGTGTCATGGTGAGAGGACATTGACCAGGGAATAACTTGTACTTGCATGTTCTAAGCTGTGAAATATCACTCATACATCCCACTGGCACAAGAGAAGAAACACTGATCCAACAGAGAAATCTTCTAACTACCTGCTTGTACCCATTTATTTTCAGCAACCACAAAGCATTATTTAATCAAAAGGTTTTGTTTTGCCCTTTTAATATATCACTACTCTGTGACCACAATTCAGTACCATATCAAGTGTAAGTCTCTCTATTTCCACAGAATAACAGTTTTGGATTGATTTCAGAACTTACAGCTCTTACCCATGAGCTTTTTTTTTTTTTTTTTTAACACTGCCAAGAACAAAAAAAGAAAACACAGATTAAAAAAAAAAAAAGAAAATTTTGAGTACTTCTGAAAGCTTGCTTTACAAAGTTCCTCAGGTTTATGAGGGGTAATACCACTATAACTTAGCAGGTCTAATATCACAAATTTCATCATTTTTGTTGTGTATAACTGTGGTACAAGAGAATTTATGAGACAGGTGTTCAAAAAGTGTCTGCCTCCTACATCTGTGAGCCACAAGGCTTAAAAGGCATTTTGATGAATTAATTGCTTACTTATGAAGTAAATAACATGCACAAATAGCTTTTCAATCTCAAACTCCAGTTACAGGTTGACTTCAGGAAAATCTTTGTCTATAGGACGTATACAGTATATTATATATGTATATTATTTACAATTGGTTCCAGCTGGACACAAGGATAGTTTTTTATCATGGTTGCCAGATCATTATTTGTTAAAGTTAAGTGTAGTCTGACTGGCGAACATGAAGTTTACAAGTGAGAAAGAAAATGTTCCTTGACCCTCCTGTTCTTTCTAGCATCCATGAAACCGTAAATCATCAAACACAACTCCCGTCTTAGTCCAAGTGAAGGACTAAACTCAATATTTTAGACTACTGAGATTGACAATATTATTAGTCAGATTCAACTGGGATATTTTTGTCTGGATGAGATTTACTATTTATGAAGCTTATGCACTATTTGAATGTGACCCTAAGCCTTTTTCTAAAGCTTGGGATTTAAGCAGGACTGATTTTCATCCACTTGTATGTTGTTGCAAACCATTATTCATGTTGGCTGAATGAATAATTTTATAGACATATTCATATACACAGGTTTCCTATGCAAATTACTAACAGTGTGAACATCCATTGAATAGTCAAAACTCAAGCTGTATGAACAGCTGCCTAAGTCACCTTGCAGTGTTCTGTTCCCTGTCCCATTCACCAAATCTTCACAATGAAGAGGAAATACACATGAAGAAAAAAGATTACCAAATCCTTCAGGGAATAAAGTAGGACAGTTAGAAGGGAGTTATGTAATACAAGTGAGTATAAAATATATATATATATATATATGTATATATTTAGAGCACTTAAAATCTTTTCAGTTCCTCTGTACAATGTAGTTGCCTACACATTTAGGCCTTAGGGATAAATTCTGAGGTCTATTGACTGGGTTTATTGACAAGCTTGAAATTTTACCTTTTCTGTTTCTTCCATCTGATTTCCACTAGCAAAATGTGGTTATTTAGAACTGGAGTTATGGGGGGAACAGGTGGTGCCTGAGAAATTCCAGCAGGAATTTACTTCTCCATCCCTGTTTGGCACATGAATACATACACTCTGCAGGGGAGAAAAAGCAAAACTGTCTCAAAAACCATTTGTATTAATGTACGTACATCAAAGTTCATAGGGAAATAAGGGGAATGCACATATGAAAGCAACCGCATTAACATTTTCATATCATTTGTTTAGCATAAGACTAGATCCACAATTAAATAATATACAGTCACATAAATAAAAAAAAATCTTTAAATAGAGGAGCCTTGTCCTATACACTGAAGGGGAAATTCAGATTCACAATCTCTCAACTAAAGACACTCAGCTCTTACTTCTTAAACATGCAAATCCAGGGATCTCTAGCTCAAGCACCTGTAGTGAATGAATTGTAAAAGGAGAAATAAGGGAGGATATATTTACACAATAGTCTATAGATTAGCATTTAAACCCGTCCTTAACCCCAAGCCTATGGCAATTCTGTCATTGTGAAAGCAACACTTTTATACTCCTTTTAAGCATATTTTCACTCATAATGTCTTCATCCATTCAAGGATTGTAAATACTAGTGGTAAGCTCCTAATACGTGTGATTTTAAATGCTAAAATTGGCATCAGTATATGTTTCTGTTGTGATGTAAAATGATGTGCAGTTATACGGAAATGCCATATTACCTGAGGAGGTACTTCTCTGTGTGCAAGGAATGCACTAGCTCAGCACAGAAACATAATAATGCCCTTTCTTTCCTACTCTGCATTTCAACAGCATTTACTGGAGAGAGGTAGTTTCCTCCTGTCATGTCTTTCTTGGAAGTTATATCATTACATACTTTCAGACATTTGAAAAAACCTGCAACACCAATTACAATTCAGTCAGTGGTGTTTCATGAACATTAAAAATGCCAAATCAAACTCGTAATGAGACAGCTCAATTCAAGTGCCCTTATCTTTGTTTCATCTCTGATTTTTACAACCAAGAAACAGTGAAGACTGGCCTTTCAAATACCCTTTCTGTATGCATCCTATGAAACAGCACTGCCCAGATTTAGTGAAGTGCAGTCTGCTAAATTGCAGTAGATGACTGAAATTTTACTTCAGTAGATTTTTTTTTTTTTATGGATCAGCTTAATGTTGATTCACCTTGTTGTGCTATCAGCTCAGAAAGTTGTGAAATCTTGAGGATGAATTATTTCACACAGTCCCATCACTCTCTCATTTCTTTCATTCCTAAACTACAGGAAGGATCCTTGGGGAGGGAGATTTCTGGACCACTGCTGCTGTATTTTTCTCCAGCACAGCAGAATTCCACCCACCCGTAAATGCAAAACACTGTCCCAAATTAAAATCTTAGTTCAACCTCAAACTCTGCAGTTGAGAATAAGGCTGAATTTTAGCCTTGAACATCTTCTGTCACAGAATCACAGAATGGCTGGGGTTGGAAAGGACCTCTGGAGATCATCTAGTCCAACCCCCCTGCTAAAGCAGATTCACCTAGAGCAGGTTGCACAGGATCACACCCAGGAGTGTTTTGAATATCTTCAGAGAAGGAGACTCTACAGCCTCCCTGGGCAGCCTGTTCCAGTGCTCTGTCACCCTCAAAGTAAAGAAGTTTTTCCTCATATTCAGATGGAACTTCCTGTGTTTCAGTTTGTGCCTGTTGCCCCTTATCCTGTCGCTGGGCACCACTGAGAAGAGTTTGACTCCATCCTCCTGAGACACGCCCTTAAGCTATTTGTAAGCATTGATAAGATCCCCTTTCAGTCTCCTCTTCTCCAGGCTAAACAGACCCAGCTTTCTCAGCCTTTCCTCATAAGAGAGATGCTCCAGTCCCCTAATCATCTTTGTAGCCCTCCACTGGACTCTCTCCGGTAGTTCCTTGTCTTCTTGAACTGGGGAGCCCAGGACTGGACACAGTATTCTAGATGTGGCCTCACCAAGGCAGACTAGAGGGGGAGGATAACCTTCCTCAACCTGCTGGCCACACTCTTCCTAATGCACCCCAGGATACCATTGGCCTTCTTGGCCGCAAGGGAACATTGTTGGCTCATGGTTAACTTGTCCACCAGAACTCCCAGGTTCTTCTCCACAGAGCTGCTTTCCAGCAGGTCAGCCCCTAACCTGTACTGGTGCATGGGGTTATTCCTCCCTAGGTGCAGGACCCTGCACTTGCCTTTGTTGAATTTCATTAGATTCCTCTCCGCCCAACTCTCTAGCCTGTCCAGGTCTTGCTGAATGGCAGCATAGCCGCCTGGTGCATCAGCCACTCCTCCCAGTTTTGTATCATCAGCAAACTTGCTGAGGGTATACTCTGTCCCTTCATCCAGGTCATTGATGAATAAGTTGAACAAGACTGGATCCAGTACTGACCCCTGGGGAACACTGCTAGATACAGGCCTCCAACTAGACTCTGCACTGCTGATCACAATCCTTTGAGCTCTGCCATTCAGCCAGTTCTCAATCCATCTCACTGTCTGCAGATAACTGCTAGGGCAAAACAATGAGATGTCTCAAACTGCCTTGGTGCTCAATGGTTGCTAAAACCACAATGTAGAGCAGCAGTCACTAGGACCGCAGGACTGGAAGGTACCAGGAGTGGGGGTGACAGAGGAAGTCTTGCGAAGGCCAGACGATCTTGCCTTGGCCCCATCCCCCATGGTCTATGAAGTGCCTTATTCGTCCCCACACATATGGCCTGGGGGAGGGACCTGGTGTCACTTCTCTTGGTTTGACTGGTCACCCCTCTTGATTTGACTGGTATCTCAACCACTCCTGAAACTGGGATAAGAGAAGGTTCCAGAGGTCCAGAGACTGAAATCTATAAATAGGGACTCTTGCTCTCTCTCGGGGGCTCTCTCCACCAAATACCCCTATTGGTAGGTCCAGCACTGGATCCAGGACTGGTGATTCTCCTCTTCTTTCCTCTTTCTCTCTCTGTCCCCCTATCTCTTTCATGTCTCCTAAGGTTATTAAGTTGTTAAAGTTGTTAAATTGTAGTTGAGTACTGCACGACCTACCCTGATTTTCCATAAAGCCACATAGCTTAGCCGCATAGCTGGGGTAATTATAATTGTGAGAGGGCTGGCAGGCATTGAATATTCATACTCAATATTTGTTTCTATAGAAGCTTTGCATTAAAGTTGGTATTTGTGTATGGACCTTGAGTGTTGGCTCACCTTAATCCACACCGAGAGGATTTGTGAATCTTAGTCACTCCCCCTCTTCCCCCAGGTGGGATGTGACACTGTCCACTCATCTAACCCCCATTTCCTGAGCTTTCTTATGAGGATGTGTCAAAAGCCTTGCTGAAGTCAAGGCAGACAACATCCACTGCTCTCCCCTCATCTACCCAGCCAGTCATGCCATCGTAGAAGCCCATCAGATTGGTCAAGCATGACTTCCTCTTGGTGAATCCATGTTGACTACTCCTGATAACCTTCTTTTCCTCCACATGCTTAGAGATGACATCCAGAAAGAGCTGTTCCATCACCTTTCCAGGGATGGAGGTGAGGCTGACTGGCCTGTAGTTTCCTGGTTCCTCCTTCTTGCCCTTTTTGAAGATTGGCGTGACATTGGTTTTCCTCCAGTCCTCAGGCACCTGTTTTCCATGACCTTTCAAAGATGATGGAGAGTGGCTTAGCAATAACATTTGCCAGCTCCCTTAGCACTCATGGATGCATCCCATAGGGACCCACGGATTTGTGGGTGTCCAGTTTGCCTAAATGATGTCTAACCCAATCCTCCTTGACCAAGGGAAAGTCTTCCTTTCTCCAGACTTTCTCTCTTACCTCCAGGGTCTGGGATTCCTGAGGGCTGGCCTTAGCAATAAAGACTGAAGCAAAGAAGGCATTCAGTAACCACCTTTTCTGTACCTTCTGTCACCAGGGCACCCACATCATTCAGCAGTGGGCCCACATTTTCCCTAGTCTTCCTTTTGCTACTGATGTACTTGAAGAAGCCCTTTTTATTGTCCTTGACATCCCTTGCCAGATTTGGTTCCAAGTGAACCCTAGCCTTCCTCACTGCATCCCTGCATACTCTGACAATGTTCCCATATTCCTCCCAAGTGGCCTGTCCCTTTTTCCACATTCTGTAAACTTCCTTCTTCCATTTGAGTCTTGACAGAAGCTCCTTTCTCATCCATGCAGGTCTCCTGCCCCCTTTGCTTGATTTCTTACTTATAGGGATGCATCGATCTTGAGCTTGGAGGAAGTGATACTTGAATATTAACCAGCTCCTTTTTATCTAACGGGGTTGCCAGACTTACTTCACTACTTAGGTTATGAGCAGCAGTAGCAGAAGAGCATGTTCCACCCCTGCAGAGCAAGTCATGTTGCAGAAAGCGTGAGAGGGACATTGGCTCATTGGAGATAAGCCGACAGGGAGGAAGAAACACAAGGGATAGGATGGCAACTAGGGACGCTATCCAAGTGAGTAGTTTTTTGTGATAAAAAGTAATAAGATTAGACATAAAAATCACATTTTACAGTAACAACATGGGTCTCATTACTATAATCTACTGCTTGACTTTACTGTGTTACCCTCAACATTTTCCTCTCCTGGTCATTTAACCACTTTTTTCCCCTGTTCAAATATTTTTGCTGGCTGGCTCTAACTTTCCACAATGCCATAAAGCTCCTGGGACGTGTCCATGGTTTAGTACAACTTCAGGCTCTGTACAATTCTGAGTGCATATTTTCTCCATCTCTTCTCTTCTACTTTCCTCTCTAGAGCACATTGGATATAGTGGTGAATAATATATTTGACTATCCAGAAGACATTACCATAAGAACTGAACATAACTGATCAAATATAGAGGGAAAAGTTATTGACCAAATACAAAAGGAGACAAAAAATTGTTTAAATTTTTCAAACAGACTAACATATCAGTATTGCTTGAGTACTCCAGCTCTCTGCTCAGCTACTTACTTCAATCTCCATCTGTTTTTTTTTTTTTCTGTCTTCATGAACATACTCCATGATAGTCCTGATGTGTGGAATGGCTGTCATCAGTGTATTTGCATATACATATAAATACCATATATATACATATGAAAACATTTCTCCTTAAAGCTTACTACTTCTGCAAAAAATAATTTACCAGCAACTCTGCAGGATAATCTCTGCAAGGTAAATTAGCTTGCAGTGAACTTTATGGCTAAACTGCCACCTGTACAAAAGCAGAGTAGTTTACAGTTGGTTTAGGTATCTTAAAGTTACTGTGCAGTCACTGAGATGTTGTCACATTCCCATTTTTCTGAGTGGGAAACAAAATCTTGTAAGGCCTGTCCCTTTTATTTTTTGATAACCCTTATGAACCTGACATTTTCCATGTCCTTAGCCCTTTTGTTTTACTCTTGCACAACCATCCCTGGAGAAACGTTCCAGTTCCACAAAGCATTTCATGCAGATCATAATGCACACCTTATGCAGATGAATTACTAAAACATAACTGATAATATCCAGAATATCTGAAAAGAGGATGCAGAGACATGGCTGACACTCAGGGAGAAGCAGTTAAGGGGGATCCCTGGAGTACGTAAATCAGGATAGCTTGGCTGTTATCAACAGTTACTCTGGTTTACACCAGCTGAGGCAATGGTTAGCTCTCTTTAAGCTCTATTAGCCTTTGCACTACTCCACTGGGATCCTTGACCTTCTGTCTTAGTTTTATGGGTATCTTCATGTGTTTACACTCTTCATACCATCTGCTGTTTATGGAATGACTCATTAATGAAATCTTTCTACATGCAAGAGCAGGAAGCCTTTTCTCAGAAGCAGAAGCACCATATTTTCTCTGTGTCAAACGCTCTCTGCAGAACCCTCTGCTATTATGATGGGCTGTGTTAACATACTAAAACTACTGGATACACCCCCACCCCCCCCCCAATCTGCTGTGCACTGGCACATGAGCTGAACTATTACTCTGGTGTTTACAATACTCCAGAGTTATGATTTCTATTACAAGTTAAAAGGATAGTAGTTATCTTAGGCTACTCCACAGAGTTCATGTGAAAATTGTGGCCTCTCTGCTGTATATGAACATTTCAGTAATTTTATGAAGACATATTTCTGATTACCCAGTGGTATCTAAAAAAAAATTAAAGTCTTTCATTTTTATATTTTAACTGTAAAAGTGAAACTTCAAAAATATGAATGTGTTTGCTATGATAAAAATGAAAAAGAGAATTACATACAAGCCAAGAATATATTAGGTGGGATTTTGCCAGTAGCAAATGTTTGCTTGTAAATAATAAACCCTCTACCAAGGAAATGTGTCATGAATTTGCTGGAAAAGTCCCTATTTCCATGGGCATGTTTGAAGTTCTTCTGTGAAACAAGATCAGTTACTTAACAAATTAAGATACAGAAATGAATGACTAATGTACTGAGGGAACATGTGTTTGGCTCTTTGTCAAAATTAAATGTATTAGGAAAAGGGAAGCTGCATTTAATATCATATGATATGCCTACACTAGCAATTATAAAAAAATTATCAGTGTGTTAGTAAATTTAACAGTTTTTCAGAATCTGTGGTTCTCATGTACCATGCATTTTCATGGGCAGGAAGAGTAATGGCTTCCTCATACAATAAGGGCTATTGGTAGATTGTGGTAAACCAGGCAGAGCAACTAAATTCTGTCCTGGTAAAGTCACTATCTTAACTCCAATAAAGATGATGTGCAATTACTGTTAAGTCTACTTAATGAAACTGATGTACTGCTTTTTGAGATGGTAGTAAGTTGCATAAAATAAAATTGACTACAATTTATTTCTAATTGCCTGGTCATAAGTTTTTGAGAGTCATGTCACCCTGTGTATTTGTATAATCCCTGTGAGAATGTGGCTTCAGTTGTGACTGTGGCTTCTGGACAGTCTTTCCCTACAAATATAATAATAATAATAATAATAATAATAATAATAATAATAATAATAATAATAATAATAATAATACATTATCAACGGATTTTAGTAAGATATCTCCTATTGATTTAAAATGGTCTATGAAGCTTAAACCCATACTAAAATATTGTGCAGTTATGGAAAAAAAGATCCTGCTGCAGCTATTTAGACACAGACATATCGTAATTCACTGTTGCTTCTTTACTATTACAACAATTTTAAAGGGAAAATGGTTGATATTCACCAAGGTTTTGATAATCAGGAAGTCTTAACCATTTCTTTAGAAATGGCAACCAGTTTCCTTAATAGATGGCAAATTAGAAATCTATGCTGCCAGTAACAATTTGAAAATATCCCTACAAATCTTTGAGATAAACCTACAAACGACATCCCATTTGCTTTATGTGCCAGTTGACATTATAGGCCAAATCTTGCCCTGTCCATAAAATATGGCTCAATGTGATAAGGCAGGAATAATTTGTGGTAAGATTTAATCTTTCCTGAAGAAAATGGAAGAGAGAGTAAATGAGAAGGAGAAGTATATAGTGCTGAACAACAGAGCACAGAGGAAGGGGAGATTAAGAGAATTTTGGAATCAGAAATGCAAACTGCATGCCAGGCAAAATAGGAGGTGCCCACTCCCAAGTTTGAGAATGTTTAAATTACATTTATTTGTGAATGACTTTCCTCCTGAGAGATATATACACAGATGGTTAATTACTCAGTTGAAAAATGTGATATTAAAACTAAAATATCTGAATTCAAGATAAGTGCGGTGTGTGTCTCTGTCTCATGTTTTTCTCGATGGAATTATTAACTTTGAAAGAAAAACATCATTTAAGCAGTCAAGAAATAGACACAGGGAATTTATGTTTGTTTGGTACTTTCACTAAAGAATCACAGTACTAGTGCTCTGCTTATATTCCAGAGGGTATTATTATTTTTCAGGGCAGATTTCCCTAACTGAAAGGCCATAATACAAAAACACAACAGCCGTTTTGTTCAATCTGTCTTACTGGCAGAGACTATAATTCACCTAACTTCCTCCTGCGAATTAGAATTTCCAGTGTGCCCACTCCCAGTTCAGAGTGAACCTCAGCAAATCTATAGATGATACACAGAGGTTAATGAAATTTGGCAGTTTCAGGGAGGTTTTTTTTTGTTGGTTTTTTTTTAAGCTTCTGGTATCTCAAATAGAAATGAACTAGAAACTTAATTTTAAGTAGAATTCAAACACTGCCCACAAACTGGCTTGAATGAAAATTTTAAATAAATCTGGTAAAAAGCCAGGGCAGGAGGATTTTTTGTGCAGCATTATTTTGGTGGGCTAAGTTTTTAATAATTGCTGTGTTTGTTTATTTATAGCATCTCATTTACATATGCAGTCCAGCTAATTCTGTGTGGTAATGCCTTTCAGAATGTGTTTTTGCAAATGTGCATTTCTACAAGACCCGTGGATACAAGCATTAGGTAAAATAATATCTTTTCTCCCTTCCTGCAATACTTGTTTCCTAGCAGTCAGACTTCTACAACAGTCAGGCTGTCAGAATATTTTCCTAAGTAATTATGGAAAGAAAAAGAGAAAGTTCCAACTCTTTACAAGAATTATAATTGGAATAAAAAGATCCAATAAGGATTCGGTAAAAACTGATAAAAATCTTGTACATTGCCAGTTTTCTTCTATAAATGAAACCCTCAATAAGACTTGAAGGGCTAGCAATTGCCAGAAATAAGAAAATTCACAGAAAGGTGGAGCAATCTGTTGCTATTTTTGGCATTACCGTTTCTTAAGAATAATTATAAAATTCCTGAGGTTAACCTTACCTGAACAACAAAGGTATTAGTAAGGCATGCTTTGAAAGCAAATTTAGAGAAAGGATTTATCTATGCTAAAGTCATACATGTAACTTGCAGGATAAGTAATTTCTCTGCTGCTGTACCTTGACTGTTGCTCATAGCCGAGCCTGGCTGAATGAGGCCCAGCTTGGCATCTCTATAGGACACTTCAGTTTGCTGTTATGGCTACAGTGCACACATTGCCGGTAGTGTAGTACAGATATTTTTCCAAGATGAGGATTGAAATCCAGTTAACCTCTGGTACTTTCCCACATCTTTGTAGACTGATGCCTGGAGCCTTCTGATCTGCAAGTTTTAAAAGCTGTCCTTTGAGCCTGTCCATAGCCTGAGGTGAGAGCCAGGAAGACAACGTGCTTGGAAATGATCTTACACGTACACACTTTAGGGCTGAGCAAGTTATAAATAAATGACACATTAAATTGCTGGTGATTTGGGGAAATTATTGTAACAAACAGGTACATCCATTCTGTGTGAGAACAGATGAAACCTCCTCCAGCTTGTAAAAGGATAAAAAGAATAATATGAAGACAGAACAGGTAAAAGAAAAGTCTTTATGTTTTCCACTCAGTCATTTCCACCTGGGACATACTAGGCAGAAACTATTAACAATGGCTAAGAGGTATACAGAGCCATAGTTTCCTTAGGTTGACTTGGTGTACACCAAGGAATCTATTTGTGCAGATCTTGGTGCCATATCGTGTGATACAGAACACCTATGTGTTACACAGTCCTGCAAATTGTGTGGCTGCATTTATTCCTGGTATCTCTAACTGAAAAAATGCATTAAACACCTCCTATAAATAGTACATATCAGTGAACAGTCATAAAGGCAAGAAAGAGTACAATTCATTTTAGAAGATAAAAAAACATTTTTTGTGTTTACACACTATCTTAACCAAAAGAGTTTGGAATTAAACCTAAAAAGAGAACATCATAGTTTCTGGTTTAGTAACAAAATCAGTGCTTCAACTCAGTGTCTGGTCACAGCATAGTTCTTCATTTTCCAGCAGAAAGAACAGTTTTGGCTAAAACACACCCAGCTCTGGAACTGAATGGTGGCTTTTCTTTTTACTTTGGGGAAGTTTAATCTCTTTGTTTCATCTGGTAACAGGAAATTGATATCTGGAAGCAGTATCATAATATGACGTAATGTCTTGAATGCAAAAATTCCAGGAGACATATACATGCACTGCAGGAGCATATATTTTGCTACGAAGGGGCTAGATCTGTGCTGCTAAGCAAAGAGGATCGCTTTCAAGTGTCATTGGCACAGACAGATTCCTGTACATTGCACAAGTAAGAACATCTTCAACTCCACAACCAAAGTCTTGTTAGAAGTTCATTGGGTTTCATGTTTCCCCAGACTACAATTTGTCCTTTGCTTTTCAGTTTCCAAGACATGGAACTGGATTGTATTCTGACTTTTCTGGAATAGTTGGTGTCAGCTCTGGTACTCTCTATTCTTCTGCCCTGTTTAGACCTTTTGGCAGCTGTTGCAAAGAGCAGAATTGTTGCAGACGAAAAACAAAATTAATGGAAAGATCATCTTTCTATGCTTATGATACTGGCAGCTTAAACCACAGTCAGCACCAGAAGGTGTTCTGGAGCTGAAAAAATAATATTATGGTCAATTTAATTGCTCAGGAGTCAGCTTCATCACTTTGTCGTGCTGCTTTTGTTTAAAGGTATTCCAACAAAGAATAGTTTTCACAGAAATGGGTATTAGAGACTATTAAATAGTATTTGGCAAAGTAAATTCTATACAATACATATATCGGTAAAAAAGGTACATTCATAGGTGTATGTTTTTATATACATATACATGCACAGACACTTACCTATTTATGCTGTATCAAAACTAGTAACTTGACTATCAAATACATTCTAAACGTCATAGATGGCCAAGTTGCATTGTATACAGTAAAAGTTCATGACCTATTCATCCTCAAATTATTCCCTTGACTCTCTCCCAGCAACTACATTTATGACATACTCTTTCTGTAAAGGTTGGGATATGAAGGGGAAGAAGGGCTGAAAAGGCAGTTTATGTTACATGACTAACTGACAGCGGGCAGGCCCAAGAAATTAGATATATTAAGAAATTGTATACATAAAAAGAATCCTTTGGGCTTTTTTTAACTCTTTACTTATTCAAATATATCTGAGGTAGAAATAAATGAATGATCTACTTTCCCTTAGTCTCTGTTTTAGCTTGTTGTACTTAATAGGGTTAATGCTTCTTTCAAGCAAGGTATTTCAAGAATTCAATTCATGTGTTTAAAATCTATTAAAAACCTTTTGAAAGCATTTAAAAACAACACTGAAAAAAAAGGTAATTACCTGTTGTCACTGCTACTGGTACAGTCTTGTGTTTTCATGTTGACATTGTCTTGATTTATCTGTCTTTTGCCTATTTGTTCACATGTCTATATAGGAAATAGCTCATATTTATTCATGAGTAGTTTTCTGGGGGTCAATGAAAATGCTACAGATGTATGTGTAGTATAAATTAGATGCATTAGAAACTTATACAATTTTTCCCTGCTCTGTGCATCCTTAGACTTCTTTTTATTTATGAAACAAGCAAAGTAAATGGTGCAGAATCAGAAAGTATTTATCAATTTCTTTGCAGACTGTGATTTAATACCCTAATTAGACCTTGGAGAAAGAAAAAAAATGATAGCACACCTTATATTCACGGTAAAAAACATTCAGAAACTAATCTTTAACTGTGGATAATCCTGACAAATATTTTAGAAAAAAATATTCCTGGCTATTCTTTTTTGGGGATTACACATATACATTAAGGGTAGAATGCACTGTTTAAATGATTTCGCTGAGCAACATAAGGTTCCACATCCTGAAAAATTAACCTAACTGACCAACATGTTACATCCAGAAGTTTCTGTATCATTTGTCAGCACACCAAAGAAAATAATTTAGAAGTTTAATACAGACCAAAGGAAGTGTTCAGTGTTCAGTCAGAATGACTCAGTGTTCCAGGTTAAGATACAAAACACGTCCAGTAAATTTAAATTATCACAATTCTAGTGACCAATTCTACTTCAGCATGAAGAAGTTTACCCTATTTTTCTTATCGAATAACTTTAAGTTTTACCTCATTTGATTGGCCATTGATTATTTGTCAGTATCTTCAATTTCCTTACACTGCTAGACATGGTTAGATTCTATTTAGATACTTATTAAACTGGATACATGTTTTAGTATAGGAAATAACTATTCTGTAGAAAGTTCAAAGTTTAAAAAAAAAACCTCCAATTTTCAGACAACTTTTAGGAGATGCAGGAAGAGCCTGAAGACAGTCAAGTTTTATTCCTGGCTTTCATTTAGTAAATAACACAGAATTCAGTTCACCCTTCGGGTGATCTTTATATCTTGGTGGCAATACAGACCAGCATAACAAAAACAGCTGTATTCTGATATGGACTTTTCTGAATTAGTGGTCTGACATCATCATGATGCCTTATGCTATGACATTTTTTTTGCTGAGATAGCGAATACTTATACTTTCCATTAACTTTAACTAATGTTGATTAACAATTGTTAAAATAGATTTTACATAGTTGCTTTGAATGTCATATTGCAAAATGTGAACCAGTTAAAATGTTTAGTTATAAACAGATGATTTATCCAGTGAAAATTCTACACACATTTTGAGCTACTAAAAATAGTCTACTACGTCAAAATGAGTAGTAGGAGATACATTTCTCAGATGCTGATCTTACCATATGTAAGACACTTATTTTAGGTAACAGTAAGACCTTTTATAATACTGCTAGAATAGTTGGAGAAAACCCAGGCAAGCTATGGGGCACAAGACCACTTCTATGTGTACTTCAAACTGTATTATAGGATCACTGGCACTATTAATCTTTCACATTTTTAACATCGGACAAATCCAGTGCTGAGACTGTCTTTAAAGGTGCCTGAAGCAGGGCTGTCTTTAGAGGCACAGGGTAAGAAATGTGGTGTACCATCCCTGTCATTATTTTATCTCATAAAATATCTGCATTCTTTTTTGTTGTTGTTGTTATACTCATTTTCATATATTTCAGTCCAAAATCCACCTCCAGACTGTTACATTTGTTGGTAAGTCCTAGATGTGAGGACTTCTTACAACTTGTAATCTTGCTCATGAACTACTGTTCTAGAATTAACTCCTTTTATCAATTTACATACAGAAAAGTGTATTGGCTGTATTACAGGTTATTCTGTTCTAGTTTAGCTCCATAAGCTAGCACACAGTTCATAGACAAAGTATGCACTGCTTGCAAGCTTCTTCATAAATTATTCAGATTTCTAAAAACATCTTGAACAAGTGTAAGAAAACTTAGTAATTTTTGAAAGAAGACTTTATGATCCGTTTATCAGCATTTTGCAGAATAAAGAAAAAACCAGACAAGTAAGTTGTTACAAATTATCTGCTTAGTTCTATTTTTTACTTAAATTATTTGTTTCCTTATACCATTCCTGAATAGCAAAATAACTGGTTCTTTTTTCTTACTTGAAAAGTTAGATTTCTGAACTCTGTAATGAATTTCACTGCAAGATGTTCAGTATATTATTCCCTGAACTAGTGAACCCTATGCTATATGATCCTTGAAGAAGTAGTAATAATAATAATAATAAAGATTACTTATATGAGTTGTACTATCATTACTCTAGACACAATGCATAAAACCAACATATTAAAACACAACGAGGATCAATACAGTCATGTATAAGCAGATCACTGTGCAGTACTCCTTAGACAAAAAGTTATTAATTTATTTTTTTCATTGTAGAAATAGATAAAAAAAAAAAGACAAATCCTAAACTATCTCAATGGGGCAATGTAAGTTTGGAATAGTACATGAAACTGAGAAATTCCTGGTATAAGTCAAAACTGTTTGTAATAATAAGAAAATAATATTGTTCAGTAAATATGGGAGTTTTAAAAATCTCTTTTTTACAAAGTTAAGTTCTTTTCAGATAAGGGAACCAGGACAAGGCACTACCATAACAGCCAGAGCTCTTAAGTGCTGTGGAACTGCAAATCCATATGTAGTATAGTAATGTGTTTTGTAGAGAAAAGTTCAGTCAAATCTAGTTTGGGGTCCAGAAACAGCACCACATCATCAGTCTCTTGGCACACCTAATTAACTTGAGTGGAGGAGCATGCTGCCCTTCTAGGACCAAAACAGAATCATTGCTTTTGAGCACAGTGACAAAACAACATGTTTGGATCTAATCAGGATATCTTTTTGTGGTACCACGACAAATACTGTGGGGGTACCCTGACAACTGTACTGAGCAGAGATGGCATGGCAGCATCCCTGTGGGTGATTGCTCTCAGCATCCCTCTGTGTCTGTGGTCCTCCCCTGTGGAAACCTCTGGGCAACAAAGGAGGAAGTGGGTACAAGCCTGGGTCAAGAAGTAGCTGCATAATTTATAGGCGGCTATCACAAAGATTAACCTACCAAGTGGGCAGGATAATGGCAACCCCTAATATTCCATAATAAACATTTCAAAGAGGAAACACCATTAAAAGTCTTGGTTCTATTTCCTTGTGTAAAACTTAATACTTAACAGATGCAGGATGGAGAAGGAGAAAGGAAGGGGGCAGGCTCTGTCTTCCAGCAAATCTGCAGAACTTTCTACTTCATAGGAGTGAAATATTTCTTTATGTTTACAACTCATTCTGTAAGGATGGCTGGGTCTCTGCTTATCCTTCTCATATATTTTCTCCTGAAAATGTTATTTCAGCTTGCTGTTACTGGCCATACTCCTTCCCCTTTCCTCTCAGATATTCAGTGATGTTGAGGACTCGGAGTGATTAATAGCTAGATTTGTGTGGCTGTTACTAGACATGGAGGTCAATATAATAATCTAAAGCTCAGATATCGGTGATTCAGTGTGTCACTTCTCCAGTTTCCTTGTCTCCTGAGATCCCCACAGCTCCAGCAAGGACCAGTAACAGTAGATGGTGTGGTGTAAATGCGTACATCTTTCACAGTTTCACCTGAAACAATGCAGGCTTTGGTTATATAATGAAAGAGCTGCTGAAAACTTCACTTTATTTCTTACTGTAATCGAACTGGCTTGAACCAGTCCGTAAGCAGACCTTTACAGTCCTCAAACAGTGTAACAGCAGCAATAGCATGGCAAGGGTATCTGCTGGTGTGCTTCCTCCACTGTATCTCAAAATCCTCAGCAATGGGTTAAACTTGCTAAGAACAGAGCAAAGTGTCTGGTTTTGCCATTTAACCACAGTGATACCCTGTGAAGCTGGCTGTACTTTTGTGCAGGAGAGTAAGAAGGGATTAGTATCTAATCTAATGGATACTTAGGTTAGAGACTGAAATATTTTGAATGATCCATACTGCACTGGTGAGAAGATATTAATACATCAGATATGAAGAGTGATCCAAGAATAGATGATATTTTGGCTCTGATTCATTCTTACAGTATAACAGCACAACCGAACAGCCTTGGAAGAGAAAACAAATATTTTTAGTCTCAGTGACACAATAGTCATGGCTAGGATGGGTCTTAGACTAAATTGTCAAGTGTTGCTTGACAAAGAAAGAAAGAAAGAAAGAAAGAGAGAAAGAGAGAAAGAAAAAGAAAGAAAGAAAGAAAGAAAGAAAGAAAGAAAGAAAGAAAGAAAGAAAGAAAGAAAGAAAGAAAGAAAGAAAAGAAAGAAAGGAAGGAAGGAAGGAAGGAAGGAGGAAAAGAAGGAAGGAAGGAAGAAAAGCATCCACTTTCTTTGAGATAGTTTTGCTCACATTTCACACAACTTTAAACTTTGGCTTACTGTGTAGTGTTTTGAAAACTGTAATAAATTGCTGAATTACAATTGTCATGAGCAGGGGATTAGATGCAAATTTGCAAGCATGGAAGCTGTAGATCTGTTCACTAAATATGTCAAACATGAACTTATGATAAGTAACTATTTTCAGCAGAAAGAACATCTATAATGAAAGATTGGGCAAAGGAATAGGTACCTTCAATGTCAAGTCAAAATGGATTAAAGGTATAAATGTATGACAGATCATGTTTGAAAGTGTTACTTATCAGCTCAGAAATCATCCAAAGAACTTATAAATAGGCAACCAGCCCATCTCAGCATAAATTTGATATGATTTACTTTGTAAACAGGCCTCATTGTCTTTTTTCTCTGTAGCTCTATTCAGGGTTTTTATTTGAGTCTGTAAAGTACAAAGAGAGTCTTATGTACTGGCATAGTAGCAACATTGCTTGCAAAATTCAATATTTTTGGGGAGAAGGTTTAAAATCATGAAGAATACATGGAGAAATTCCTAGAGATGTCAGACACAGAGGTACTGAAATAGCAATAAATACTTTGATTTGTTGATGTCTGGTTTCCAGAGCAGAGTGAAATGTCACAGATTACCCTTAGGTAATGTCCAGAAATGCTGGAAGATACGGACAACAGCTTTCTGAAAGTACTTGCATCACCTCTGTTAAGGACACACAACAGATGTTGATCTCTTTCTAGAACAATTTCTAGAGAATGGCTCATATTCAAAAAACAAATTCCTCTATTGTCAAATCTGTTGTCAAACTATTGTCACAGTATTTAGGATGTTCAAAATGAGAAGGTCTTTGGGAAGAATCCTCCATACAACCATAAATAATATCTAGTAATAATAATATTATACCAAAACCAGGACCAACAATACTAAACATTAATACAGTGATGTGGTAACTTTGGCAGATGCAAATTTTAAGTTGATCCATAATAGGAAAGATCAGATACCTGAAAAACATTTCAGCGTGTGTGTCCACCCCTTTTTTTTTTATTTTATTTTTAGTTTTCTGTTTCTTTTATAAGACTTACTATGTTTTGGGTATCCCCAGTAACTTTTCTCTGAAAATTGTCAGTAATAGATACTTAAGTTAGAGACTGAAATATTTTGAATGATCCATCTCCTGCTGTAGCATTCAGGCCCAGCAATCAGGGATAGGAACTTCCAAAGATGAAGGCAGTATACAAATAACAGTTTTCAGTCACCACTGGGTGAAATTTTTTCTCTATGAATTAATTTCTTTTTCAGTCAATATATCCTTTTTCATCTTCAAAATGCCCTGTGCCAGTAAATTAATAATTTAATTAATTGACACAGACTTTTGCTTTGTGCTCAATTTCTTTTCTAGGTATTCCTTACTTTTTGTGTTTTTGACAGATAAGCATAGTTAAAGAACTATTTTACTAAGCTAATTGCTAACCCTGTTATCATATAAGTGAAACCTAGTGAGCCCATCATTGTGGTGCATACTGTTTTTAAGCTGTGCAGAGCTAACTCGTTTGACATTGGGTATTTTTAGGATACAGCCACAGGTCTGTCTTTCCTGTTAACTGTGGGGTTTAGATGGCTGATGGTCAAAATAACAGAGAGGATATACCATTCTGTTTACTCTTTCTAGTAAAGGTTTAAGCGTCAGGCCTTGATGCTCTCCTTTCCCTTTGCCCATTTGGTTTTTCTTGTGCTCATGGTTTCTTTCCTCTTCTCCCTTTTTTGTTTTCCACCCAATGTTTCCCTAGTATTCCCCTTTTTCCTGATGGCTATTCCATTCCCTTCTTTGCTTTATGAACTGAAATAGC
Organism: Nipponia nippon; assembly: GCF_047370975.1. NCBI lineage: Eukaryota > Metazoa > Chordata > Aves > Pelecaniformes > Threskiornithidae > Nipponia > Nipponia nippon. The sequence continues at coordinate 34,679,906 of NW_028262380.1, forward strand.
AGCTAACAAGTATGCAACCCATCATCAAAGGCTGTAATTAACAATAAACTTCATACATTTACAAAAGTTGCTACAGGTTTTCCTTTGGCCCCATAGTATAAAATAAGGCTGAGGATTGTATAGTGGCTTCAGTGAAGCTGATTGCCACCTTCCATGGATTCCAGTTAGAGGATAATTTATCCCTCTTTGTTCAGCAGTGCACAATGATTTGCGTGGTATCTAAAACATAGTGTGCCTGGAAAGTGCTGAGTTAAGCACTTTAGAATTTGAATGGGTAGTAATACAGAAACTCTAGCAAGATTTCTTTGGCCCACAGGCTAAATGTGTGGGTGTTTTAACATAGTCAGGTAGTTTAGAAAGCTACTTATATGTATAGCCAAAACAGAACTGTGAGACCTTACATCCTCCCTATATAGTGTCAAGTTGTATCTGGTCGTTCTACAATGCTTAGATTCAAAAGATACACAAAAATACACAAAAGCAAACCCCAGTAACCCACAAGGTTTGGAGAGTTAGGAAAAAATATAGGTAATAATAGATAATTTGTTAGAATGCCTCTAGTCTCCATTTAATGTTCTATATGTTCTTTTTAGGTCATTTTAAGTAATAGGGGGAAATAGCAATAAATGTTAACAATCTAATTTAGTTTTATTAGAGAAAAATTGACTGCAATGAAATTTCTTAAAATAGTTTTAAGCTGAAGGCTGTATAAATGTTCCTATTAAAAATGTTCCTATCTGAAATCCGATTGAGTGCAATCTGCTTCTTAAAATGGCCAAGATTTTGGGTAAATTTTATATAAGTGGCAACAACAACAAAACACAAATTTTTAAGTTCAGAACTTCTACTAAATTGTAACTATTAGTGATCTGGATGGAGTTTAGATAGCTCTCCCAGCATGTCTTTGGACTGCAAAGGAAGTTAAGCAGGAACATACCTCAACTTCTTTAGAGCCCAAACTCTGTTGCTTAAAAACCACCAGAATCTAAAATAAGAACTGAGTGAATGTAAACACCTTCACTGCTAGGTAACCCTTGTCACATGAGGTTTCTGTCTTTGTTCTTGCAGTTAAATATTTAGTTTCTGACTGTATCCTATTTTATGCCCTATTGTAAGGACACTATATCACTCCCTATATGCCAGGTTTCCGTTTCAATGGAATGGCGTGGTTAGGTGGTATTTTAAAAAACCTCTAAGCACATGTCTTCAAGTGTCCATATATCTCTGTAAAGTCCTTTAAAATTTATTTCACCAAATTGCAAACATTTTAATGGGAGCGTCACTGAATATGTTCTAGTGGAAACTACAAGTTGAAGTTATTCAGCCGTAACTAGTGTAATCATAAACACTTTTGAAATATGGAACCAGCTGATAAACATAGACTGCACCTACACTGCCTTTCCACTGGCAAAATCTTCCAGAGGTCTTCATTTTCCAACCATTCAAATCACACCTGAACAAAGGGGGTGTATCATTCTCTTTTGGTCTGCTTCCCACATAAATCAGTGCATGGAGGTATGTTTTACACCTGGGTCTCTTCTCAAGAAATTGAATTGCTATCTTGATGTACTCTTGAATAATGCATTCTGGGTATTGCCACACCAACCTAGATGTTCCTCTCATTGAGAGTTGAATTACATTAGTTAATTTTCAGGACTCCTGGGATCAGGTCTTCAAAAATATCTAGATACTTAATTCCTGTTTCATTTCGGACAAATATCTTAAAAATTAATGCTCCTAAGTATCTTTTTAAAAGTAAGCTTTAGAAACTTATTTCTGTTTTTATATTCAATACTGAAGCCTAAGAGGAGCAAAGCTATCACCATAAGAGAAAATATTAATTATTGGTTTTTGTAGTGGCTGATCCTTTATCCATGACATTGGTTAGCAACAGAAGATTTTACATTGTTGGTTGGTTTGTGACATGATACATATACTATACAGGTATAGTCAATGTTCTTTCTTATCTTGGATTAATTTTAAATTTTTAATCTTTTTTTGAATTACACTAGGAAAGCAGAATCTACAAGTCGATACTTTATCAGTTCTTGCTTCACTCTAACTGCTATATGTTAACAAAATAAAAATCTTTTCATCATTTTCCTTTCATTCTATTAAGGCACCAATTTCATATGTGGGTAGATAATTAAAACATATGCACAGCCCACAAACCTCTGAATCACATCTCTTTTCTCAGCCAAACATTCTTTTTTTCTCACCATGCACATTTCAGCTTGGTTTTATGTTAATAAATTCATTATATCGCATTGATCAACAAGCTTTATTTATTATAATGGTAATTGTTGAAATAACTTTGTAAGAAAACAGCTCTTCACAAATTTTAAATTGTGCTGTTTGCATGCCTGCTTCTAGAACTATGAAAATTTTGTAAGTTATGATGATTATTTTATAATTTTCATAAACAGGAATGCCACTTCTTCAATAAAATCCATATAACAAGAAAACTTTCCTGTCTTTTCCCTTTGTTATATCTGCACCATTATGGTAAATGCTACTGAGGTGTACTTCAATAGTGTGCATTGTCCCAGGGCATATTGACCTAGAAGGTTATTGCTTGAAAGCATTTATGAAGGTTTTGAATTTACTTGGTCTGTTCTCATTCATTTGTTCTGATTTTTTCACTTTTTTTTCTCTCCCGATGACTAGGTTTTATACCTTCCTGACAAGGAAATTGTGAAGAGACAAGAAAAGGAAATAGAAATGGAAAAAGATTCCTTCAGCAAATAAGCTCACTATTACCTCTTCTTTGATGAATTGTAGTTCTCAGCAAATGTAAACCACCTTGATGCATAACAGTCCCCACCCACTGCCACTGCTCCCTGCTTTTTGATCGCTTCTGTGTAAGTCTGTACATATTCTATCTTGACATTTCAGTTATGCGAATCGTCCCATAAATTTTATATCATTACTCTTATATTTTAATCCACATCCTTCACAGAAATATTTGTTATTCTTTGCTTCCGTGTATTGACCTGAGAATCACTTGGAACATTCTATTGTTTAGTTTTAAGGGCGGCGGGGAGGGGGGGGAATACCTATATATGTATTTGCATTTGGACGTACTCAGAACACACTTAAATATGAACTCCCACCAGACTTTTTTTATCACAATTACTAAACACTACCTATTTTGAATCAGAGGAAATTTTGAATCCTTGTGTTATATAGATGAACACTAAGGTATATTTTAACATATCAATGAACCTGTTATTTTTTTTATTGTATCCTTCCCCTTTCTTTGATCATTATTTGTCATTTGGTTTATTCTTTCGAGTGTAGCTCACACCAAACTTAGACAGGTTTTTATTTTCACTGTATATGCTAGTATATTTTGTCATCATTGTGTCTTTCTTAGATATGAGAAATAGAATTAATGTATCCGTACTTGTGCTCTCACCTCTGCTCTAGTACTAGAGGTAAAGAATTAGAAAATGCTCAAGGGTGAGAAGTTGCTCCAGAGAAAAAAACTTTTGATGCTGCCTCCATGATTGTCTGTTGAAACAACCAAATTCAAATAGAGTGAAACTGTTTAAATCTTCAGTTCCCTAATCAACGTGAATAGTCAGCCAAATGCTATGCTGCCAGTGTCTCTGCAAGCTGTTAGAGACGGAATTTTACTTTATGTTTTTAGTAACTACACATTCCTTGCTTCTAATCCATCTTTGGCTTGTTCTCATTCTTGCTGAGGTGTAAAGGTCCTTTTAGACTAAGCTTAGGCTGTGCCTCCCTGTTTTTGTCCTGATCTGTCTGTAGGTTTTCACCATCCTTGGTGCTGCTAAGGGAAGCCTGCCCCCCCCCCCCCCGATTATCAATCTCTGTGGTGAAGAAGTGGTTTCAAATTAAAGTCTTCCCCCTGAGAATAATTTCCCTCGGCTGGAGAGTCTTGGCTAGTTGTAAGATTTCTCTCCATACATTTTGTTGTCCTTCATCTTTCTCTGTGTCCTTCACTACTTTGGAGGTCAGTCTCTATTTCCATCCACAACACAACACTTTTTACCCATCAGCCGGAACAAGGCGCGTGATGCAGATCAGACTGCTTTGGAGCCTTCCTTTTCTTTCTTTTTTCTTTTCATTTTTTCCTCTGGATTCTTTCCTGAGTAAAGCAGTTTTGTACCCCAAACCATCTGTTACACTGTTTCCAGTTTCCAGTTCACTGCGGGACTATTTTTTTTTTTAGGTACTCTCTATTGGATCCCTTATTTGCTATATTGCCATTTACCAGAAGACTTCCCAGCAGAAAGAAAGCATGAGTTGCCTCTCTCTTTTCCAGGTTTATTTTTACTCTATTTCCATTTCTCTTCTCTTTTGAACTTTGGACCTTCTGAGTTCAAGAGAAATGTCTACATTAAGGTTCAGTGGTGACATAAGAGCCAGTACAGAAGTTAAACATGCAGGTTACGGAAAGCTACATTTTCTGACTACTGTCAGAAGCTGTGCTTCTTTTAGCTTTCAGTACCACAAAAAAGAAGATTCTTAAAAGTTCAGGGATGAGATTACTGGTGGCAAAAAAAGCTTCATTTACTTGCTGTCCTCTCTCTGCATCAGAAACCTTTAGTGGTTTTGAAATATGAAATTATGTGCTGGAAAATATTCTGCAGATTTTGATTGATTCCTCATCCATCCACACAATGAAAAGGATTTGAAGTTGTCTTGAATGTTGTACCATGCTGTACAAGTTATATGCACAATATTTCACTGCAGTTATCAATTCATATTGAAATTTCCCAACCCTGCCCCACATCTTTATGTCTTGGTTTTATCCCTTAACAGAAAATGCATTTTCTTTCAAAAATGCAAGCCCCAAGATATAGGCAAGAAATGGATTAAAGTATCCAGACAAGGGATGGAAAACAGTTATGATAGCAGGTTGCACTGGTTTTCTGCATTTTGGTGTTATATATTTGCTACACTTCTATCCTAGAGCTCATAAAAAAAGCAAACAAAAAAACAAACAAAAAAACCCCACAAAATGAAACATATAAAACTCTTGGATTTATGTTCCACTTATCAGAAACCAAAACATGCACAACACAAAGGGTGAAATTTCTGCTAAAACAAAGAACCTAAACTCCAATATTTTCCTTAAAAATTTAATTTTTCCTCAGGCAACCAAGCAATCCTGGCAGGCTGGTGGTCCTTCTCACCAATTAATCTAAACTGCTAAGAACTATTGTAGTTCTCTATTCCCAGCTAACAATGACCTACTTTAAGCTACAGATTTCTGTTAAGTAAAAACCCATTAAACAAAAAAAAAAAAAAATCCCTCCAGGCCATCTGTTGTTTATTTTTCCTATTAGCAGCGAACTGTTCTCTTGGAGAACAAGGGTCAGTCAGTTCCACAGGAAATAAGAACATTCTGCCCTTTCATTTGCTGCTTTGTAAATGGTAGCAGGTATTACTTTTCCCTCATAATGTTTAAACAGGTAGAAGTGGGTAATGTGATAATGCAGTCTTTGCAACTCTTGTTATTTGAATTCACTATAACACATCAGCTGAATGTCGATTTATGAACTCCTACTCCATGACATTTCTTTTGCAAATGGTTCAATGTTCTGACTATTTTCCTGATTCAAATTTATCTTTTGTTGCATGTTTTATCTTTAAGTTTCTGACAAGATAATGGCATGACACCTATTCTCATACCAACATTTCTGATATTTGTATTTTTCCTTTAGTTTAATTGCATTTTGTTTAACTAGGAACTTGTTTCCCTGTACAAAATAAAAACATCACAATCCAATTTACCTCAAAATGAGCAGCTTAAATATTATTTTTCCCCCAAAATACTCACAACTATTAGTCAGCTGTGGAGAAAAGAAAACAAGGAGGAATCTTACCCATGCATTTTCTGTAGCATGAAGAAGAGGAAGAGAAGTAGAAATAAACAGCAAGTGTTTGTGATGATAATAAAATGCACTGCAGGTATGAACAGATATATTTCTTAACTAGTTGGTTTAGAATAAGTATGTACACATCCAGTTATCTTTGCAAAATCTTTTGCAACATCTAAAGTTACAGAAAGCCAAAGCAGTGGGTGGTAGTTGAAGATAAGAGCAGTGAATCAGTTGCAGTGAGTAAAATGCTGAGCTTTTAATGAGACACATAAATAATTAGTAACACAGCCAATAAGATTTTTTTCCCCCTTCATTTTAGCTTTCTAAAACTGGAGGTGTGTGATGAGCAGTAAATTATTCTTTTCATTTATTGTCATGCTCGATAGTAAATTATCTTTATAAAGTTCCTCAATTTATTTGGATGCTAGAGATCAGTAATAATTCTGGAGGCAAGGAAGAAATATAGACCAGGATTGCATTATTTCTTTTGGTTGCCCTCCTCACAATGCTGTTGATCTACTTCAAATTAACTTTATTAAAAGTAAGGCCAAATTTCTTTCATTTCACACTAGGAAATTCAAGCTGAACAGTGCATAAAATGAAAAAGATTTCTCAGAAAAAAAATATGATAATCTTACAGCAATCAATTGTAAGTCTGTTGATTTCTATAAGCTTTTTGTGACAAGCATATATATATATAAATTTGGGGAGGTTTAGGGATTTTGGTGGTTAACTGATTCTGACAGTCAATCTGTGCTGGTACTGATTGCACAAAAGACTGTAGCCTCTAAGGAACAGGCATTATTTTGAAGGAGTTATGGAATAATTCTTAGTCAAGCTTTAGTATTTTACTGTCTGTTTTAGTGCCAATACTAACTGATAGGCTGTGTAAGTGAAGTATTAGAATAATCATTTCCATACAGTGAATTACTGTTCCAGTAAATGTTTGCTTGTTCTGGGCATTTTTTGTCACACTTTGCTTTTGCAGGATAAGCTGGAGCCATTAATGTGACAGTTTCAGATTATTATAGTACATCGGATGCCAGCACAATTTATTTAAGCTACTTTTTTGCATCTGCTCCATAACATATGCTTCAAAATATTCATCATACTGCAATATGGAAAGCAGAATGGTCATTGATTTTGTTTTGATTTACTCAGCTTCACCCCCAAAAATCAAACCAAATGGATTTTGGAGGATCATGAATCTGTTCTATAGATTTTGATACAGGACTATAACCAGTGTTACAATGAGCAGATTTAAAATAAAGAAACATTGTTTTAGAAAAGACATGCATATAGGTATAACAGAGGAAAACCATTTTGTAAGAACATATGCTACCACTTTATTTTATTTATTTATTTATTTATTTATTTATTTATTTATTTATTTATTTATTATTTTACATAACTTTATTGAATATTAACATTGGGACAAGGTAGCATAATACTTGTAGAAAAATACCAGTCACCTCCCTGTATGTTTTCATTCACCTTCCTCAGGTCTGACCAGGATTATACCCCAACATTGATGCACCACTGACAGGGCAGGGAGGAAAGGCTCTTGTCCTGCCTGACACTCCTGCTCAGAGCCCTCTCTGAATGAAATTCTTCCCATGTTGGAATCAGAAGATATGTTTGCAATGTTTTCACCAGGGCCAGACTGAAAACAGTGCTGTGGGTGAAAGTTTGCTATCTATTTATAAAATGGCATGGTAATTCTTTCGTTATTATCATGAAACCATTCTTTACTCATACTGTCATTCTGTTTGCTTTGACTACCACTGCATTTTAAGCATAGTTTTTCACTGAGCTTTCCCTAATGGCACTCATGTCTTTTTTTTTTTTTTTTTTCCTCCACTTGAGTTAACTTGTAGCCTACCTATGAGCATATGTAAATTAAAGGGAATTATCAAAATAAGGAAAAAATGAGACATTTTAAAGGGAGGACAGTCAGTGTAAGTAAGAAGACGGAAAATATTTCTGACTTTTCCTTAGTAATAATATTGGAAAGAACATGAATTAATAAATGGGTATTCTGTTGACCAAAATTAAAAAATGTAAAAGAGATCACTCCTCTCTAGGATGTTATTAGATTAAAGACAAACTGAAGAGTATAAATAGTTCATCTATGACAGCACTTCAAATTATTCTCCATTAAAACTATTAAGGCTTTTAAAGCTATATTATAACTATGAGTATGCTCACTTTTGTAAGAAAAGGTGAAAAAAAGAGATGAAACCCCTTTAAAATTTGCATGATGTATAATTTGCATGAGAAGATGTTGTGGGTTTAGTTTTTAGTCAAATTTTCTCATGGCTATACAATAAAGCCTGCCATTTTTCATTGAGAAATATTTCTAAGACCAAAGATAGAAAAAACAGGGGAGAGCAATTAGTCCACTAGAATGTTTAAAGCAGACATTAGAAAGCTAAAGACTGCAGCTTGATTTGTTTAGATTGATGATTGTTTCCCCCTTCTCTTTCCTTCCTAGCTATCCTAGAGGTATGTCTAGTGTATACCTTTTTCTTTAACTTGAAAATCCACACAAGATTCTGACTTTTGATTAAAATGGGAGGTAATCTTTAATATCTCATTAGGTTTTGTGGGAAAAGTGTTTTCAATTTTTTGGAAAGAGATAATGTAATAATACAGGTTTCCTATAACCTATGGGGTGAAAGTCAACAGAGTTGCAAAATTAGGTCTTATCCACAGGATGAAAGTGATAATGTTAACTATGTTTCCCTTTGCAATTCATGACTTAAGTGTGCAACTTTGGTGTTTTGCTGTAGCTCAATGGAATATAAAATTAAACAATGTATGATTTTAGAATTAAGTAAAATTTTAAATCAGAGCTATAAGTGTTAGCCACAAAACTACAGTACGAAAAACCAGAAGTGAGCAGGGTTTGGAAAATCCTTCTATTGCTGTCCTTCCAATTCTGACTGTAAACAGAGCTTCAAAACTGACAAATGTCTGTAGTTGCAGTGCCTTTATGATTGTGTTAGTATTCTGTACTCGCTTAGGTCCAGCATAAAAGCCAAATACAGTTCAATCAGTGGTATTCATATCTTTCGTAGCAGGTTGTATATGAATGAATGTGTGCACCCCATTTTTTTTCTCTAAACACTAAAAAAAATGAGCAAAGGTGGAATGCTGGATACAGTGCTGGTCAAATGCTTTCCATGGGGGAGGTGAGAAATTTTGTTTTAAACTTTCCATATTTGGACTCCATTGCATTCATGGTAGGTATTAGATAAACATTCCAGATACAAATCCAAATTTGTATGGACAGTTATATTACTCCTAAAAGCAGCTTGAGACACCCTTTTCTGTGAGTACTCACAGAACAGCTATCTACTGCTTCAAATTTATGTAATTCCTCCTTGGAGAGTTTAAGCATTGTTCCAGTCTTTGCACAGGCTGGTGTTCTCTGTACAGATCTTCAAAGGCATGCAATTTCCTTCAGAGTGAATAGCACAGTTTCTGATACCACTAGCTCCTATGGCCAAGACTAGCTTTAAGCACAGCCATACACGTGGATGACTGTATACTAAGTTTCCAATTCAAGTGATATTTGCTTTTTGCATGGGAAATGTTAAATAATACATAGATTGGTTCACTGGATGTTTCTCATTTCCAGAGTATCCGGTATTTTGCTTCAGGGATGTTTTCTCCCCAACTCATTCTTTGGCTTCTTTATTATATTATGATTTTAAACATATTCAGATATAATTTTAATGTTTTGCCAACAAATAAACTCTGGAAATTGAGTCAGTGGCATTCAGTCTCCTTTCTTAACCTTTCTTTTAATAATATAATCAACTTGTCATAAAAAATGTCAAAACTCTTTGGAAAAAATAACATTACAGTGATCCCCACAGAATGAGGAAGCTTTGTACTGGCTTCTCCCCATGAAAGAGAAACAGGTGAAATGAGAAAGGATTGCACCGTAAAGATCATCACAATAAGAACAGGGAGGCTGGAGACTCTGGGGAGATGCTGGGGCTGCTGACCAACAGGGTTTTCTCTTTTTGGACATCAGGTCTCTTCTAGGATATCTTGTGCTTCAGGTGAAGAGGCAAGAATTGATAGACTTCAGTCATAAAGAACAACATGATCAGGATGTGATCCATGGATTCAGAGATAGCCTCAGGGAGGTTTATAGAATCATAGAATTGTTAAGGTTGGAAAAGACCCTTAAGGTCATCGAGTCCAACCGTTAACCTAACACTGCCAAGTCCACCACTAAACCATGTCCTCAAGCACCATGTCTACCTGTCTTTCAAATACCTCCAGGGATGGAGACTCAACCACTTCCCTGGGCAGCCTGTTCCAGTGCCTGACTACTCTTTCAGTGAAGAAGTTTTTCCTAATATCCAACCTAAATTTCCCCTGGTGCAGTTTGAGGCCGATTCCTCTTGTCCTGTCACTTGTTACTTGGGAGAAGAGACTGACACCCACCACGCTACAACCTCCTTTCAGGTAGCTGTAGAGAGCAATAAGGTCTCCCCTCAGCCTCCTCTTCTCCAGACTAAACAACCCCAGCTCCCTCAGCCGCTCCTCAGAAGACTTGTTCTCTAGACCCTTCACCAGCTTCACTGCGCTTCTTTGGACACGCTCCAGCACTTCAATGTCCTTCTTGTAGTGAGGGGCCCAAAACCGAACACAGTACTCAAGGTGCGGCCTCACCAGTGCCAAGTACAGGGACACTATCACCTCCCTGGTCCTGCTGGCCACACTATTTCTGATACAAGCCAGGATGCTGTTGGCCTTGTTGGCCACCTGAGCACACCGCTGGCTCATGTTCAGGCGGCTGTCAACCAACACCCCCAGGTCCTTTTCTGCCAGGCAGCTCTCCAGCCACTCCTCCCCCAGCCTGTAGTGTTGCATGGGGTTGTTGTGACCCAAGTGCAGCACCCGGCACTTAACCTTGTTGAATCTCATACAGTTGGCCCCAGCCAGCGATCCAGCCTGTCCAGGTCCCTCTGCAGGGCCTTCCTATCCTCCAGCAGATCGACACTTCCACCCAACTTGGTGTCATCTGCAAACTTACTGAGGGTGCACTCAATCCCTTCATCCAGATCATCAATGAAGATATTGAACAGGACCAGCCCCAAATTTAATTTATTTTGGGTTTTATTTGGGTTTAATTACCTTTAGTTCTAGACACGCTTTTTTATTTAGAGATGATATTATTAATGCTTTTCAAAATAGAAAATGTGGCGTGATTTCTCAGTTCTGATAATACTAATGTCTGTTTACATGGGAGAATAAACTTTTGTCAAAATTGGGGACCCAGTGGGACAGGAAAATAAAAGTCTTATATCCAAAAAAAGCAACAATTTACTGCCAAGCTCTGGCAAGGAGATGACTGGACAATTGAAGTCAGCGTGGAAGTTGTCCAACCACTAAGTCCTCCTCTTCCATTCAGTTTCATTGGTGCCTCAAGCTAGGTTCTCATTAGCAATTGAAGAGGAACAAATTGAGCAGCAACAAATCTGCGATGAAGGACTGTTTGTGTCAAGTGCCGAAAATCCATTCTATAGGTATTCTGAGGGTTTTAACTTGAAACAGTAACAGCCGATCCCATAGTGTGAGAATCCATTAGCAATCAGAGAATATTAGTGGAGCATGTTAATTGCAAAATATGAAGCACACCTTCTTGTTTAGTTTCACTGGTAGTAACCCAGTTCATGAGACAGTTCCACAATACAAATACATTGTGGTAAGTGAGAATAACCAGGATCCATTTCAAAAGTACACTCCTTATCCAAAGTGAAATACTAATACAGACATATCCTGAGAGTCTCTTGACCTGTGAGTAACTTAGTTCTTCTGCTTTATTTCAGAATTAAAAAAAAAAAAAAGACTAAATCACCCAATAATTGCAGATCTGTATCTCTTTCAGTCAGTTATTCGCTACTGAAGACCTGAAAAATAGTTCTGGAAATAGAAAATAGTTTTCACAAGAGGATGGTTGTAAAATATGTGCCATTGAAGTAAACCTAGATAAAGCATACACACACTAGCATTTCACCCTTTCCACTATATAAAAATAATAAAAAACCTCATTGATTTACTGACTGAATGCTTTATTTCACTAGTTGTCTGCAGTGATTAACAAAAACCTTACTTGCACCATATAAAACACAAAAATGATAAATGTCACCCAGTTTAAGTCACAAGTGTGTGATCCTTTTATTTTTTTGTATAATCTGTTCTTTGGATCTTGCAATAATAAATACTTAGAGAACTTAGAACTTGATATTTGAAATAATAGAAACACACTGAAGGTTCTTTATCAGTGATCCAGTTTCTAAATTTAGTTCAGAAGCCATTGTTGCCTCATTGGAGGCATTGATTACCTTGCAGGGAGAGTCACATGGTTCCTGGAGCTACTGCTTACATTATAGTAAAATATCCATTTGCTATACCGTGAGGGGGATCTATTAATCTCCAAAGCATTTGCTGATTTATCCAGGGTAAAGTACCTTCAGTTTGTTAATTCAGCCCTACATAACTATTGCCAGATCTGACTTGACTTTATTGATGCCTCTGAATAGTCTACTGACATACCCCATCTCATGACCAGTGATTACTCCTGTGAACATGAGTGAAAATCACATTCCAAGCAATAGCACCTTTCACCCATGATGAGTTTTAATACTTGCATGGATGTAGGATAACCCAAAAATGTGGTTTTAGAGCAGATTCACTTTTTTTTCAAGCATACCCAATAGCCCAGGAGAACCGTAGATATGGTGTTGCCACTGTTTGGCACAAGCCTTGCTCCAGCATAGCAACATAAGTGCATGTCAGGCCTTGTCTCGACTTGACTTGGCCTCAGCTTGTGTTAGTTTGGTTTCAGCTGTAACAGCATATTGCCTGGTGATTAGATGCTTGTTGTCTAGCTTTTCCTGCATGTAACAGCAAAGTTGTCTCATGCTCAGATGACTAACCTCTGACTTGTTCTTAGTTTCTTAGCTTAGCTTTGTGCTATTGTGCAGTTATTACGCTACAAAACTACACTATATATTCAGTAAAGATAAGTAATTGTTGCATAGCTTCAGGTACAGATAGATCAGTGTTAGCATCAGACTTCTTGAAAATGTTTGAAAGTGGAGTTAAGTAAACCAAAGTGAAAGAGCACCCCTACACACAAACACACATCCTGTCAGCAGTGTACTCCTCCCGGTGAAGATGGCTCCCTCAATACCTGCCAGAGGAAGAAAGACTCTCAGCTTCAGCCTCTGCCTTTTTGGGTGTATGAGACTAACAGAAAAGAGGAGCAGATGCTAGAAAGTCTGTGTGTAAAAATTATAACTGTATTCTTAATGATAATTTGCAAAAATTTTCTAATGTGGACCACGAGTGTTGGTATCACCTTTAACAATGGTAGCTGCTTGTTGTATTCTGATTAACCATTAAAACATTACTCAGACTAACTGTAAGTTCCTGGCTCTGTGTATAAGGTGTTGTCTCTCTCTTGCCATGTTAAAATTTGTGTCATAACACAGAACTTGTAAGAAAAAACAACAACAAAATATATTTGCAAAACTGTTTTAAACTGGTATTTGTAATTAAATCTATATATTTTTTTAAAGCAATTGTGCTTCAAGTGTAAAGAACTATAAGGCTTGATATTGCAATAATTTTCATATTAACAGAAAAGATTAGATGATTGGACAGTTATGGACTGTGCAGTTAAATAAAGGTCTCAGTTTTATACCTATAATTACATTTCAGCTTGCAGGAAATGTATGTTGGCTTATCGAGTTCAATTTTTCAGTGATGAAATAAATGAAACTTCTAAATCATTTCTACTTAAAATACCTTAAGAAATATTAAATATTCTGTTTGTCAATATTAATAATTAACTAGCTTAAAAATAGAACTCAAGATCTGTTTTACTTGTGTTAAATTTGTAAAACAGAAAATGGTTCATAAAAATAAAAACATCTGTAAAAAAACCTAGCAATTGAGTTCCTAATAATAAAGTCTGAGATATCCTGGGTAGCTACAGAATTCCTTTTTGAAGTTGCTAGGAAGACATAGGAAATTAAATATTTGTGAGTTACATTTATTAAAATAATATTAATATAGTTCTTAAAAAACCTCTCCTATGATCAAATACATTTTTATATGTTTATATACATGTATACGTGCATACATCTATATCAAAGAAAGAATACAAGTAAGACTTTTTAAAATTATTCTTTTCAAATGCTCAAGGGATTGCTGAATTTAGAAGAAGCTAACTAAACTGACGTTTTAAAAAAAATAACATGGCATTATATTAGCATATTAAAAATATCATGTATAGCTCTGCAACTGAAGGTCAGACAGAACAATTAAAAATTACAGCTGAATCATAAGATAATTAGTGGATTATTCCATCAGGATGCCAACAGTTTAGACTGGAATCTGTTTAGCATATGATAGCTAGTGACTAACTGAAAAGATCTGATATAATTTCTTTCAATTCAGAAATAGGCAACAAATTTAAATCTGCCTTGGGATTATTTACATGTGGTATAAAATTATAGATTAATTGCCTAAGGCATTTCTGGTGATATAATATTTAAATATTCTGTAACTCTAATGAATTAATGAACTGGAAATAAAAGAAATGAAGATTCACTCCTAGTCTTTCCATGAGCACCCAGAATTGTTTGGGGCAAGAAATAACCACATTGAATCACAGTTTGTTGTTTTGTACATTTCCGAACAATGAGAACCAGCCTTTCTGATCTTGTTATGCTGTTTAGGAGGCGTTAAAAGTCAAAGCTTTTGGTAAATTTCAATTTCCAAAGGTAAATTTATTTTGTTAGAAGAAGTCTGCAGGAATAGGCATGCCGGATTGCTTGCTCTTCTACTCCTCTTTCAAGAAAGGGCAAAAGAAAAGTGGAAATGTGATAGAAGAGCACATGGCCATTGCAATCCTGTCTTGTAACGAATACGAAGAAGTTGTGCATCTTTAAACTGCCCTTTAAAGTCTTTGAAAGTCAGTGATCTCTTCAAGAACCGCAAGGTTGGAAGTGACCTGGTTTTGCTTCTTTGAGTTCTTGCCCATTAATGTTTACTTATATAAAAGAGAAAGCGTGATTAATTTCTAAGTGTTTAAAACAAAATGAGGGCAGTTTTTCTAGTCCTCTGAATTGTGAAATAGGACTGCATTAAGTCCTCCTAAAGGCTGTAGGTAGACAAAAACATCTCAGTCTTCAGGATATTAAACTCTGTGGCTACAGTGAGAAAAGAGCAAAATCTAAGTCCTGCCAGTAACTTAAGCTTGCTGGAGTCTTAGGAAATTAATTTTTGAGATAAACTCAAGTGATCTTATTGTGGCAATCTTTATCATAAGCTTCAAAGTGAAGAAAATATTCTGTAGAGTCCCTATAAGTGTAAGGAAGGAAAAAATCTTCTGAACATCTTGTGAATATGTTGATCCTGCTATAAGAAAAGTATCTAAGAAAGATTTAAGATAATTTTATATTTTACACCAAAGCTTGTTCTGCTCAGTATAGTATTCTCTATCCAAAGAAGTTTGGGGAAAGTCAGAGAGAAGAATAGAAAATTAGAAAGAAACCATTTAGCCACCTTTGTTCCATAGGTAAAAACAAAAAAATCATTCTTGAAAACTTTAGGTAAGATGTTTAATCCTCACACACACTAAATTCAAGAGAAGCTAGTGTAGCATTTTCTCCATGCTGAGAGCAATATAAGCAATTACCTTTTTTATGTGGCCATCCGAAAGAAAAGGGTGAAGATGGGTGGGACCTAGAATTCACATCTTGGAAAGATTATCACAGAACATATGGTCCTATCCCATTTCCTAACAGTAATAATGGTAATTTTCTTTTTCCTGAATCTGGGAAACAGCATACCTGTAAAGTATGCCACTATATCGTATGAAGTGCTGTGGTGAGAGGGAGTATGTACCACGCCAGTTCATGTTTTTTAACTGCTTTCCTTGATGTCTTATTTCTAGGCTGCACTAAACTGAGTATAACAACCAAATACTACGTTTTACATTAGCTTTCTAAATTTGGAAATCGTTGCCTTATTGGGTAGCTTTGTAAGTATCCATACAGTAAGTTATGGAAATATAACTTCAATTTCCAATTTGGTAAGCCCAATAACTTGAAATGTATAAATGCTTTTTTTTCCTTCCTTTTAATTGCTTTGTGTCTTCCCTTTGAGGTCTTTCCAGTGTACGTGTATCTTGTGTGAAATGTGATCCCCAAGCCTGGAATAATATTTTCATAACAATACTCTCGCTACCTGTAAAGGCAGGATAGCTTTCTTATTTCTAATGGATATTCCCTCTTTTATTTACCAAAGAAACACACCAGAGGTTTTTACTGGAACACTGCGCGCAAAGGCCACATAGAGATGATTATTCAGGATGACTTCCTAACTCTTTTTCTGAATCACTGCTCTACAATCTGGTAGATGCTCCCGACACACGTCCTTGTGCTTGACTCTAGTTATTTTGGATTAATAATGATTAAGATCTGCTGAATATTTTGAATATTTTTAAATTTTTTGAGAAAAACACTGTATGTATGCTACAGGTTACTCTACAGGACAATGTATTATTAAAAGTACCTGCTATGCTAAATATTTAGACTTTATAAATTGTAGATATTTCCCTTTTTAACAAGTTAGTGAAATTATTTTTTTAATATATTCTGCATCAGGTGACAACAACACAGTGTAGTGGTATCAATAAATTCATTGCTTTGAAAGTAATTTGACTATGAATATTGGAAATAATTCCAATGATATCACTACAGTTAAACAAATGAAACAAAATCAAATGAAAATAATATTATGTTAGGGCTCACTTGTATGATCTTTCACTTGTGTTTTCAACACCCTGAATTTCTGGTTTTCCTTAATGTTATCAGTTTTATGTACCAATATAGCTCAGATCCCTGTAGGCATAGCTGGAATGCCAGTTTATATAGAAACATATTTATTTTTCAAATTAATAACAAGGTAGAAATATTTCTAAGCCACAGCTTTTTGATCTGGATTTCAAACATTAATTTTGAGGATGACAGATTTTTTAATTTGGTCTGTCATTAAGGGTAGGCAGCTGGATGTGAAATTCAGCTTTAGATCTGGGAGATGGGCTACCTACTCAAGACTTAGGAGTGTTCTTCAATGGAAATTGGAAGTCACAGTTGATATAGGTCTGCCTTTTCCTTCATATAATCACTGGGCAGCAAAATAGTCCTGGAGGTGTTGAAAGGAATATAACTATACATCACTTACTTTAAACATGCTGACTGCTTTCAGTAAATTCAAGGAAAAGAAAAGATTAATGTTCTTTTCATCTTCCTTCTCTTGACACTTCCCTTCTTTGGAGCAAACCTGTAAATAAAATATGTTAACTGTATCTCACTGCTGTCCTTGAGTAATCTTTATCCTCATACCCTTTTTCATCATGTTGGACTACAAAATAAAAGTCACATGGGAACTTTGGCATTTCTAATGCATGGAGAAATAATGATACATTTTTAGAATTGCACGAATTTTAGCCATGTTAATCCGATGTTCTAGGTACTTCCGGATTTCATGGCCATGTTTATAACACTACTTCTGAAGTTTAGTAGTGAATGTCTATGAAATGAAAAATAAAAGAGAAACAAACATAGTCTTTCTGAAAATGTTGAAAATTGACATTTCAGATGATATTCAGGAAAAGTTAAATGGCAGTCTATCTTCTCCTGTTGTGACCTGGGACATATTTTCTTACCAAGAGCCAGAATCTAAACATTTTCTATATGATGAGGCAAATCTAAAGCAAAATGGTACTACTAAACCCGAAAACTAGAAAGGTATTTATGTTAGAACATAAAAGACTGAATTACTAAGTGGGACAACAGGGAATAAGTAGCCTTTTGAGTTTAGGGAATAATTACTGCTCTTAGTATGGAAAATAATTTTGAATTAGAAGTGCAGAAGTATTTTACTCCTCTCAGTTCTTTATACCTACCTAAAACCCAAGTAAAGATGGGCTCTTACATTAAACTATACTGTTTCTGTTGAGCTATTTTCTAGCCACCAGTTTGAAATATCCCTGATTTTGTAACTGTCTTTGGTCTTTTCTGTTCTCTTCTATTTTTTATAGCCATTTTATAGCCTTCAGTTCTTCAGTAGCCTTCCAGTTAAGTGTCTTATGCTTGTCACAAAGCATTAAAAGTTTGTTGAGTAGGTGGCAGTGAACATTCTTTGGACTGTGGTGAAATAAACATGACTGCTCGTGATTACAGTGATTGGCCTTGACCAAGGTAGACTTTTCTAGCCTTATGCTCATATGAAACCCAGAAGAATTTCTATGTTAAGCAGAAAAGAAGGATATTCAGAAATAGAACTGCAGAACTGTTCCTTTTAATGCTCTGTTTTTCTGGATATAAGAAATGCATTTAAGTACTAGTTCCTTTCTTTTCCATATGCTATTCTTTACACTCAGCCTTCTACACTAAAAAAATGTTTCCTGAAACCCTGTCCTTTGAATTTTTCCCATCATTGGTCTCATACACTTCAGCCACAAAACAAATGTCGTGAAAATAATAAAAAATACAGACTTCCATCTTGTTAGACTCCACTCTCAAATATCTGACCTAAGTATTTGACATTTTTATATACATTGGCAGATCATCTTGATGGTTAATGTTGTCCATACTGGCTTCATGCCATTCAGTAAAAAAGCCATCCAAATGAGCACAGATTTCAAATAATACAGGCAGAAGAAATAAACACAGAAATATTATGAAAATTCATAACAATGGATTCTTTGATTTACATAGTAAGTACTATGTGCACCTGTTATGCAAATTATATGTAGGGGAAAAAAAAAAGTAGTGTCTCCACCTAATTTTAAAAATACTTTCAAATATTTGCTTCAGGCTTTCCCAAAGCTCCCCAAAAGCTTTCTTCTCTCTGCTGCAACTATTTCTTTGAACTCTCTGATACTTCCTAACACATCAGCCATTTAATTGGAAAACCTTATCACATACTATTTTCCCATTTAGTTTTCTGTTGTCAGACAGTAAAGAAGAAATACAGCAAGTGGTGCAATGAGTTGAATTCTGTTTTCCTCCTTTTGCTTTCCCTTTATGTAAAGGTATGATCAAATACATCATCAACAAAAACAAAACCAAAAAAAAGAAGAAAAAATGTTGCTGTGGAAATAGAAGAACATGCCATAAATACTTTTAATATTTCAATGTTTCCAGTTAAACAACTTCAGTATAACGCTGGTATGTTTTTGCTAATCTAGGCAACTGAAATTACTTGTCACTCTTCAGTACAAGTCCTTTGATCTGCAAGGTTTGCTGTTATAAATTATCACATGGATAGCGGTAAATGTACTTTGTAAGAAAAAAAATGTGTGCTTTTTGTTGTGACCAATAAACTATTTATGATTATGAATTGTGATTTTACATGAACTTTATATCAGTGAAGAGTTCACTGTATTTTAAACTTCTTTTTCTTTATTTTCCTCTGCCTTTTTTTTCCCCCTTTTTCCTTGTGGTACAATGCATCCATTAAAATAGCAGATCTACATTCACAGAGAGAAAGCTGTGACTGAAATTTTGCTAAATCATTCAGTGAGAGTTTTGTCTAAGTAACTCCTCCAGCACCTTGCTAAACCTTGTTAAAGACCTTGCTAAAAAATTTTGCAGGTTATTAGTATGGTGAAGTTACTGGGAGAGTCATATGCTTAGAATCAGGTATGTGCTTTCATACTTTGCTCAAGAGGCACATTTTAATTGTTACGTCTTTATTTCCACAGCCTCATCTTTTTTGTATTTATTTCAGGTAGTCATTCTTTTGGACTCATCTTTTAAATTAAATCATGTGTCTTCAATCATACTAGCTGGTTAATTATCTATCTACAGCTTACGATTTTAAGTATTTTGACAGCTAAAAATAATTGCGTGCATTTCACAAATTTATCACTGCTTTTCAGCAGCATAAGTGCATTTCAATTAGCTTGCTATGGAAGTGCTGAATTGCAAATCCTTTTCAAATTAAAGGGAATATTCTATCATTTCAGCTCATTCTACGGTGATAATTTCAACGATTTGACTTACTACACATGTAAGCCCAAGTGTATTTGCATATAAAATGCCACAGGGCTTAGAGGCCCTAATATAAACAATTAGTTCAGTGTTTTTATCTTCTGGTAGCACAGGGCTTCCACATAACAAGCTATTTTGGCAACCTTATAGTTCAGTATGTGTTATACAAAGGAAAAGGCTGTATTTCCTCTGTGGTTAAGCAGTGAAAAAAGGCTTTTGGATTTTGTCCATGCACTCAGCACTGCTGCCCAGTTGTTGATACTACACATCCTGGGATAACCAACAGCAGCATGTCATTGACACTGTGGATGGCTTCCGTTTAAATCCCTTCATTTGGATTTTATTAGAATGGTACTGAAAATGGGGGAGCGGTTTAGTTTTAGGAGCATTAGTGCCTGGATTTTTAGCCACAGAACTGATATTAACTCAAATGGGAATGGTAAATCCCTTGCATTTTGTTACAAATACTCTTTAGTGATTTCTAGTGACAGCTACTCATGTTTAATATCCATTCACTCTGTTCATTTTCAGATTAGTGCGGTTTGGGGTCTGACATTGATATACAGACAGTGAACACACTCTTCAAACAGTGAACATGCTCCACTTCATCAGAGCTTTGTGGTGAACGCCAGCTCTGCTCCCAGAGCATGCTCAGCTGAGTCAGATGTACAGGGCTGTTCAGTGCATCCCTTATCTGACGACATGTGAGGGAGAGACTTTAACAGGTTTTGGAAGCTCAGATCAGTTGGCTGGTGCCATAAAGAAGTCATGGGGTCACGGAGGGGAAGGGAAAGCTTGGGCTAAAAACATGAGTGAGGGATACCAAACACTTACCTAGTGCTATGCTGATAGGAGCAGTGTCTACAGAAATGTTTCTGCTGATTATGTTCAGATGACATCTGGATTCTGTTTTTAGCACAAAGATGCATTTCTTGTGTGACCTTGGAAAAGACATCTCAGATAAAATTGTTGCCATATTGAAGCCGACTGTAAAACATCCATTCATTTCAATGCATTATACTGTGAATACGAAGTGCTGCAGCCTGCCTTCGTTAGCTCATATGCAGTCCAGATATAATTCCAGTGGGCAAGACAGTCTTAGTACAGCACAAATGTAGTATTATAAATGTTGACAAATAAAATAACTTTAGCTGGTGAGCAGAAGCTCAGAGTGACTGTAATGTTTTTGTTCATTTCATAATAGCTGACATTTCTCCAATACTCTTTCCTCAATAGCCCCTGTATGAATCCATTGTTACTACATTAAAATAATTGTCCATAACTGAGCCATTTTGGCCATTTTGCCATAATGCAATCTGTATGTAAAATGCAGACTAATTAAAAACCATTTTGTACCTGCAAGTTTTGCTGAGTGGCATTTCCATAGTGGAGTTCTCCACATTGTTGCAATCACAAATTATTATCTCTACAACTCCAGAGAGAGAACCAACTGGCTGAGAAAGCACACGGATCTTCATGGCAAAAAAATCCCAACTTGCCAAACTGCACAAAATCCTTGGTAGGGAGTGGACAAGGGAACAACAAAAATGGATAGAAGGTTTAAAGGGACAGATAACATTAAAATAAATGGGCGAGCTTGATGGTGTCAGTGAAAACACCAGCTATGCCTTCAATACAACTACAAAAAAGATGGATAACTGCCTCACAGCATCCCTATGGAGGGCCTGGGTGGTGTGCCCCTGAAGTTGCGATTCCTGGTTTCCTTGTATCTCATGCCAGTTCAGGGAGTTGACAAAAGAAGTTGTTCCTTGGTGTATTAGGGTAGATAGATATAGATAAGGTACAATGTTGAATAGTGTCTTTTAGAACTATAAAAATAATAGATTTTCCTTACTTTTCTTTGGAAAGAAGTCAAAGGAGTAAATACAGTACTCTGTATCAGATTTCCCTACTGAAAGCAACCCTGTAGTCTGCTTGTCTGCTTTTCTGCATAAAGCTCATACCATCCTTTCTCTTTCTCTCTGCTTCAAAAAATTCATTCATTCTGTGAAAACCCACTGGAGAAAGCAGGCTTTCATACAGTGAGAGCTGCTCTGCCTGCAGTATCGACTAGCTACAACAGTGTTAGCTTGAGAATAAAAGAGCACAATTTCCCATTTTGAACAAGATATTCATAGAAATATATGCAGACACAGCCATCAGTCAAAATTTTGAATCCCTGAAAATTAAACCATGAGATAATTTGTGTCTTGACCTTAATCCAGAGTTGGGGATTTGATTCTGTTTCTGTTTCCAAAACATCATTTCTGACATTTTTGACAGGGGCAGTAACTCTAGCCTCTGCTGCTTCTGTCAAGCCTACTGCTTTTTTTCAGTGAGCACCCCCTGAAAAAAAAATTTAAAAATTAAATCACCTAATTGAACAATTCCTCTTCTTCCTTACACATGAAATTAGTTTTTTAGTATGATACCTAGTGCTAACTAATCAGCCTTTTCTTTTTTCAGCTGTTCCCACAAATAACCACATAACATGTTCTTATAAACAATAGTAGCATGCTAAAATTAAGCAAGCAGTGAATTTTAAACAAGAGAATGGGAATATTATCCTACCCACTGGATAGAACATCTGTGCACAATTTATTTGGAAGGTCAAACGCTGAGTTAAATACTGTGAAGGACTGCTTATATCATGCTAGCTAGTCACATGTGCATCTAAACAAGTAGGAATAATCAAATCTCATGCTTTAACAAACAGATTGAATACTAAGGTTTGGAAATAATTTTATACGGGAAATATTTGAATTTGTTATAGTAAGTTCTAAATGAAACCAGCACAGGCAAACAGTATGAAATTGGGTTTATTTCCTCAGTAAACTTTTTTTCAGCTTTATCAGTTTGCAGTCAATACTCTGGACAGTCTTAATATTTGTTTAAAATCACCAGCTACACAGTATTACTTCTACATGCATAGAAGTAAAAGCCTTTGCTTTAATTTAAAGATTACATATTTCTTCCAGTGTCTCATCAATCCTCTGCTTGGACATCTAATTGGAGAATGCAAGAAGTATGTAGGTATTGGCAATGAGCGTGTGTTGTCTGCCACACTCACTGAATTTTACTGAGCTGGCGAATTAAAGGCACTTGAGGAAGCACTGATACCTGCTGAACTACTGTGAGGTGCCATCAGTTAGTGCCAACTTCAGCCTACCAAGTGGGAGGTCCGGCAGCATGACAGGGTGGGGATCCCAGTGCTCTGCAGGGACCACAGGAGCACTCATCCAGGCTGGATGGAGCACCCATGCAAGGGTATGCTGTTTGCTTCTTCTATGTACGGGAGAACCGACTGTCCAAGGGCATCCTCCTTTGCAGAACTGCAACTACAAAAAATAGCTGCCTCTACAGTTTCCAAGAGCAGGCTAAGCTATGACAATATATTCAGGGATTTTTTTTTTTTGCTAGTGGGATTTTTGGGGGGTTTTAGGTTTTGGTTTTTTTTTTTTCTCCAAAGCAGCTTTTCCAATCTATCAGTAGCTATGAATATTTACTAAGACTTTCTAGGTGAAAAGAGTAAGGGATGTTTTTGGTTTTTTTAAACTGACACATATCTTCAAAATTACCTAGTAAAAATGAAATAGAGACATGAAACTGGAAGAAAACTCTTTTCCTACTTATTCGCAGTCATGATGATTTTCAACCCATCTTGAGCTTTTGTTATCATAGAGCAATTGGAACCTTAGTTTACTGTATCTTTAAAAAGAAAAAAAAAGAATTAAATGTATGAAATGCTTCCTGATTATTATGGTGATACTCACTGCATTTAAGAGACACGTGTGTTATATTTAGTAAGAAAAGATAGCTCCAGAAGGCTATCCATCTATATCCTCAAATAATTTCATCAAGGAATATGAAGTATGTGATGTGTGCATCTCTGTGCCTAAAGAGAGAAAGAGCCCAATGAGAAATTTTAAGGCTTTTGTGAAAACACATCTCCCAGGCATCTTTCTGCAGTTGCTGCTGTAGAAAGTCTACAAACATAAATACTGAAAAATGATCAGAACCAATCAGATGTTCTCTCTTCAGCTGGTTATCAGTTTCTTGTTTGCAGTCTTTCAGTGTGAGATCCCTGAAAGAAAATGACGTTATAAAACTTAAAAAGACAGCTTCATCTTTAAGAAATTGCAGACAAAGTATGATATGCTAGGATACAAGACTTTCACTGCTCTGACACCTGTGTAGTTTAATAAATGAAATACTATTCATATATTATTATTTAAAAATAGTATAACCACATTGTTTATACTAGTTATTAATATATAATTTATGAAAAGTGTCTATCAAATAATTATTAATGAAACATGTATGTATGTATGTCTGCATATATACATACAAATATCTATGTAATTCCACTTCCAATAAATGTATGTGATTGGTGTAATTAGCATTTGCTGCTGCTGTAGTTAAAGCCAATGATTTGCTTACTTCTCTGCCTATGATGCCTTCATCTATTGCTCATCCAACAGCATATTTCCAGGCTGTTTGAATCTCTTGCTAATTTCAGTTTTCTCTGCTTGCCTTTGGCTGCTTGTTCCAACGTATTTTATTTTCAATTACAGTTAAGTGACTCTTTTCTCAAGATGCAGTGTAATATGCAGGATGATGATTTGGCAGTTAAGTAGCAAACTGAGATAAGTAGCAGTCCTGCTGAAAGTTTCTGTATGATTTGTTTTATGGGGTAAAAACTACCTTAATTACATATCCAAAAGCCATGGAAAATACAATGTTAATGTTTAGATGCAGGATTTGGGGTTTGGGATTCTTCAACTTTATTTTTTCCCCAAAGGAATAAATACCTATTTCAGTTTTTCCATGTTTGTTTGTTTTGTTTTGTTTTGTTTTTTAATTTTGCTCCTGTAAAGTATAGTTGAATTTTGCTCCATGGAAAATAGGGGATAGCAGTGCATACATGGTTTTTGAAAAGTTATTAATTTATATAATCATTAAAGCATAAAATTAAAGTTACAAAGAATAGCTTATCAAGGGCCACACTGCTCAGCTTAAGTACAGCACTCTTAAATCTTTCCAAAACTCTCCTTAAAGGTATGCATTTAATTTCAGTTTTTCCCAGGCTGCTGCTTGAATTGATTTTCTACACAGATTAGCTTCTTCAAAATGTCCCCTGCTTCTAAATCAAACACCAGATATTTTGTATTAAGAGCTGCAGAACTGTAATATTTCTTAATTGGCTCAGAATCTTTCTTAATCCGCTAAATACCTTTCAAAGACCAGTAGGCAGCCTGTGTCCCATTATTGCCATTTAAAGACTAATTCAAATGGAGGTGATCGCTGCCATTTTTGAGATGTCATCAATAAAATATCAATTATCAAAATTTCAGAATGATAATTCATTGTGAACTTTATATTTCTATTTTCCAGTTACAAAAATTTTTCAGGGCCTTAACTAATATTACATTCCTTTCTAACTTCCTGATTGCTGTGTTAACCTCATTGCTTATTGTGATTTTTGTCTGTAGTTCAAAGGTAGGTGTTAATTTCCTTTACAGTTCATTATAATTAAAAACATATTTTTCCTTATACAAATTACGACTACTAAGCCAGAAATGGCTCTTTTGAAAATCTGGTTCAAAATGGTGTAAGTAAAACAACAAAATATCACTGTAAATCTGATTTTCAATACGGATATTCAGATGTGGGAAAGATTTTTTTTTAGATATATTTCAAGTTTTCTTATCACCTTTAAGGATTAGTATAATCACAAAGCATAGCAAGTATAAATTAAAAAGTATGTCCTCTTTGACAGTGATCTCAAGAAGTTACTTTTCTTTTAAGGCTAACAGTAAAAAAGTAATCAGCTTTAAAGATTGAAAAATTATTGTCAATTATTTGGCACATCAATAATTTGCTAAAAACCTAACAATTTTCAAAATACATACCAGACAATGCAGAATCATACCTCCAAACCATGAACTTTTTGCTACCACCTTGTCAGACATCCACCAGTATTGTAGTATACCATCTATTTCCAATTTTTCTTTTTTAGTTTAAATTTGCTAACTTTTCCATGAATTTCTTGGACTGAAACCAATAGAAGTAACAGTTAAAATGACTAGTTCTTCTCTACCCACCAATGCACACTATCATATTTCTAAGATGACAAATGACATTCTGGGAAATAAAGTGAGTAAATACAGCATTACAGCTGTCAGTAATGTCCAATAAAATTACAGGTTGTTTCTTATAAGGACTCATGATGGATAGACGAAAAAAAAAAAAAGGATTTTATATATAACAGGTCAAAGAAACATTTGGCATAGGTCTGAAGTAAAAATTTTGATGGAGGAAGATAGCGATTCAACTTTACCACTTACAAAAATGGGATTGCAAATCAATTTGCAATCTATTGGTGCAGTGCTGTTGCTTTGCAGCTTTGGAGCTCTGAGGCAAGACAGGTCAGTGTCAGGATAGCGATGTAAAAGGTAGGCAATGTGATGTGTTGGAAATTCCAAATAATTCCTGTGATGTTAAATTATCCAATCCAGAAACTGCTCTACAGCTTGAGCGATGAGCTCATAGCATGATTCCAGCTAAATTGTTGAGATTACAATGTCAATGCTTTTTGTTTTCTGATAGTTTTATTTAGGTAATCCTCTATTTATTCAAGTATTTAAAATGGGAAGTCACTAAGTTTGAAGCTGTACCATTTCCTTCAAATCTAGCTCTTCTACCTTTTCGTTCCTGATCCCACCTTTAATTTTGTATAAAGGCTCAGCTCCAAGACTGCCTGGTTGTACTCTGCCAGACACAAGCACCAGTGCAGAAAGGAGTGTATCCCATATAGCTCTGTAGTCTGTTGAGCCAAGCCATAACAGGGAGGTAGCATGCATTCATTAGTTGTCACATAATAAAGCTGAGCTAAGAAATGGTTAGATAAAACAAAACAGAAGACTTGCTAAAATCAGTAACACTACCTATACTCCTGCCACAGCCAGTTTTGGGAAACATTATTGTAATTTGTGTAATAACAGCAGTGTAGGATGCAATTAAAGCAGTACATCTGCAACACCATTATTTTAATTGTTATCCCATTAACTGCAAAATGTTGTACAGCACGCACAGGTGGGAAGGTGAATGAGGAATAATTTTTGCTGAAGACTGTCACTGAGCAGTAAGTAAGTTGGTATATTGAAATGGTACAATAATCATAGTCAACGCAATAACTGCAGATTTATTCTTATATGGTGTAATTGCACTACACAAAGCGTTGTGGTGCACAGACTTTGTTTCACTGTATTTAGTGTGTCATGATTACTGTGCTGTGTTTTCAAATATATGTATACATTATAGTCACATTATATATACAGTGTGTGTGTTTGCATTTGTACATATCTGCAACTATATCTAGATTTAGATGAAGATATGTTTCTTTCTTTCTTTCTTTAAAAGTCCTGGAAATGCAACTTGGGTCTGGAGAATAAAATTATTTATTTATTTTTTTACGCAGCTTTCACAGGTTTTGCAGCTCTATATTGGCCTTAAATAAAACTAGCATCACATCCTAAATCTAAATCCAAAATTTAGATTAGAATTAGAAATTAGTACATAATTATTTTTATAAAATGAAAGAAAACTAAAATGCTCAGTCTTGCTTCATTTTGATAAACCCTCCCCAAAAAACCCCAACCTTATAAAAGCCTACTTCTTTTGATTAGTGAAGTCATTGAAATGGATTCTGAATATTTAAGGTTACCAGAGTTCTTTGTCATTTTGAGTAAGTTATAATATTTCTTTGGACAGTATTGTTTCAGTTGTGTAAATGCTTCCACAGAAAACAGTCATTTTATGTGTTTTATTTCAGTATTTTCTCAAATGTTCTTTTTGGAGTTCACGTTTTTCTGACTTGGATTTTCTTCTCTAATTTTTTTTTTGAAAAAAGTGTATTTCCTGTTTATGAGGATGAGAAGAATGAAGAGTCATTTAAAATTTTTCCTTTTCTCACAATCTTCTTTTGAAAATGGCACAGCTGCTACAAGCTACTACAGAGAATTACACTTTTCCATGTACACAGGCTTCACTGGGGGAAAAAAATGAGGTTTTTTAAATATTTGGAAAAAAATTTGTTTTGATTCAATACGTTGAAAATCCTTAACAATGAGATGCTATGTTTGTTCAGGAAGTTATGAAATGCTTTTTTGTTTGTTTATTATGTTTTGCTTTTGAATCACAGAATCACAGAATGTTTGGGGTTGGAAGGGACCTCTAGAGATCATCTTAGTCCAACCCCCCTGTTAAAGCAGGTTCACCTAGAGCAGGTTGCACAGGATTGCATCCTGGTGGGTTTTGAATATCTCCAGAGGGAACTCTACAGCCTCTCTGGGCAGCCTGTTCCAGCCTAAGTGAAGAAGTTTTTCCTCATATTCAGATGGAATTTCCCGTGTTTCAGTTTGTGCCTGTTGCCCCTTATCCTGTCACAACACATGCTGCTAAAGAAACTTGTATGGATGCCTTACTCTTCATCTGTGTAGTTAAAAGCTACCTGGCTTCACACAAGTGCTCTGCAGAAAACATTTGGTATGTGCTTTCAATCAGACTGTTCAGAGATACCACCCCTCAAGCTATTTTGAAGAACTAGACTTGAAGAAAGACCCTAAGCCCAATAAGAGTAGTTTACTCAGCAAGGACTCCAAAGTAAATGCATCCAGAAAAATTACTGAGATGAGAATTTCGTGTTTTCTGTCCACCGTAGAAGACATTCAAAAGACTGCTCTGAGTTTGAGCATCTTCAGAGCAATACAAGGAGTTTTGAACTGCTTTGATGGTGCTACGTGAATGGAAACTACTCTAAAGAAAAGTTTTGACAAGTGAAAATCAGGTTTGGCATTTAGGTATAATTGCCTTTAAGGAAGTTACCAGTGCAGATGTGGTAAGACTTTCTACTTGTTCTTTGAGGTCCAGAAGGTCTAATACAGGTCTGAGGAAACTAGAGATGAGCCTTCAATGAACAGGAATAAAAGTGTCAGCTTTATGAACAGATCAGGTTGTTATGTATTCAGATAAAAATTAAAATCCGGAATAATTCATGACTTTTGGTTGGTATTCTGTCATCTCTTTCATTAACCCCTATCCCTCAAAAAAAAAAAAAAAAAGGCAAAGCTAAAGCTAAACCGTTAACAATAATGCTGAGTTCCAGATCAAGGCCTTGGTCATCACAAAGTGTTCCCAAAGAAATTGGAATAGTTTTCTATCGTGCCAAATAAGATCTGTCTTCCTTTTTTAATTTTGGTGCTAACATAGCAGCTGGATTAAATAAAGTAATGAACGTACCGGTAGATAAAGATCAGGCTTGATTAGTGGGACAAATTGAGCTGATATTCAGAGGTGGGTGTTATGGGTATTAGCTATGATGCTCAGTCAGATAAGGTTGATACCTTAATATATTCTTCCATTTGGATGCTGAGAAAGCATTAATTATAGATAATGATAAGGATAAAAACAGCTTTCAGATATTTTCACTGGGTGAGTATGGTTCTACAGGTATGTGTTACAGAACTTTTACTGTTAAAAACTGAATTGCTTAGAAGTATTCACTTAGTGGTATAGTTATTTTCAAGGAAAGATATGTTTTATTTAGATTTCCATACTTTGCCATGCCAGTTTCAGTTTTACTACAGAGGATAAAATAATCCAGTACGTACATAGCAGTAGTGCACTACCAGAAAGACTGATAATACTGTTACCACCAACTATTTCCTAATAATGTTTAGATTGAGGACTACACTGAACCATGAGGGAAGGATGTTGTGTTGTTAGAAGACAAATTCTCCTAATGCTCTAACAAAGAATAATCAGGAGATTGCTGAACTTTGCCTTTGCATTCAAATAAGAAGCAAAAACCATCATGAGTTTGCAAGTTGAAAGTTATTGAACTGCAATCAGAATTTTAGCCATGTCCTTAGATAGTTCTCTGCAGAAATCTCAAATATGTTTATACCACAAGCAAGAGTTTTGACTTCTCCTCCACAGAGTGTAGGGATAATATGATGGTTTGAGATAGAGCTTGGTAAATGAGGACGGGGGAGAGCAGTGTTCACTCTTTTTATGAGTTTCTGAATCCCGGTTGCATTTACAAGTAAGTTCAGCAAATAATCCCTAGACGCCTATAAGTTTTCTCTTGGGATCAGCAGCAAATTACCTCTTCTGACCAGTCTTGACTGAAAAAAACTTAGAGCCATTACTTGCCATCATTCAAAGTTTAGATCACCTAGCAGTTACACTGGTGTGTTTTCTATCTGCCAGTACTAGCTGACATGACTGTGTTATGTATATATATCCAAAAATAGCTGGTGGGATTTTATATTTACACTGAGTTTCCTTAACTCCCTGGCTGGAATTTTGAAAGCCAACTTTATCCTGCAAGAGACTGATTAATTTGCAAGGCAAACCTGGTCTTTCGTATGTATGTGTGTATGTAATGTGTATGTCTTAAGACATTCAACAGTCAGTGTTTTTCCCTCAATTTTTGTGGAAAATGAAAAATGATGTAAGCCTGGTCCAACAGTGTCACATATCTGGCTAGAAAGTTTGTGCTCCTTCCTGTTTTTGTATGAATTCCATTAATCTCTGCAGATTGGTGCCAAATAACTGCTAAGATTACACTAACAATGGCCTTATTTATAATGCAGCAGAGCAGACAGTGCAAAGGCTGAGGGAGCTTGTCACCGTTGGGTGGCATGGGTGGAGTTTTCAAGCAATGGAAAAGGAGGATTTTGGGAATGGGATGCAGCCAGTATGAAGTACTGTTGTATCAGCTCCATGAACTCTTCAGTCTCAGAAAAAAACACAAGAGATGGACAGTGGTTCCTTCAGATGCAGTGGAAGGAGATAGTGAAGGAATTCACATGGGAGCTGGATCCAAAAGGGCCATGGCTTGGAAAACCATGCTCAGTAAAGGAGTGGAGGAATAGTGCCAGCCTTATGTTACATGGAAAAACTTACAGAAATATCTCTGAGGTGTTTACCACCTTATGAACATAGCATCAGAAAAGGGTGGATTTCATGATGACAAGAGGAGTGTCCTTACACAGGGAAAAGTGAAATTATGCAGAATTTTTAAGATCAAAGAAGCACTTAAATTTGAATAAACGAGCAATTCCTGGAACTGAGAAATAAAGATATTTTGATGGGTGACATGAAAGACTGCAGTCATCTGGACTGGAGAAATGAAAATATGGATAAAACAATTATCATAGGTGTTGTAAGGACACCTGAATACTGGATACCTCCAAATGTGTAACACGTGTGAATGTGGGGAAGTGTCTCTTCATCCTTGCTTCCACAGTGAGAATTTTGCACTGAGTGCTGTGTTACTTGCTCTTGCATCTGCAGGAGGATCTGCTTTGCACTTTCCTTGTACCTCCCTGAAGTCTTTAAAATAATGGGTTCAAAGTAATGGCCCAGACCAGCACAGAGCTTAAGAAGGACAAGTTCTATCTAACAGAGGGGCTGAATTTCAGAGTACCTAAGCTAAGGTTATATAGTATGTCAGCAAATTGATTTTGATTATGGCAGCCTTTTCTATTTTCTTTAGGTAGTATTCATTTTAACATTTATTATTTGTTTATACTGCTCCATATTTTCAGCTGTTAAGTTCAGACATTAGCCTTTCACTGTTATTTAGTTTGGATGTGGCTATACTTAAGCACATCTGAGTGATTATTTACAGTTTTTAGTAAAGCCCAAACCTTTGGAGGCATGCTCTCAAATGGGAAAATAACTTTAACATATCCCTTATGACCAGAACTTTGGAAAGTAACATTTGAATTACAAGAACTCATTTCAAGCCTTACAATTTTGCAATATTTTACCCAAAATAATGTGCTTTAACTGGTACAAAACTGAAAAGTGTCCCAAGCATACTTTTGAGAATTAATGGTGAAAGTGCAATCAAAACAGCTTTGAAAAAGTTAGCAATTCCTGTACATAGGTAACCATAGGACAGAGACTTTCCTATCTTGCATTTACTTTGTTGATAAATCCAGCTGCCAAAGAGCAACTCGAAAGAATGGGGAAGAGTATATTAGAATTGTATCACTATTACTTCATGTTGCATTTTTTTTGAGACTCACATTTACACGCATGCAACTTGTGTGGATTTCTTATCAGTAACTTTGCTACTAAGTTGAACTGTACAAAAAGAAATCTTTATTGTTCATGCTTCTTGATCCTTTCTGGCCTTCACAGCTTGTAAAGTGAAAGATAGATTGCTCTGCTCTTATAAACAGTATTTATAGTGAGTCTATTTTACATTTTTCTTCATGTTAGCTCCATGCTATATTGTCTAAATTGCACATATTTGTGAATGTGTGAAGTTTATTATTAAGGTATAGAACAATTAAGACACTGGGTCTCTCATTTTTTTCTAAAACTTGAATTTTGAACCATCTCATCTCTCACAACATTGTGCTGTTTAATGCTACCAATATGCTTATCATTTGCCCAGAGCATTTTTTTATCAGATAAATTTTTTCTGACATCCAGTATTTGAAATCCTAAGAGACATCTAACAGCAAACTGAGCCTTATGCAGGATGCAAAAATATTTTTCTGCAAGAATAATCTATACTTACACAAGTAACATGATTTGAGTACCCAGATGAATTTTATCACTTTATATGAAAAATGTGTTCATACAGTAGCATAGCATCTGTAAAGGCGAGCACTATCTAGTTCTCAGAATTAAAAAAAAAAAGCGAGAGAACAGCAAAAGGGAAGATGAGTTAAAACTTTTGTAACAGCATATTAGACCACAAGTTTGTGTGCATTCTTTACTAAAACAATGCAACCTCATAAGGGACCAAATAACCATGTGCAGTATGTGCATGCTTGTGACTTTATAAGGGAGTCTTATCTTAACAGTTCACAGTAACTGGTGAGCATGCCTTTGTCGTCCCCGTTTCCCCCCCCCACCCCCATCTTAAAGAAGTCATTGGAATGACTCTTCCCAAGAGCCATTTTCCATCTCTATCTCATAACCTCTGCCACCTGACTTTGGCAGCTAAGCACAGGCAGACAGGACAGCCTTTAGAAAAATGCAGTTCTTGCAGGGGGAATAGAGACATAGGATTGTACAAGGTACTTTAGTCAACAGGATCAAGGTAAGTAAGTGCAAGTTATTTAAAAATATTTTGCAGTTAGAACATCTAAAGCAGATAGTCAAGAACCTCTCCAGGAAAGCTGAAGGGCTCCCTGGATCCTCTCATCCAACCTTCTTCGTGCCCAAAGGGAATTGGGGCAACACTAAACACGGAGGTGAAGAGACTTTTTTAAAAATGAGCAGCTAGATTTAATATTGGATCGTGTCCATTTTATTTATCATGGTTTGCTTCTGAGAATGGTCAAGCATGCCTTTTTTCCATTTAGCATCCCTGTCTGCCCTTACATCTCCCTCTGAGAGGATTTCCATGAATAAGTGGAGAGGTACAGAAGGCTGCCCCAGTATAACAGGAAAGCAGGGAATCACAAAGAGCCACACTGCAAATTGCTCACAGCAATGGCCACAAGGACAGACATCACTAATGCTACAGGCAAGGCTGCTGCAGACAGGTTAAATCCTTTCCATAATGTCAGCTTGGCTGTAAAATGCAGACACATTAAATGGGGCTACCTGGGAAGCAAAAATCAAATTTCAGGAAAAGAAGGCGCTTTTCTATGATTTAGGTTACTAGGTTACAGAGCCAGAAGACACCACTGTGCTCACTGAATGAGTCCGTTGCATAACACTGGCCAAAAATTGCTTTTAAATACATTTGTGTTTGAGTAAGAAGGTGTGTTTTAGAAAAATCATCAAGTCTTAATTTCCAAGATGATTCTGATGGAAAACTCTACCACACCTCAATAGCCTGCACTGAGATCAAGTTTGAATCCTTTGAGTTTTTCCAAGAAAAACAATAATTGACAAGCAGCCACTCTCAAAATCAAGTACTTTGGCAGACAAAGCTCTTTTACCTGCACTGTGGAAACGATGGGTTCAAAATCATTCTGTAAGCTAGGAAGATGCAAAATCTTTGTGCTTACATTGTTTGTCAGAACTGTAAGGGATATATAATTCTATATAATTACTTCTTTGAAAATGAGTAATTGTCTTGATTAATTCTCTTTCTAAGTATTGCAGGCATCCAAAAATTTCCATGGATGCAAGGATGAATGCCAAATATTAGATATGTATAGTAAAAAAAATTAATGTGTTAAAATTTAATATGTTCTGGTAATTAGCCATTCACAAATCTTTATTGCTGAGGGAGATGTTTTTTTTTCCTTCCCTGATTAACTGGTTATATAAGTATTTAAATATATCCTTTTTTAGCAAGAATAGTACCTAATCTGCTAAGATATTGTCATCCTGTATGAATAAAATACGTAGTTCTTCTGAAATATTTTATAATGCTTCTGACTTGTGTGTTTATTCTGGATTTCACTACATAAAATATTCTATATTGCACAGCTGCAATATTTCATAGGTCTTAGACACTTTGTAAAAATACATTGTATTCTTTAAAAAGGCTGTTATTTGATGATTGTTTTCCTGCTGTACCTCACCAGCACAGTGTAATTCAATTGCTCAGATGTCAGGACTCTTCAAATGACATCTTTATTTTCCTTGAACAGCCAACATCACCAACATTTCAGCTAGAACAGCCTTCTGACCAAAATGTCAGTCATATGTTTAACACTTCAGACCCGGGGCCTGAGAAGTATTGATCCCAGTGACAGAGGGTCACCCAGTACTCTGCACCTCACGTGGCAGCTAGTTTCCAGAGCCTCTTGGGAAAAACAGAAGCAGCCTATTTTCCTAGGCTACTAGATTATTTTACAAGAAGAGAGTTTTGATGCTCAGAGGATTCAATCATGCAAAGCCATATGCCAGTGATTTGTGATGCCACAGTGCTGGTGGCAGGCAGAGGAGGTCAGCAGCAAAACCCATCATGGGAAAAGATGCTTTGCATCAGGTACTGACCAACTAGAATATCTCCATTAAAGTTGTTAACACACAACAACAAATCATCTGGCTGTGCAGGGCTTTCTCTTCCACATCAAGTTGAAAGGCACATAGTTGAGGAAGATAGATCAGAAAAACATACTCATTTTGTTGTGTATGTAAGGGGCTTTCCACATAGCAGTCAAACTTCCTTTCCTTGAGTAATAACTTTTTAACAAAAATAAAAAACTCCACTTAAAAAAATCCATTTTAAAAATGGACTGAAAGCTATATGGAAATTTGAAATGAACTACTATTTTTTCATCAAATCATAGTCTTTGTGAAGTTATGGCTGAGTAAGTTAAGTGGCTCATTCTAAACCATTTGCCATTCACATTATAGTATATATTTTTGTTTAAAGTAGGTAGAACAGCCTATAGTTGTCATGTGATTTCTATAAATAAAGCCAAAGGGAATGTTGTTGGGTTTTTTTTTTTCCAAAACAAAGGCTGTTTTTGACATTTAGTGCAAGTGTTTAGATTGTTCCTTTTAGCAGTATATTGTAGCTGAAATGAGATAATTTGGCACTGTCAAAGACTGTTTCTGACTCAAGATGTAGGATGAGGAATTTTGAAAGTAGACTCTTCTCTCTCTAATACAGTTAGGAAAAATCAAACATTATTTGAACCTGCATTTTTTAACTGCTAAAAAGACCACTAACCCTTACAGAAATTAGTCAGTTTAAAACTGTATTTGCTGGTAACAAACTGCTGAATTTCACATAGTGTGTGAAGGACAAATAGGGTAGATTTGGAAGACACTTTTTTTCATTTTTTGGTAACATGGCTTCTTGTGATCCACAGGAACCCATGAACCCCTTGTTTCTTTTTACTTCTGCTAAAGTAACAACTCCTGATAAAGCTGTGCACATTGTAGCATAACATAAGGATGGGGGGAAGAATAAACAGCCCTTGGTGAGACAGAGGATTCATGCAATAGTTTAGTGGTCCAGGTTTCTATCTGATCAATGCAAAAAATCATCTGCAGGGAGATATAGAAAGCAGCAGTCACAAAGCAACTTAAAATGAATGCACCCATGACATCTTTTTCCATTTCTGTTTAACTAAGCCTTTCTATCAGTCTGCTTTTAATATAAGGAGATCTCTATCCCAGCCTATAGAAGCAGTTTGCTACCATTCAAAGTGCTGAGATTAAAATACAGTCCCTTGCAATATGAAACCAGGAATAAATAATGAAGAGCTTTAGACACAAAAGGTGAAAAGAATATCAGAGTCAATATGTCCTGCTCTGAATGAAAAAACATTTTGCAGGGACTGAACTGACCTTTCTGAATTGCTGCCTCTGATGGCTTATCTGCCTTCAGGAAACAGAGCTCCATGCCTTAGGAAAAACAGACACAGCATTTCATGGTATAGTAAATTCCTATGAATATTAAAACAGAAAACTCTGACACTTTGTTCACTTGAAATTTTTTAATCTCTGAGGACTGGAAATTGCAACCTTTGATCATTTCACATTGTTTGTCTAAAAGATGTTGATGTATCTTGCCTGGCTTGGCCCCAAAGATTGCTGAACTGTCTCACAGGCAACGTGAAGAGGGACTCAGCCTGCTCCTCCACAGAGCTGTACACATGCAGACGTGGTGCTCAAGGAGATGGTCTAGTGGTGGACTTGACAGTGATAGGTTAACGGTTGGACTCGATGATCTTAAGGGTCTTTTCCAATGACTCTATGATTCTATGATATGTTTCTATGTCCAGCTAAGCAGGGCAGTTGTCTTTCACAGAAGACATATAGAAAGGAGTAAGTGTGGTGCTTCAGCCGAAGGCCCCAAAGAACATCTTTGCACCAGCAGATAGTTGTATGTTCTCATCTAAGTTCTTGAAAGCACAATGATGAGATGAAGCTAGATTTGTCTATCTATCTGCATCACATGGTCACTACTTTCAGTATTATTCTCCCTAGAACTGAGAGTTGAGTCAAAGTGCTCTATTCTGGTCTGCAAAAATATTTTATCACTGTTTAAGTGCCAGATTTCCGGAGCAACAAAATGTCTATGCAGCAAACACTTCAGCAAAACTGACAAAAATAACTGATATATTACTCACATGTAAATATTTGCACAATATTCAAATACACCATGCATGTGTACAGTTCCAAAAATCTGGCCCTGAAACCATCCATATTGTAAGGAAACTTCTCCCAAATGTTCTAATGTGATTTCCAGGCAATATAAATGCTAACTATATTGGGCAGCTTTCCCAGCCCTGGAGAAGAAAGAAGTGTTTCTTCAATGAGCCTTCGTGATTCCTCAACATTGATTCCTTTTTCTCTCAAAGTCCAGAGTTCCCCTCTCTGTTCATCCCAGATCCTGATCTTCTTGTTCTCCACTTCAGCTGTGGAAGGGGAAACAGTTCCAAGAGCAGATTTGTACTTCAGAAGTGACAGCATTTACTTTTAACATACAGACTGAATTAGATATATGTGTCTTTCCTTGACTTCAGAAGCTCCTGCATCCTTAAAGATGTAAATGTAGGATCTGTATTGCTTTGTCCTTTCTTAGGACAGCTGTGTGAAAAGACCTCAAATGAGAAGGGAAGACGGGAGGGAGATGGGAAGATGCATGGGAGTGAGGGATTTGGACCACAAACCCATGGCTGAGTGAATATGGTTCAAATGTTAGTTACAACTATGCAACTTTTCTTTGTCAATGATTTTTTGGAATAGAAAAACCTCTCTAGTTTTACCAGAATAGAGTAATTTTATAGAATTAGTGGACATTAGCATGACCTCATGAGCATTTTTGTTATCTTTTTTTTTCTCATGTCCTATTTGCCACTGAGTTCAACACAGATATTTGGGGTAACCAGTAAATTCTACTTTGCAGTAAAAATTGTAAAGCACCAGAAGGCACATATAAACAAAATCTACTGCTATTGTTATTGTTTGAATTCAAGTAGCGCCTAACGGCTGTTGTGTTTTTAGTGTCCTTGCTGTATTCTTTGCTGCACAAACATCCTGAAAGGATTTATATTCTATGTAAGGATCACAGATGGCTATACAGGAATAAAAGATAAAATAAGCACAGAAAGAAAAGCTAACACAAGGTCACAAATGTTATCAAATATACATTCTGACAGTAACATAAGGTTGTCCTTTTTGTCACTGTTTCTTCTATTGTCATACACGAGTAAACAAAAAGTTGTTCTGAATTGGTAATAGGACTTTCTTCATTAGCGCAGAATTCATGGTTATACAGTGGTGGGTAGCAGCTGGTGGGAGAAAGAAAACTACAACCCACTGCAGAGTCAAAAGAAATGAGGAAGGGAACTAAGGCTTAATGAAGAGTCTTGTAAAGGAAGCCAAGTTGTTATATTAACAGATTAATTAATGCAAGAGTTCATGTATGCCTTATATCATCAGCAAAGCAGAAATAATAATAATAGTTTTAAGAGATGAAGTTGCTTATTGTGTTATTTATCTTTAATTAGTTTTTGCCACTGTTGCTTTCCTTCTTGTCTTAGCTGTATGTGAGAATCACCAAAATATGACAGAAATCTTTAAGCAACAGGGAGTATCAGAATTACTGCTTACTGCCCAAAATTCCAGACATAGCTCTACTTTTTTCTGTGTTCATGCCCCAGAATGGTCTAAAGAGATCTAGTAATTACCTAGCAGTATTAATCCAAGCATGTTCTTCTAAGCTTCACTTTTAGGATCCTCAGTCTTATTTAAAATTTTTCTGAACATTGCCTTGGTGTGGGAAACTATCCTTGTTCTTCTTGTGCAATAGCCTCACTAACATTGAAAATAAGAGTGTGTGGAGTTTTTAAAATAGCTTCACATGCCTGTTTTTATTCAGGCTTTAGAATGGTTTTCAAGATTACCTTGTTAATACGGCAGATTGAACTCCCCTTGAGTTGGCATAACTCTGTGCTTGGTTCTCTAAAGCCTTTTCTTAAGTTCAAAAATCTTGTTCTTCGTTAAAGACATTGTGTTTCCACATCTGTATTTAAAGCAGCATTGTTTTATAACCTAAAGGTAATGTAAAAGCCTTAAGTGATTAAAATCTAAAGCAATATGATAGAGATAATTAATAGAATGTTTATGATCTGCTTTTACTGATCCTCACTGTCATTCAGAATCAAGTTTGCATTTTTCAAACCTGTGATGTCCAAAGAGAACAGATTGACCTATAGACTCTACCCTGTGGTGTTTTGGGCTGTGTCATTCTTCAAAGTGTGCTCTTTCTGCCCCATGTACTATCTGAACAGATGTTCCACTGAAGTTTGAATGACGACCAGCTAGCTTGAAAACAACTAGGAAGTAGAGGTGAAGGGAATTAGGGGACAGAAGGCACAAATACGGATAGAAGTCATTGAAGAATAGAAAGCAAAAGGTTACACTAAAGTAGATATGGGTGAATAAGTATAAGCAAAGCTTAGGAAGAGACAAGGTACAAAATACTGCAAAGAAGATAAGAGAGCAAGAGAAAGTGGGGAAATATAGCAAAAAATAAACTATAAAAAAAAGAAAAAAGGAAGTGAATGAAAGAATTAAAAAGGCAGAAAAAATGAAAAAATCTATAAGAAATGAGAACAGGACGTTTATCTTCATAGAAACGTAGCAAAACAATAACTTAAATCAGGTATTTGTTATTGTACTTCATGAAGAGATATTCTTTGAATCTGAAGTATATCCACTAGTTCTGTGGATATGTATTATAACTGTGATTTTACTAAACTTAATCCATATAATCCAAATTTAAACCAATACAGGATTCAGATGTATATTTCACTTAACTAATTTGAGATAAAATCACACTTTGTATGTAAACAATTATGTCTGTCTGTACACTCAGCAGAAAGACTGTACATTGAAATAACTGAAAAGATAGCTGAAGATATTGAGGGAACTAGAGCAAAAGACTGAACATGGACAAAATTATAACAAACATGAACAAGAAATAAAGAACTTTTTTAAGTAAAACATATTGTAGTGCTATTTCTCCAAGTAGCTCAAGACACTTAAGTCTAAATTGGCAGAATTGTTGTGAAATAAATGCGTACTCTTTACATGTCAACTAAATAAACGGGAAGTAAGTAAATACAGTGCCTTTAAGTAATTTACAGAAAAATGTACAAAGACTGAAGGTGTTAATCAATGTTTATGTCTAGAGAAAGGATTAATTAAGATAACTCAATTTATTAGAAGACATAAGGCTTTGTCTATATTATAGTTAGTTTCAAATTAGTATTGAAACATTTATGGACTGTATCATAATATAGAGGGTGCATATACCTATGGGGCTAGATCTTAGGTTTAGTAGAACAATAGAGTTCTGATTGGAAGCAAATATATTTCCTCTTCCAAAACTTATTTATATCTTTTCTGGTCCAAACTATAAAATAATATTGAAATAGCTTCCACCAAATGAAGAAAACACAGGAAAGTAAAGGTCTCTGCCAGGAATTCACAGTGTCTGGATCTCACCTCTCATGTAACAAGAGAATACTTACCTTAGGGAAGCTAATTTTCCCTTGTAAAATTGGGCTATAATTGTGAAAGCCAAAAATGTAAAATAAGTGAGACAGTTCCCACTAACTGAGAGAGTTACAGAAAATCACATTGCCAAGATCAGACAGACATGGAGACTACAGTATTTCCCCCCCCCCCCCTTTCTTTTTATAGCTAGTAACTTCACTAAAATAGTACCATTATTCAGTGATCCTAAGTAACAGTTTTTTAAAATTCTGCTAATCTAGAACGCACATCTTGATAACATGTGTTAAACTCTGTGATATAGGTGCATAGGAGAGACACCAAGTGATCTGCCTTAAATATATTACCGATAGAAAATTAGATTCCTTTTGTTCATTTTTAGCAAAGGGTTCATTCTGTTACTGTTAAATAGCCTTCCATAGGTTTCTTCTGCTCACAGTATATTTTGTACAGTTTGTTGGGTTTTTCATTACAAGGCCATTAGACACAGAGATTCAATAGATACACTGGTGATTTGTGATATCCTTCATAAAAAAAAATAAAAAAATAGAGTGAAATGGATAGGGTTTTGTTGAAAGGCTTTTTAGAATGACATTGAATATTACATTATTATTATATGCTGGGATTCCTATATATTAATCAAAACCAGAATTGCATACTCTGTAATTAGGTTCACCATAAAAATAAAGCCTGCTTGATTTTTTTTTTAAACCTGATTTGTTGCAGTGCCCCAGGATATTTCACCCTTCACCAAATATCTTATGAAAGGCACTGGTGTATAGAATAATTAAAATGCGATACTAGAAGATCTTAAGTGACTGAACCTGGACAGAACACTAGTGGGTATATATGAACACCTAGTTCAAGGAGAGATTAATAAAGCATCTTTTCTTTTAAACAGCCACTGGACTGTATGATTACAGTGATTTTATCAGCTTGCTATTTGCCCAAGGAAAGCTAGGACTTCCAGCTCTCTAAGTGTTGATTCTTTGAGAAAGACAGAATCCTCAAGAGGACTTGAGTTTGGGGAAAACAGGAATCCAGCAGTAAATTCAGG
The DNA here is from genome assembly GCF_047370975.1 of Nipponia nippon. NCBI lineage: Eukaryota > Metazoa > Chordata > Aves > Pelecaniformes > Threskiornithidae > Nipponia > Nipponia nippon. The sequence goes on from NW_028262380.1 coordinate 34,721,389, forward strand.
TACCTCTCTCAAAAGAAATCACATGACTTACAAATGATGTTACTCATAAATAAAGATTCTGTCTGTTTTTCAAAAGATGTAAAAGTCTAGCAGTCCCACTATAGTTCCAAGCTAGTATTTAAATACACATCACATATCCTCCTTCTGTGACAGGCATAATTTAAAACAAATTAAAGAGCATGTCTTGTAAAACATTACCTTATGCTAGTAAAGCAGAAATCTTATTAATTAAATCTCGACTTAGGAGAAAATTGCTAAAACCTGTAAAAATATAAACTCCATGACTGGTATTTACACAGATTCCAGAATTAAAAATAACTGCCTTTCCATTTAATTACTTTGGCTATTACTTTGTTAGACTTTCTGCACATTTCTAAAATGTCAATATCACAGCTAGACAACACAGATTGTAAGCCATGATTGTCAGATTTGGCAGTCAGTTCATCCATTCTACTTTTCTTTGTCATTAACCTAATTCTGAGACTATCTTGGAGAAATACAGACCAGTATTTCTAGTAACTTTGTTAATGAATCTGCATGGAAAGGGATCAGCTGCTGTATTGTCAAAAGGACTATAAATTTAGATTGTCAAAAAAAGCTTTGTCTTCACTTGTGCATAGCTATTCTGAAATAAAACTGTATTCAGTTATAAAAATTGGAATGAAAAATGAAATCAAAACTTCTTTTCCAGTTCAAAAATACTAGTTTATTAGGAACATTTTATCTAACTTTTTCTGACTTTTTTTTTTAAGTGTTAGTTTGGTATATGGTTTTTATTAATTTGAAGAAATATGAGGAAAAATATTAGAATAATATTTTTGTTTTGTCTGAGTCATAGTTTATTACTAAAATAAACAATTAAATTTAATAATTAATGTTCTTAAATTACAATGTTCTGTGTAATTAAAAACATTCTTTTAAATATGTTCTAGCTAGTTTTTCAGCTATATATTGTGGGGTTTGGTTTAAAGACAGGAAATATTTAAATATGGGAGTTTGGGGGCTGTTTTCAACATTTTTTCTTATTAGATGATATCTTAAAAGTAAGTTTGGTCACTAGTGAGGCTTCTTTGTTATGTTTTTTTTTTCAGACTTGCTTAAGATCAAAGGATTAGCTACTACTGGATTTTCTAGCAACAAAATCTGCTCTGCTATGCACATGCCTTTTAGCAATTCAGTTCAAAATATTGAGTCAAATGCCACAAATTGATGTCAAAACTTTACATCTTATCATTTGCTTGTTAATAAGCCCATACAGACAGCAGGTGATAGTCTAAAAATTAATAATTCACTTTTTTCGTCACTTAATAATTCACTTCATCTTCACTGTAGACATCAGATAGTACTTATGTTTTCTTGAAATGTAGAAAGATTAAATAAATAAAGGATTTAAATTAACATGACTAAGACAAATACAGAGACTGAAACATTGTTCTAGACCGTATGTTTAAACTACTTGAAAGTGTTTCTGCAAACTCTCTTTTTCAAGCCTGATGTCAGGATGAAAGGAAGAGACAAAAGGAATATTATTTGCAACCTTTTAAATTTTCTTCTTGTTGGAGTTGGAACTACAGAAGTAATTTACCTACCTGACTTTTATGTGACTAAACGATGGTCAAAGAACATTCCTGATCAGGCCTTGTCTTGAAGGTTTTTTATGATTTCATGGCATATTGAGGCATTTTAACAAAATATTCCTGAGAGTTGTGCTCTCAGAAGCTAGTGCTTAACTGAACCTTAGTTTTAAATTAGCTAGAGGCCTTTAGGCACAAAGCTAACTATTTTAATGATCTTTTTGAAGATCAAGAGCAAGTTAAACTTGTCATTCAGACAAAGTCCCACTAGTGACCAGAATTAACTTTATGGCATTAAAAAGGGCATTATAAATCCATTTATTACACTTACAGTTTCTCTTGTCAAGTACCTTTCACAAATAGTAGCACTAAGCAAAGGGCTTATACAAAGGAACTGATCCAAAGAAGGAGACATTTTTGCTACTAATGAGAACTAGTTAAGTCTAGGAAACCATCACATGGTGCAAAACCATCCTTTTAAAGCAGGAATAAAAACGTGTTTTGTATCAATCATCTACTTCACTCTAATATCAATTTTCCTGTCCTCCTGATAATATTTTCATTAAAATTTAGGCTTACATTCTCCTACATTTGCACAGGACAGAAATGTTTTACCTTGTCAGTTTTCTGGAATTTGATGGTTGGCTCTGCTACCTTTTCCTTCCACTACCCTGACAAAATTTAAAAAGGAATAAAATTGCCAGCCTACTAAAATACGGAAGATCTGAAAGGTTAATGCAGTACCGCAAGTGCATAATATATTGTACATGAAAAGTTTAATGTCTTATTTGCAGAGCAAGAATTGTAACAAGGACAGAGAATGACAGAAAATTAATCAGTCCTCATGATAATGCTCATAATAAGAACAGAAAGCGTTACTGAAAACATAATACTTTTGAAATGCACAGTTAAAATTGCAATCCAGAGCTCCTCCTTGAATTGTGAAACAGTAGACAATGGTCATTATCAAACAAAAACCGACAGGTGCAAGAGAAACCAAAACCCAGGAAAAATTCAGTGCTTTGATAAATATTCATTATCAGTTATGAAATATACGAAGACGTTGCCTTATGTGGCTAAAGTATGTTTTTAAAAGGAACTTATCCTTTAGATAGGTTTTATTACAGATAATCATTAACAGAATCTCTGTGTCTTACTCTGAAGAACCAGATAATAACCATTTTCAAGCAGAAAAGTAGAATAAATGATAGAATTTTCTGTCATTGTTTCTAAATTTCAGTACATGCAGACTCTGGTATGAAGTCCATATATAAAAAATGGTAAAAATATGGTGTTTTAGGATATGAACAGAATGTTCGAAATGCTTCAAAAGGATCTTTTATGCCAGAAGTATTTAGTCAGGTCAAAGTATTAGGTCAAAGTATTTAGTAGTAGTCCCAGCTCAAAATAGTGTTTGTTCTCTCTAACCTGAAGGCAGAATACACTACCAAAACTTAACTCTCTCATTCTTTTTTCTTCAGCCTTAGTTCCTAAATTGTCAAGTCTAAAACTGGAAACTACTAACAACAGTAAGAGAAGGTTGTATCTTTTCCAGCTCATTACTTGAACCGAACTTTCTGTAAAAGGAAGCAACTTATCTGTGCTTGAATTCAGTGGAAAACCACAGTGCATAAGAAAAATTTAGTCATTGGTTTGGTTCTGCCATTAAAAAAACTTTGTCAAATACTTCAATGGTAACTGCTTATGGCACTCTACTCCCAATGGAGAAGTAAAGCGATACTCTGTTCAAGGGTGAATATTGATTTCAGCTTGTGGCTTCTGAACATCACTATGCCACAATCAGTTTAACTGTGGGCTCTCAGTCTTTCATGTTAAGTGACTGACAGTGGGAATAGTTTACTTGCTACTTCATCATAAAAGAACAAGCAAAAGGTCTGTGTTATGGGTTATTTGTCTACATCTGCTTTAGTGAACAGTTCAGTTGGTGGTGAGGTTCTGATTTAAAGAGTATTTATTTCATCCTTTTTTTCCTCTCAACTTCAGATGAATCCTAGTTGCGTCTCATGGACTGAATGCCCGTTTACAACTGGAGTGCATCAGCTGGACACTACAAACACATCTTCTAGTTTAATTTCATCAAAAAAGAATCCAGTTCATGCACTCCGAGGCCACTCTAATATATTACTATTGTTCCAGTTCCATCTTCAGAATGGAACCCACAGTGGAACTAACTGGAAAGATCATCTTGTCACTCACCAAATAATGGAAGTTGTTTAAAATTCATTTTCCATCTATCAGTTAATCCAATAATGGATGCAGTTGCTCTGTGTCAATTTTAAAATGCTGACAATTTTGAGGTCTCAGGTGTTAAAAAGAAAGTAACGATTTTGATCTTTGCACTGTAGCATCTTAACAAATCAGACTAAGGCAATTTTGATATTAAGCCAGTTCAATCGAAAATAGCAAAAATCAGATCATTTCATATATAAAATGATATACATTTCAATAGTCATTGAGAGGACATTTTTCTGATGAAGGTTATGTGAAATGAGCATGTAAATAATTCCATAATTTTCATATAAAAATAGTTGTTAAGTTTTATGTATTTATTTTAATTAGTTAAACAATGCAATATGAACTAGCAAGAATTTATCTAGCTTCTGTAGAAAAAAAGTTGTTACCAGTTTTATCCACCTCTTATCTGCACATACTGAAGAAAGAATCAAAATAAATATTGAGTGACCAGAGTTCTGACTCAAGTTTTTTTCAACTTGCTAGTCAGAGGGTTAAAGAATATCCTTAAATAAGGAATGAAGAAGAACGATAACTTTTTCACAGCTCTGGCCTTGAGTAGGAAAAGGATAGAAGTATCAAAGTGGAAATAAGAAATCGGAACAAATGTAATTTCCCTCTCTTGCCTCTCAAATTTTACTGCAAAACCGCTTTAGCTGCCTTGAGGCAAGTGAGAAGATCCAAGCAATTAACTGTCCCTGAAAGACAAGGGAAGGCAGAACCTCTTGTTGAGTAAAACTGAAGCAGCAAGTTCCTCTAAATTTACAGTTTGAAGCAACTATACTGTAAAGCTGCAAACAAGGTTGAACATTGCCCTTGTCATATACGATTGCTAATATTTAGCAAAGCCTAATCTGATCTCTGGATTTAAGAGTATTAGGCTCTGCTGAAGATAACCAAATCAGAAATTCTCTAGTCAAAATAACATGTACATAAACCTTGATGAGTCTTTGTAAATGAGATTACAAATTCTATCCTGCTTTCCAAGTTCAAGTAACTTTATTTAATTGCCTATGTATCTTCTGTATACAGTTTTGCCAAAAAGTCTAGCTAGGGAGTTCCTAGAGTAGTTTTGACTCTGTGTAGAGAGTCAGCTTAAAAATTTCTTGTAGCTTACCATGTCATTTTAGGCAGAAAAGGGTCTGATATGCTAGGGATGCCACTGGTACTTAATGACTCATGAAATGGAAGAGCTACTGTATTGGCCACACAATGTAAACAACTCCTATAGTGGAGATAAAACAAGTAAGGATCACTTTTTTAATACTCTGTGGACCATGTTGAACAAAAGCAAAAAACGGGTGAAGTATGTCTTCAAATTACAAGTTATATATCCAAAATTCCAAGCTTTCGAGAGTGGAAAAGAGCTATATTTGATTAATAAATTCAGGTATAAACACAGGAAGAGTTAAATTTCTATAAAATTTTTTTGCAGCATTGCTGCAGTGGTATTTTGCAGTCACTGCAGCTACCCACGTACACTTTGACTAATTTGGAAAAGGAACTGTGTTGAGTTAAGATAAAGTCACCATTGGATACTATCTGAAGGATATGACTTGGTTGCATACGTGTGTTCCTCTACTTATTCTCTGAGTATCTGCTTAATGTTCACTTCCAAAACCTGAAGAGTAGAGAGAGGGATCTGTAGCCTGTCCTATGCATGTTCTTTACATTATAATAAGAACAGTGTTCACAGGTTCTGCGTGTCTCTGATTTCTGTTCACAGATGCTCTAGTGCTGTTGGAAGAACTTTCAAAAGATGAATGACTCAAAACAGTCTGAGAGAGAGACTGGAGTTAGACTCTGGAGTGAACAGAAACACTTTCCTCAAGCTCCCTGTTGCTTAAGTCACTGACTAGGCAGCAGGCTGGCTTTTGTGAATTCACAGGGGTCCAGTTCTGCCTGTGAAGGTTTTGTCCCTCTCTTAGGACACCAGGTTGTAAGAGGTATAAAAGTGGCCCATTTGTGGATATAGCATTTATATGTGTGACTAGGGAAACATTCCTATAAAGATTTATAGGAAAAAATATTTAAGAACCTCAAAGATTCACCATGAAGGCTTCAAATAGAAGCATGTTAGAGAAACCCATGATTACTAGGCCAATTAGTGCTGCTGAAGGAAAACAAACAAAAACGGCAGAAGGTATCCAAGAACTTATGTGCATACATAAGTGTTTATCAGTTAGGACTTCAATTAGTGAGGGCAAAGTCAGCACATTGCACCGAGTAGTAGTGTTACTGCAAGAAAAATGTAAATACAGACCAGTTTACAACTCCCTGCCCACTACCCCGCCCCCGAATCCCCTTCTTTCAGTTCTTCAAAAATGTATATTCTCCACTGTTATTTTACGTTACTATTTCAGTTCGACACTATCCTCTATTTCCAAGGTGCAGTTCTATTTAGAACATAAAAGTAGCAACAAAGCAAAACATTTTGTTGTTCACAGATCATTTAGGTTCACTGGACATTAATTTTGAATCTTCAGTAGGCAGTCACAAAACTGGCAAAAATTTGAAAGGAAATACAGCTTAATGAGATAGAAATGAAAACAGAATTGGTGTTAATGAGATTTGAGGATAATAGTTGATTTCTACCTTAGAAATGCACATTTTTAATGAAAATTAGTATAATTTTAAAATCATAATTAGAAAAATTATTCACATAAAAAGAAATGTTCTGTCTTTAAGCAGTAGAATTATGTTGAAATGATTTGATCTTATCTTAAACTTTTAAGGTTTTTTTATTCTCAATTTGATTTGTACCATATGTAAAACTATAACTAAAACTTTTTTAACACGGTCAAGTTATATATGTATTATGAGCCTTAATGTGATCCAAGAAAGAGAGTTTTGAGTTTCTGTAACAAATGGAATTCAAATAGCAAAACATAACCTTCAGCAACCAATGAGTTATGTATGCTTACCATCGTGAAGTTCTCTTTTCTTTGAGCCCTAAATGAAAATGTGAATTACTGGAATTTGTAATTGTATCTTGATTTTAATTCATCTCAATGACTTCTTTAGAATGTGTACGAAGTCAATTGGAGGCACTGAAAAAAAAAGAAACCCTGTTGCTACTCTGAAACTTCCTGCAGTTTCACCAAATGACACCCTCCTTTCCTTTCAAACAAACACGTCATGCCTTCTTAACTCCAGGCAGGATATTTCATTTTAACACTGTTGTCAAACAGAGGAGCTTCTGCTGATCTTTGAGCGAAAAGCCAATGTATAATGGAGACTTCCCAGGCTTCTAACCTTACATAATCAGCATGCTGACAGAATTAGACTTTTTCTTTTTTTTTTTTTTTTTTTAAATAGTGTCCTGGTATTGGCTGGGATAGAGTTAATTTTCTTCCTAGCAGCCGGTATAGTACCATGTTTTGGATTTAGGATGAGAATAATGTTAATAACATATTGATGTTTCAGTTGTTGCTGAGCGGTGCTTACTCTAAGTCAAGGACTTTTCAGCTTCTTATACTGCCCTGCCAGCAAGGAGGCTGGAGATGCACAAGAAGCTGGGAGGGGGCACAGCCAAGACAGCTGACCCAAACTTGCCAAAGGGCTATTCCATACCATATGGCGTCATGCTGAACAAAAAAACCTGGGGGGAGTTGGCCAGGGCGGGGAGACGGGGGGGGCATGACCACTGCTCGGGAGCTGGCTGGGCATCGGTCAGCAGGTGGTGAGCAATTGCATTGTGCATCACTTGTTTGGTATATTCTTTTATCATTATTATTATTATTATCTTCCCTTCCTTTTCTGTCCTATTAAATTATCTTTATCTCACATGAGTTTTACCATTTTTCCAATTCATTCCCCAATCCCACTGCAGGGGAGTGAGTGAATGGCTGTGTGGTGTTTAGCTGCCTGCTGGGTTAAACCATAAAAAATGGAAATAATTTATTGATCTTATGATCAATTAAAATGAATATTTTCTTATTTCCTTTTTATTATTTATGATTTTTTAATCCCAATTTTGTGTTGCAAAATGAAGCAAATTATACTGAGTTACAGTACCTGTATCTGTAATGCAAGATGTTACATTATGACAAAATTGGACAGGTACTGGAGTGGAGAATGCCACAACTCAATTGTAATTCATGCGCTAAGCCAGTCTTCTACAGTGTGTAGATTAATGACATAGTCTTGGAGAAAGTACTTTACATTCTGAACTAAAGAGAAATAACAACAAAAAGTAGTGTGTTATTTGAAAGGAACTTTCACAAAAAAATGTAGGCTCCAGAGGTAATTGCGGGACACATAAATTCCAAAAATTCTGAGGGATAAAGAAAAAAAAGGGTCAGACAGAAAGGCAAGGATAACAATAGGCTTTTCTTATTAAAAATCTTTAGAAACTTGAATCATAGAAGAAAATAGACTGGAAGGGACCTCTAGAGGTCATCTGGTCTAACACCTTGCTCATCAAGGAACTAATTGCAAAGTTTGACTGGGTTGGTCAGAGCATTGGCCCATTTGGTACTGAATATCTCCAAGGAGGGACATGGAACAACCTATCTGTGCACTTGGTCCAGGGCTTGACTCTCCTCATGGTGCAGACGCTCTGACAGGGATAGACTCTTGCAGATGCAGAACCTGAGAGTAAGAGGCAACAATCCCAAGTTGCAATAAGTAGAAGTCTAAGTAGACATGAAAAAAAAAGTTAGTATATATATTCCCCAAGCCAATCTCATAGCTCCTGCATAGCTTTTAGACCGTAATCAGAAGCAAAATTTACCAGTGATGCTTAGGAGATTCAGATTCCTTTGTGAATTTAAATTCAATACCTGGGCACAGTTGGAAATTACAGAGTCTTCAATTAATCTTCTTGATGTCTATGGTTCTGATATAGGACCAAAGACAGGAATATGCTGAGCTCTGGCTCAACAAACTCTGGCTTACAAAATACCTCTTTGGCTCCCTGCCACACTTGATCCAAGGGACTGGCTCTCAACTGATTTAACATACAACAAATGGTGCCTTATGTAATATTCCTCAGTGCACCTCAGCACTTTCACAGCATCATGGAAATTCCAGCATTCCATTTCAGTGTGAATGTAAGAGAAAAATCCTGAAAGAACAAAGAGAGGTTATCACCTGTCCTGACAAGAAATAAATAAATTTTAAAAAAGCAATTTTATTGTATTATAATATTTATTATATTATAATATTTATTATAGTATTATGTATAACAATTTAATCACGGTTACTTTAGCAATATTTCAACAAAATATGCTAACCTTCTCTACAGTTCTGGTTTTAGTTTGTGAAACAAAAAGGAAATATTAATGATCAATTTAATGGAATTACATTTTTTTTCTTTTGTGTGTGACATAAATGGCATGGAACAATAGAAGACTCTTAATTTCTCTTTTGTATTTAAGTGTCTATTCTAGATGTGAAGTAGTCAGCTTCTTTAAAAGAACATAAGCAGTAGTACTAAAACACTTTTTCTTCACACTAGAATGAAATGCTGTTAAACCTACACGCCTCTGCCAAAGCTGAGCAGACTTCTTTTTTGTTTTCCTCCCCAGTCCTTCCGGCTATATTTTGCATTCTGCATGTTTTTACTGCTGCTGCTTTCATTTCCCACTTGTCTCTATCTTTTTGCACTCCCCTTCATTCTGCCTCTTAAAATGATCAACATTTTAATAATCAGTGTTGATACTGAAATGTTGTCTTTGGGATTTCAAGCTCAGATACCACTGAGATTAATGGGATAAAGGTGAGCTTGTTGTTTAAGACTGTTATACACCACTCATATTTGCAAGCGCCACATGAATGAAACTGTTAAAAACTAAGATATTCGGGGCAATCTCAACAGATTCTGTTGTCAATGTAAGTATATCTTTAGAATATATTTTTGCCACTTGCCTTAGAATTTGTCTACATGGTGGCTTACAGAATCATAAACTAATAAACAACACCTGTAGAACAAAAATCTCAATGATTGACTGATTCTTTCTTAGAAACATTATTATCTCTATGTGATGGAACAACCAAACAACCATTACAACCTGACAAACTAGGACACGTGTTTTAGATTCCCTTTCATGCCCTTATTTTTTCACTGTTTTTCTCCAGAAATCAATTTAGGACTAAAATTTTTGGGTAAATAATTCATTTGACTACTGATGAGAAGACTCTCTTCATTGTGTTGCTGAGGAGCCAGATGGTTTTCTACTCTCAGTTCCTAGGGTCTGCTAGAGTCCTTGCCCTAAAGATTAAATGTTGCTTCAGACATCTACTACTGAAGTATTCTTTCTAATATTCCACTCACTCTCTCAGTCTATACTCTTGTATATATAAGGACTATGCATCTAGGATTCCTTTCAAAAAGCTGTAGTATTAAATGATATTTTTTTTCTGAATTTTGCAAAATTACATGCTGTGTTATTTATGACCAGCAATGTTAAGTGCTGGTTACTAATAAAACTGGCCCTGGTGTGACAAGCTCCATTTTCACAAAATACATTTTCCCAAGGTAACTAGTAAACTTTAATCTAAATTCTAGGGTAGACCTTGGGGGAACAAAGTAACACAGGCATGTTTTTCATTGAAATAAAGCTTTTCGCCATATATATATTTAAGTTCATTTTCATTTAACATTATCAGAAAGAACTGACTCAATTTTAGCCACATTTCTCCTATTGACACTAATGGGTGTTGAGCAACTACTGAAGTTTATACCCATTAAATACCCAGAGTAAAATGTAAAACACTTCTGCTTCCTAATGCTGTACTATAATTCAGTAAAATTTGCTGAACTTTTGCTGTTCTGATGTCAGTGGCAGTTTTGGCACTGGTGTCAAAGGGGGCTGAATTTTACTCAGCATATCAATTACCTTTATAGAAACAGTTACAATGTTTTTGGTAAGCTGTTTAGTTCCTTAGAAAGAAATTAACTGGACACTCAGACTTTTGGGCCAGGTGGACCATGAGCTAACCCAGCTGTATGGAGGTAAAATCAGCCTTGCTTCTTTGGCAAGAAAAGTTTCAGCATCACCAAGTGCTTACCTGCCTAAAGTTGCAGTTAGTCCACAACATGACATGGGGGAAATCAGAGGTGTCCATGGTCATACTGGACTGAAATACCCATTGCTTCCAGTGTGCTACATTGTGCCTGCCAGTTACAGCGCCTGAGCGGGAGTTGCTGTGCGTTCTCCATTAGAGGAAATGCCCCCGTTTATCGTCCTTTCTTTGTGGAGTGGTTACACCCCATAAATTGGCACAGCCTTGTTTTCATCCTAAATGCTCAGCAATGCTTGCTGATCAAAAAAAGATGCTTTCATATATTTTTAAAGGGGTTTATTTTCATTTGCTTTTTCAGTATTTTTGTCATGCTCTTTCCTGTGTCCCATTGAAAAGTATTTGCATTCAGCTGGACAGTAAGGGCAACGTGTTCTCATGCATGCCTGAGATGTCTGTTTGTCAGTATTAGCAATAATATCCTACCAAGTTAAAATAATGGAACGATTCTTTTTCCATCTTGACTTTACATGAAGCCAGCCAAGTAGAGAGGATTTGAAAGAGGGGAGTTACTGTTATAGTTTATTCACCAGAAGGACATAAGCTATTTTTGTTGGCATAGGTATATTATAATTGAAGACCAGAAAATAATTTCTTTTTAAATAATTATGAAGTCAACTTAAATCACTCCAAGCCTCAGAAGAAGATACATTTTAGCGTAAGGAAGTATGCATTTGTAAAATAAAGATGACTGTCATATAAAATACATTTTAAAATGCAGGTATTATCATAGTTTTGAACACAAAAATATCTCTTTTATCACCTTTTCTCCTTTCAAAAGACAAGGCTTGTTCATCCATCAATATATAATGAGGTACATTGACAGAGCCAATTAAATTTTAGATTTCTGTAAGGAAAATGTTACATGACAGATAGCCTGCTCAGATATCAGCATAAAAGATTTCTCTCTTTTCTTTGACCAATTATAACAATAGCTCCTAAATCATTCTCTCAGTTTGTCTTTGTATACACATAACTAATAGGTAACCAGTGAAATTCAAACATTAGATGCATCCCAAATGAAATCATAAAATCTAATTAAAAAAAAATTGTGAATTTCACTCGGTACTGTTTTGATTATCCTGGAACACATTTAATGGTGATTGACTTTGGAGCAGGTGGAAACAGAAAGCAAAAGCTGCAAGTGCTGGAATATCTCAGCAACTTTCACAATTTATAAATCAGAGTTGCACATAATTTACTAACCGACTTAGGCAGTGGCTGTTTGATGAATTTTGGGGATTTTTTGCCTCTTTTTCTCTAAGTGTTTATCTTTAGACAGCATGAATTCCTGTTTTTCTTCTATGCTTTTTTCCTCCTGGCTCAAAGATAAAATTTAGGTGAAACAGGCAGGAGAAGAGAACCTTGGAAATCATTAGAAATATAATCCAGAGACATTTTAATTGCAGTGTCAAGTATTAAAATATTTTCTTCTGTAATATCCATGATATTTTGTGTTCCTTGTGAGGAATCTTATAATCTGAAGTCAAATTTTGAAAGATTTTTTCCTAGACGAAATCTAAGATTGCATTGGTTGTGTGCTAGGTCACAGTACTGGGTGCACACTCTGCCTTTCAAAGCAGTGCCAGAGGAATGCAGGGAAAAAATCTAACAAGAAATATTTCTGTTGCAGGCAAGTTTATTGATTTTGTTTTTAAATAGGCCTGGTGATCCATGGAAAATACATATATTTTAACATTCACTTTCTCCATCTGAGCTACAGTTAAATGTCAGCTGGAGAAAAATTTACAATATACCACATCTTCAAAACAAACACCAGACACTTCTTTTTTCATTTTTACTTTCAGCATTTGCTCCAAAGTAGAGAATTAAAGTGCCTCTGAGCCATTGGCCACTGCAGGGTTTGGGCAGGTTAAAGATTAGTACCGAGCAGTGGCAGCTCCATGGTTTGCATGGACCTCTGCCAGTTCAAGGCTATGAGCACAGAGAGACCAGGTCCAGGTCAGGTGCATTTTCTCCCTCTGACCCACACCAAAAGTTGAGGAAAGGGTTGGGATGTCTAACACTTACAATCACATCATTGAAGTCAGACACGGGACCTGTAGGAAGGCAGCCCAAAGAGGTCCATTTATTCTGCTTTTGGTTAAGGACAGCCCTGGGCCTGTCCCTGTGAAAAAAATGAAGGTAAAGCAGAGCTTATGTATGCTTCAGTTATGGACTGCCTATGCCTATATGTGTATTCTCTGACATAGAAATATGACACACTACACTGTTGTTACCAAGTGAAAAATTTAACCAAGACAGGTTTTTAAAATATTATTGTCCTCTTTACAAAGACATCCTGCAAGTTCCCACAGTGCAGAAAAGTATAAATGTTTAAATGTGAATAAGCCTTTGTACAAATGTAGACATTTTCTCTCTGTGTAGCACCTTTAACTATTGTGCAGTCACCAGCCAAGGCTGAAGGTAGCATTAATTGTTGCTTTTTGTTAGGTTCTTATTATTTAGGGCGGAAAGCAGGTGTATATTTAACATAGAGAACATATTTCAAACCCATTCCTTTTCCATAACAGGCAGACAATAATAAATCAAATGTGTTTTTCATTCATCCCAAAAGAATTCAGTGTAGTTAGCTAAAATACAACATCTAAATCACAATACCTGAATAGCTGTAATTTAGAACCTATTCTGCAATATGGGGTAAATCTGAATTGTTCAAGCATACTTGAGTAATGTAAAACCATCTTCAAATATTTGTTCTTTTGAAGTCTTTCTAAAAGTTAAATATGTACACATAGACCCATGTATCCTATGTTTTCCTATACTTTCTTATAAAAAATCTGTATGCCCAGTTATATAGCATGGAATATGTGCAATTATGGGTACACTTGGAATATATATATACACACACGCAAATACAATACATACTAACTACCTATTTATATATAATCCAAATTTTTATTTTGTACATGTATAAGCATGTATGACTACATCTATACACATTCAGAAAGAATTTATCAATCTGTAAAGCCACATGCACACAAACATTGTCTAATAGCAAAAAGATCTTTGTAATAATAAGAAAACTGTCTAATTGCATTTCCTAAGCACTTTGCTTCTCTTGCACTTTGCCTCTCTTGCACTTTGCCATGGAGTACTGAAGTGGCAGCCTAGGATTACCATTTAGGTTTTGGGACTAAGAATAAGTAAGTATGGATTTAGCTTGTCCCTTACTGTATTATTCTTAATCTTTTAAAACAGACAAATTACTCTGTAGTCTAGGCTTATATTTTAACACAGTTTATGCAAGTGCATATATTTTGTTTTAAAAGATGAAATAAAAATAATAAAAAAATATATCTTTTTCTTTGTCTATTAAGTTTTTGCCTCTTGGAGAAATATCCTGACACATTGCCAGACATTTTACATTTCATTATACTTTTCTTTGTATCCTTCCAGTTGACTTTGTGGTTGAGAGTTTGCAGGTGTGCAGAATGGGAATGAGAGAGAGCTCAGCTGAGGAAATAAGGCACATTCTGCAAATAATGAGAGCTATAATCACTGCTTCCCCACGTAGAGGCAAATTCAGCAATTTTGACTAAAACTCAGTGACAATTCTGTCCCTTCCATGGTGCCAGGGTCATGCAGTGTTTCACAGAGGAATCACAGCTGTTGAAGAAGCAGCTCCCTTGTCACTCCCTTGTTTGGCTATCAGGAACAACATTAGAAACTGAACTCTATCTTGAAAGTGCCTGTGCTTAGCAACTAACTCTGTTAAACTCTGTATGGCCTGCATTTTCCACATACCTTTCATATTTTTCCCTTTTAATATGTTCTACAGCTCCAAAGAGTCTCATCCCCTCAGTCCACAGCTACTAGCTACTAGTCTGGAACCAAGATTAAATCTAAAAAATGTCAAATATAATGAAAAAGAGCAGAGGAGGAGACTGGATGGCTTAGTGGAATGGAAACAGTTTATGAAGTCTTTCACCTCTAACTTACTGCTCTGAATCTTCTTCAGTCAGTAGTCACTGGGATTTTTGAGCATTTTATAGTTGTTCAGTGACCTATGCTAAATAAGTTGTTAGTCTCAGCTGAGCTCCTTGTGAATGGTGTCCACATGGCAGAAAAACATAGCATCTGACATTGAGAGAATTTTACATCATCATTGGCAATATTAGTAAAGAACTAAAAGGTCAGAGAATGATGTATGCTTGTCCAAAAGGAATTTATACGTCCATTTCACTAGGATATTATTAGCAATCACTGAAGATTATTGATATTATTTTGATGTTTTTTTGTGCTCTAAACAAATTACCTTAAAAAGAGCCAGCAGCCATTTTGCATGTAATAAGAATTCAAGAAGTATAGAAGATGGTGACAACTATTTCTTTGTTTCCCTCTGACTGCCTGTGTAGTCTCAAACAATACATAAACATGGAGGTGGCCATCGTCCAGAATTTCTGCAATCTAGTGTTCAATCCATGTAAAATGATTTTTACCATGAAAATGAAAAAAATTACCATCATCTACCCTTTACCAACCATTAAAATTATTTACACCATTTACTTCAGATAAGGACATAACGTTATGAAATATTTACTGACTCTACTTATTCCAATTTCAAGCTTTACAAGCTAATAAGGACTACTGTTGTGAATGAGAGAGTAGATTCTTCAGCTTAAAAAGTAATACAATCTAAAGATTGCCTAAACAGGAGATTTAAAGCTTTTCGGTTTTAAGAAGATCTGAGAAGATGTATTTCAATAAAAAAGAAAGTATTTTCATCCCAACTTTTACCAGGAAGTACTGGAAATGTCCCTTGATTCTATAGAAATTCCCACTGCATTTGGTTACATTAAGGAATAGGATAGAAGACTGATACAAGAATAACAATTTTTTTACTGCTTTCAGAATCTTTCCAAAATCCAAGGCATGCAAAGATTACCCATTTAGTTTCTTTTTTTCTGTATTAGGGCCAGCACTTCTGCCTCTGCTCTTCCTTTCAGTTTTCTCCTTCCTTTTTTGGTAGTTCTCTTAAAATGTCAAAATTAAACACTTTCTAAGATTTACAGGCCAGTTAAGATTTACAAGGAAGTTCCTCTAATTCTCTGCCATATGCCCAGGTAAATCTCTTTATTTACTCTGCAATTTTTAGAGGAAGTGTTTAGCAAGTCTGTAGCATACAAACAGGAAACATTTTATCAGACATACAGGAGTGTACTTTCATCAAAAGGATAATGGAGAGAAATTTTTCACTCGTATTTTAACAAAGAACAAATATACTATGTGCATTTATCCACTTTAAAGTTTATTTTTTTCAGTAATTGAAATAGATCTCTGGATGTTATGATAAGTCCAGAGGCCCTCCTAAGGAAATTAACCTTTAAATTGTAGTTCTGTCATGTTTTGCTGTCATATCTGGTGTGTCAAAGCAAACAGGATAATAAATCCAATTTCTGTATTTGTTGACAGTTTCATTTTCATTTAGTTTCTTTGTGAGAGATTTAGTTTATGGTAGATGAGAAGTGCCTGAAAGTCAGGAAGCCAAAAGTACTGTAAGCAACTGCAAAAAGAATTTAAAGCATGAATTAAATTAAATTAAATACACCTTTTAAAGATGTATATTTGTATACATTTTACTGGGATGTGTCATAATGTAAAAGCTCATAATATCAGCGAAAAAGTAAATCATTGAGTTTTGCTCATATCTCTAACAGGTCTCCAGAGGAAAGGCTTTCATACTTTCCTGGGGAAAATAACTTCAAAAACGTAGGCTATCAATTAAACCTATAGAGATTATACTTTTTTAAAAAATTCATGTCCCAAATCTAAAAGATTCACAAACACTAACAAAATATGTCACATTTCTATTACACAAGATAGCTCAAGTAGTTGTCATTTCACAGTTTGCTAAAGCAACACTGTTATCTGAGTTGTGTACAATACTGAAGTGGTCTGTAAAAGCAATACAAGTGGGTCGCATCATTTTTTACAGGTGACATGCCACTTCAAAATGTAAAATCCAATCTTTTTTTCCTTCCCCTTCCCACTTTTCCTTTTTCCTTTTTCCTTTTTGTTTTTCCTTTTTCCATTTTCCTCCCTTCCCTCTACCCTTCTGTCTTTCCTTGCCATTTTTCTCTTCCCTTTCCCTTCTCTTCACATATTCCACTCCTCATTACACAATAGGTTGGCAAAGAAGAACATCTCCTTGTCTCTTGCAACTCTTTCCTAAGATTAACACCCTCTACTGTCTTTTCCTCAATCTTTCAGCTACATTAAGTGTTAATTCTTTGTACGATTTCTTTGCTCTGATTTCCCCTTTTTTTTTTTTTTTTGGCTGTAGAAGAGCTACAGTGTTATATCTGACCACTACCAATTTTATTATTTCTCTCATGTGCTTCATGTTATTTTCTGGTCTATCATAAAAAAGAAAAAGAGTTTGACCTTAAGTAAAAGTAAGAAGAAGTAGAAAGATAGAAAACATGCATCAAAGAATTAGCTCTGGTGGACCCAGCACAGTAGCAGTCCCAAATACGTTGTATAATGATGATGAAGTATTGAAAGACGGTCAGGATTTTTCTCTCACCCTGAAGAATATTATGCAGGTGAGTCCCAAGCCTTGACATAGCAAAGAAAAAATATTTTCTTGCAGAGCTGGTGTTATTGATGGACTTTGTCTTTTCTTGATGATCTGCAATTTTGTCTTTCTTGCAGGTTGTATTCTATTTTCTATTATAGATAAGAAATATAATTATATAGTATAGAATATATGTACACTAACCAAGTCCTTAAAAATATGAACCTTCTGATCTGAAAAAAATCTATGACTTACAAAGAACTGTGTTTACAAAGAGGAATAAACAGGATGAAGTACCACAAATCAAGTTCATTCCCATGTTAAAACAGAGGCAGGGCAAAATAGTGATTATGCAAACTAAGCTAAAGGATCAGTTGTATCAGACTGTAATGCCAAGGCTGGCCTAGAACACAGAGTGTAGTATGGAACAAATGACAGTTATTTGCATCTGTATTAATAATTTACCTACTTGTTACTCTGAATCCTCTGACAAATAAAAGAATCAAGAATAAAGGAAATCATTTGCCCAGAAATCTGTATGTTCCCATTTGTGTGTGTGATATTTTTCAGTCTAGTAAATGATCTTTTGAAAACGTATTGTTACTCTCTGGTGTGTTTCTTCACTCAAACTTATCATTTATAGAAAATATTTGACTAAGCTTCATTAAGTAGAATATTCAAGAATGAATTAACATGACAGGTTTAGAAATAATTTGTGAAATGAAGCAGAAGCTTCCTTTTTGAAAGAAAAAGATGATCAACACTAACAGTCAACTCACACTGTTTCTTATTCCTTATGCTTTGCACTGCCTCATCCCTCTTCTTCTGTTTGTGCCATGGAAGGGTTCAGAGATTATCTCAGTATTGTGATCTGGAACATTTGAAGAAAGTACACGGTGCTTTGCATGCAAGAAACAGAATATTACTGACAGGTCAGGAGTATGCATGTGACCCTGCACTAGAGCTAGCATTCAGCATCCAGCTATGAACAAAATAAACCAGAAAACCAGAGAATTCATATCACATCAGTTTAACATTATAGTGTCTTCTCGTCACATAGAAATGGACTGTTGCATGTTTGGATTGTTGTATGTGCATCTAGCACTCGATCTTCAAATGATGTGTTTCAAGCTGATGTATCAGAGCCATCCATACCCCAGTGCCTAAGAGAAGGAAAAAATTGTAATTCTAGTTCAGTACTGGGTAAACACTTCTGTGTGGCCTGAGTCCAATATCAGCACTTCATTTTAATGGTAATGGCAGCTCTGGTGTTCATTCTAAAATCCTTAAATGTACTTAACAACCTGTTTATGCTTGGAGTGTAGTGAGTTTATGGGGACAGCCAAATGAAATAGATAAGTGTATTATGTAAAACCGTATTCTGAAATGTTTATTTTAGCAGTTAGCATGCATCTGGAGTAAATTTGTAGACCGTTATCCTCGGGTTTCATGCATTTTAAATAAAGCATATTTATTTTAATTTAGAAGCAGAAAATTATGTGGGAAATGGAAAGATTTTGACAGCACAACTGTAAATTGAGCATTGTTTGAAAAGGTACAGTCATCTTAAAATCATCATTAATATTTCATGCATCTGAATTTCTGTCGCATGCAGGTTATATGTAGTTTCAGCCATGGATCAGCAGCTGCAGCTATTAAAGCTGTATATTCATTCATATATTAAAACTTTGTTTAGCATGATGGCATTATTTCCCCCTTTCTCCAAAAAAAACCACTTTCTGGAATGGAATGAAATGAAGGAACCAGAGTCTGGCTTATCCTGAATGTGCATGTGTGTAGCAAGCCATCTATTTATCTTTTTATCACCGTTCCAAAATGTCTATCACCATTCCACTTACACATGTTACTTTCAAATGGCTAGTCACTATTAAAGGCAATGTCAGTCTGATTTTTCTAGCTGTGAAATCATTTTTACGCAATTTATAATAATCTTTTGTACTCTCATAAAGAAAATTACTTTTCTCTGCAAATGTTTTCTCTATACAAGATATCTACTACATGTGGATTTCTATAGTAGATATGAGAACTAGGCTCCTCTTAATACCAGCTAAAATAGTAAAAAAATAGCTAGACTTTTACCAAGAGAGTTTTGCGAAGAGACATAAGGGCAAGGACTTGTAATATATGTAATATTATTTTCCTAGATTGACTTACTTTATTTGAGGAGAAGGAATTAAGTTTAATTAAATTAGTTTTTTGAGACCTTTGGATTCAAGCAAGAAATTTCAGATTATATTTTATTATCAAGTCCAGAGTCAAGACTGAGCTGTACCTTTCAACATGAGCAGCAGATTGGTTAAAAATCAAGAGAAACATTCATAGGTACAAAGAAGGAAGTATCTTTTTTCTCACTTTCATCAAATTCTGCCCACATCTTACTACTCCTATCATTTATATATGTGTCCAGATAGAATAAGTTAAATTTAGCAGTGCTTTAAAGCTGAGTTAGAATATTGTGCTCTTTAAACACTGCTATAAAACAAAACCACTAACCTTTTATCAATGTATCCTGTCCTGAAAAAAGTAGAAGGAATTTTATTGACTAGACTTTTTTGTAAAGGAAACAGATTTATGAACTTCAATAAGGGCTCTGACAAATCTGAAGAAATTATGGATGCAGGTATATTACCTGGGGCATACGTATTTCCATGGCAAATATCGGAAGGAAAACAACCATATGAACTAAACAAGCAGTAAGTAGAGAACACAACTTTTGCTTCACAACATTTGCTTCCCTGTCAAATGAAAACTGTTTCAGGGCACAACTAAAACTCTCTCCAACACTTTCTCTCTCTGAAGAATGCAGCTTGATTTTATGGTACAGAAGCTGTGACTTTTACCCCTAAGGCACAAAACAGCTTTGATACACAAGAGAAAATATGAATGCTTAAGGGGCAGAACAGCAAGTTCCCTTTCATTAAGAAACTGGCATGCGTATAATGTAAATCTCCTGTGGGCTTGCACACATCTTGTTCTCAATGGGGAGGAAGTGTGCAAGCTTCTTTGAATGAGGAAAAGAATTAGAAAATAGCATCTGAGGGCAATGGGTAGCAGACATGGCTCATCAGCAGCAGTGGCAAGTGACTAGACAGATCCAAAAATTTGTATCAGCCTGACTTTCCCTTCCAAATGTCAATATAGGACCGACACTACTAACTACCCAATTCTACAAGACGGGGGGGGGGGGAGAAAAAAAAAGACTTACATTCCTATATATAGAGCTATAGCCTTTATTTGCAAATAAACCATAGATTTCAGTGAGGTTTCTGTTGTTAAGGTAAGATAGCACCTTGTGGGATTGAGAGTAACATAGCCTGTCCCAAAGCTAAAAGCTGAAACCAAGCCCTTTTAAAAGAAACATGCTTTATGCACTCGAACTTGAAGTGGATTTTTATTTCAGTTTCAGGTGTATAAAATAATTTCAGTGGACAAATTTGGGAAATACGCTACAAATCAGCATGTAACCTTAAGGGAAAACATGGGGTGGAATTTATGAGACTAAATCAACAAATATTCACAGATTTTTTTTTAAAGCCAGGAATTGTTATTTTGATAGTCTGATCTGTTTAAATAATTTAAACTCAGGTCTTCTTTTTAAACAACAGCAAAAATATCTTAAACCCCTATTTTTTTTTTTTGGGGGGGGGTGTCAGCTAAGCATAAAAGTTTCAAAAGGTCTGGGAGGAAAAGCACTTTAATTTTCAATGTTTTCCAAATGTCACAGATTTTAGAAAATATTTTATGAACTCACGACATGAGTTCAAATTTAGTGAATCCTTTCCTCCATGAATAATTCCCTTGTTGTTTTCCAGGGACCTCGAATTACAAAACATGCTTGTCTACCAGGGGAAGTACATGTTATGCAAACAATAAAGAACATCAAGAAAGAAAACTTTGTATGCTGTTGTTGTTCTTTCCAGAAACATAAGTAATCCCAGACTATTCACCAGTTACCTTAGAGATGAACTAGCCACTAAATCATCAGGGAAATTAATTATGTTCTTGTAGGAAGAAAGTGCTGGGGGAAAATGTACTACAGTATCTGTGGCAGTGAGACAAGTCTCCTACCTGTTACGTTAAAAGAAAACAAAACTATTTTCTAGGTATTACTATGTTAGTATAGAACGGAATATTATCTTCATACAACAAGGCCAGAGAACAAATTCTGGCTTTACACAGGAGACATTTACTGTGCCTTATTCATATCAACCACCTATAATGGGGCAACACTTACCACTCAATCATGGTTTCTTATGAAAACTAAAAGTAGAGTCCCAAAGAACAAGGGAACATCATGCTAGTCCAGAATACATTTGCCTGGCCTGACATTGAGAAAAGCAAGCTTGAGCACATGAGTCACAGAAGGAAAAAAATTATTTGGCAATTTACCAGTGACAAAGAAAGCAAAACACCAACAATGGAGAAACTAAGCCTGGTGGAAATTACTGACATGAATCAACAGTTGCTCAGCAAGTACTTCTGTGACTTTAATCAAATGCTAGGAAACATAAAATAGGACTGGTCCAAAGTTATTTCTCTAGCATTAATTTTCATGGAACTAACTTTGCATTCTTGAAGGCAGGGCACACCTGAGGCACAGAAAGCCTTAAGTCAAATTGCAGATAAGTGTATTTGTGCAGCAAAACAATATCAACAAAGCTGTCTTTTTCTAGATTTTAGTACCATTAGAATGAATTAGGTTAAGATAAACTCTAATTAAAATATTAGCTTTCTATGATTTTTGCTGTTGTTCCTACAGAATGTTGTTGTTCCTAAGAATTTTTCCTGCAATCCTTAATCTCTATTTTGAATTACTGAGGGAAAGCCTAGTGATTTAAATTAAGAAAACAGGGAGCCACCATACTGACCTTTTCCCTCCACTGTAAAATGAATAAACGCTTAAACATCTCAAGTTGTTCACTGAGATAGGAGAAACACTTTGAAGAGTGTAATTGCTTGAGCCCTTGACTGCATTTGTAATTTCTTGCGCAAACTTTTCAACCTTCCTAAATTGTCAGGACAAGAGCTGCAACTTCAGCACCTGGCAATGGTGCTGCCCTTAGACTTAGCAAAAATAGGTGTTTGCTTAGCACAACGGACCATGGGGGAGGCGTCATGCACCCCCATACCCTTATTTTTGTGATGCAAGAAGATATGCAGACTAGGTAATTTGAAAACAGACATAGGTAGTAGGGAGGTAGAAGGGATGTGTGACCAAAAGGTTTCTTTAGGGCCTTGCTTTTCCTTAGCAGCAGCAATCACTGCTATTCCCCTCATCTTTCCCAATCACAGCAGAGTCACAGTCTGATTCCCCACCCAATATCCAGCTTGGCACTTAGCCCAACTTGGCTTTTCTGTCTGTAAGGCGGAAATTTGTGTTCAGGGATAAGAGAAAGCAGGGTAATTTTCTGCATAGTGTTGGGAAGGCATGTGGATGCAGGAAAGGGGCCTTGCACCTAGAGATCAGACCAGCTTATCAAGGAGGCTGTAAGGAGGTTATTGTACCTTCATTCCCTCAAAATACAGACCTCTCCCAGCCCCTGTCTCAGTGTTAAAACCCCAACACTTCTTTCCCACCTCATCAGGCTTCAAGGTCTCATTAACTTCTCCCAGTCCCTCTCCCAGTATCCCCAAACTATCTGACTTCTCTGAGTCTGCCTAGAGGCACTCTCCCATCTCAGCTCCATTCTCCATCTCAGACCACTTACTTTCACAAAATTAATTTTTGCCATTCCATGGACACATCATTTTGTCTTGACTTCTGGGATAGGGGAATTCAAATTTGGTTACTGCTGACAAGCTTGAGGACCAATCTAGTTAGGAAATGCCAGATGCCACACAGCATTTGACAGCTCAATGGAAAACTTATCAAAATACAGCTAACTCAAAATGGGTGGGGATGCCATGTGAGTGAAACTGGAATTCATTACACAGGGAAGATGGGCCCTCTTTGTCAATATCAGAGCAGTTGAGCTTACCAGGGAAGAGTTTGTGAAATTGAGCTGGAAGGCTGTGAGATGTGGTATCTTTGCCCAATGAAGCTAATTTTGTATAATGTGGTATTAGACCTTACTGACCATGGGTCAGACAATGGTCTTTATTTTGCACGTGTTAGATGCTTCTAAATATAAGACTTCTTTGGAGACCTGTTTCAAAGCTCCATAAGATAAACCAAAGGCATACTGAGCTTAATGAGC